>NC_072823.1:23197500-23512500 GCF_027744805.1 Dunckerocampus dactyliophorus | reverse complement strand
TTAACTGCGGCAACTGCTGTCGTGGCATACAAACAGCTGACATGGCTACCAAACAAGGCGACCACACAACGTAACCTTGATGAGGCACACTTTAAGTGCATCAAACTTCACAGGCTTGTCAACATTCTCCCCTGCCCATCTCGCAGGGGACGGTAACGAGCGTGAGGCAGCGTTCCTCCAGAGGCAAATGACAACAAACGACGTGCAATCATACAGCGTAATGTGCTGATGATGCGAGCATAGATGCGACGCTCGCTTCCTTGTGGAGGACCTTTGATGAAGACGGCAGCTGACAGTCTGGCAATGAGCGCACAAGCTTCATCTGCACGTTGAAGTGTGTGACTGGAGGCTAACGGACTGTACCGAGCCTGTGCTGATCCAGCTGTGGCAAACTCAATGATTCATGTGAGCGGTTAGCACTTTGACCCACATTGGATGTTCTGCCAGAGGTGCACGGGCGATAGCGGCATCCTTCTTACACTCTTGACATGAACACATAATCTCCATTTCTGTGCTACAGATAGCCCACATGAATTATTAGCTACTTTTGAGACACAGGATGAGTTGATCGTTATCAGGTTCACTGATGTCCAATTTGTCTTTATTCCCTTTTCACCACGCTAATGGACGAATACCGCTTTAACCCTCATGATGTCATATGACATCTCATCTTCTTGCTTGAGGACATTTCTTACGTTTACAGCACACTCAAAAGGAAGCCATGTCGTCATGTCGCCGTCTTTGAGGAAACTGACAATATGAGAAAATGTATGAAGCGTCTGAAAGAAATCCCTTCTCCTTTAAAAGCACTCAAAGAGCCAAGGTCAGCTCCTGGGCAAATTTGTGAGATGAGAAAAGCGTCTGCAGGAAGCGAGAGGCCGGCGGCAGATAACGCAACAATGCTCTATATCTCCTACACATTTGGCCAGGGGGTGGCGAGGGACAGCGGCTGTCTTTTCACAAGGCAGCGTGGTGAAATGAGAGCTGAAAGACACAATGAGACAGAGTGCTTTTTTTACCCTGCAGAATCGCTCACTCCTACGGAGTCAGCTTCTCCTCTCAGTCAGAGAGGACGCTGAGGAAGACTGAGGGCGGACTCACACTAGACCATTCGTACCGTGATGGACTTGGGGGCCATTCCCCCTACCCCTTACTTGTCCCATCACGTCTATTCTGATGCTTTACTGCAGTTTCCCTGACTGGGTGGATTACTTTGTGGAGTCTTATTCAGGGGCCTAGTGGTTGTGTGTTCTCCCCGTACGTGCGTGGATTTTCTCCAGCTATTAACCATGCATGTTAGGTTCATTGGAGACTACAAATTGTACAAGTGTGAATGAGAGTATGAATGTTGTATGAATATGTGTTTTGTGATTTTCATGCGATCAGGCCAGTTTGTACTTTGCCTCCCGCACGAACTAGCACCAGCTCACCAGTGACCCTAATGGGGACAAGCGCTATAAGAAATACTGTAGCTAGGTGGATGGATGGAGTCTTATTTGGATTTTTTCTAATTGTTTCTTTTTATTAGGACGTGTAGCATAGTTAAATGACACATAACACCAGCAGGTTTACTCCCTACAACACTCCCTACTTATAACACTTTCACACACAAATCGGTGGTTTTGTCAAGTTCACATGGTTTTATGCCTATTGTTTTACTGTTTTTATTTATTCCTTCTTCTCTTCGTCTATGTCAAATTGCTACCGTACTCAACATCAAAGATGGAAATTAGCCGCTGGCTATAATCTGTCATAATTACATGAAAATGTTGATTAATATGCACCGTCCCTGTCTTTTTAAAATAAATGCATCTACGTCCACGTTGTATTCTGCTGTTGTGCTGCAATTTCCCTGACTTTATGGATTATTTTCAGTCTTATTTCATGTCATTATGGTCATTTATTTTGTGCAAGGTGGCAAATGTTGGTAATTACTTGCGACATAAGCGAGAGGAGCGGAGTCATTAAATAACAAGTCACGGGTGAGAGAGTGTACTGTGCATGGGTTTGCCTTTTGGATCATTCTGAGTCTTCGTCTTTTACGATATGTGTTGGTTATCATCAAGAACTTCAGAGGAGCATTCGCATTACAGTCATTCCGTGACAGAGGAAGTGTTCCGTCTGCGGGCACAAATCAGTGCTTTCAAACTCATCAAATGTGCCCGACTATAGGTGTGAGTATGCTAGTGTGAGGACAGTGTTCCCTCGCTACGTCTACATCACCTTTTGCAGACTCGCTGTTTCGCTGATTTTATTATTTTTTTAACAGCGTATGAACGTGTCTTGTGTTCTGTGTCCTGATTGGCTAAGACAGAACCCACATGTTGTGTCTGCGTCCTGATTGGCTAAGGGAGAACCCACGCATTGTGTTCTGCGTTCTGATTGGCTAAGGGACTGTAGACCATTGTCAATGAATCTCCTCCGAGCCTTACTGCGCGGTCAGACCCTAGAGGCAGAGGAAGAAGGCTGTAAGGGCGCCATTACGGAAGGAGGAAGGAAGAAGGAAATACGACAGGAGCAATATGCTTTAGGATACAAGGATACAAAAATGCTACAGTGCAGCGGAACAGAAGATGCATGGTCAGAATAGTGAAATAGGCGAGAGTCACTTAATAATTTCTTGTGTCCAACCTCGTAGGTTAATCATTAAAATTCAAACAAAGGTTTGCACTGGAGTGTTTACACAAGAGAGAAATGTGAGAAAATGTTAACGCTTGAGAAAATTGTATAAAGTGTATGGTGAGGGGTTTTACAGCCATAAACATATACAATAATAGTAAAAAATAAAGTTGGCTACTTCGTGGATTTCACTTATGAAGATATTTTGAGAACCTATCCCCCGCGATAAACGAGGGAACACTGTACACCCTAAATCACACAATAAGCACAGTGTAACCTGGAGGTGGTATGTTAAAGTATGTTAAAATGTTACGTACAACATTTCTTGTCCGGCCAGTGGCCCTGGAACAGATTCGTTCACTTTACATTTCCATCCATCCATCTTCTATGCTGCTTATCCTCACTAGGCTCGCGGGTATGCTGGAGCCTATCCCAGCCCACACCCACGCCAGCCAATCGCAGGGCATCCAATGAGAAACATTATTTTGAATTTAGAAAACTTGAAAGTCAACCATCAGTAAGCATGAACTGAAACGCATTAAGAACAACACACTGATAAACAAACAGTATCTTGATGAAAATTGAAACATACGAAAACCGAGACAATTTTTCCCAAACAAAACAATGTAAATGCAACTAATACCTTTGAGACATCCAAAAATGTTAACAAAAATACATTTTATAGAGAATATAGTTTTACATGCAGAAAAAAAAAAATATTCATATCCAAACTTTTGTTGATGTGGACTTCCCGTACATCCTGGTGAGATCTAATTCAACAGTGTTTCTCACTTTCTATATCAAATGTTAGAACATGTAACTTTCTTTGGCCCCATGGCGGGTTATTTAGCAGTAGCACTCAATAAAGCATAATGGACAGTGAGTCAGTAACGATTGGTTTGCTTCGTTTAGGCACTTGATTTCGTGGAACGATACAATGCAAGTAAAACACACTAGTTTGTTACGTGCAATATTGTACGAAAACTGAGACAGCGCACAAAAAACGAGGCAAAAAGATGAAAATCGAATCATACATCACACAGATTTGACTGTGAGAGACGTGTGTAGTTCTCAAACTCTCGACAAGAACGAAGGGACTATGCGTTCCATATGTTTGTTACCTTAATGCAGAAGAAGAAGACCAATGAGAAGAAGAAGAGAGGAGCCCTCATGGAGGCGTCCCTCCGCACAGACGTCTACACCACCTTTCCCGGAGCTCCAGTGATGCCACAATGTTCCATATCTACGTCTGGAGCATGAATATTTGATGAGACGTGTTGGACGGCCAATGGATAAAAGACACTTACTGGATGTCCAATAGGCCCGACTGGGCAGCCCCCTCCTTTGGGAACCAAACACGAGCGCGTCTTAAAGGACTTGAGAACATTCCTTTGTGTTATTGTGTTACAGGGAAGCCCACAACACGGAACATGCTACTTTTTTATTATTATTTGCTGTCTGACAACAGTGAAGATCTTAGCTCCTCATAGCAAAAAGGTTCTATTCCACTTCTGCAACGTTCCACCGACTAAAGTTTCTTCTGCAGAGCATCTTGTCTTTAATGCATCTGACTTAAACTTTGAAAAGATATTGTATTGTGGAGCAAGACACAAAGCCCACAGTTCTACTGGCGGTCTACTTGTGATGAATTGTGGAGCAGCTGCAATCAATCAACAACCTTTCAGATGAGATAGAGTCATTTGGTGTCAAGAAAAGTGCTTTATTGCACTTTTAGATGGCTGAGCTGCAGCCAGCCTGCAAACACACATCGCCACGATTTCATCATATAATCACATGACTTCATGAGAGAAGATGCTACGCTCTGCATGCTGTAAGGCTTGTTATCACCTTGTTTTCTCAATTGTGCTTCAAATTTATGGCGGCGATCAAACGGAGGCCAACGGAGCTCCGACCCAACAGCAACACAATTACACTTTAATTAACAAGCTTTTTAATGCTCGCTGACTTTCACGCTCTGAGCCAAAGACTTAAAAGCCTCCGCAAAGGCCACTCTGGCTGAGGGACACACTTCACATTCTACACACTGAACTAATCCAGCAAATAAGAAAATAAAGCTTTGAGGGTGTTCAAGTTGATGGAGGTCACATGACAATTAGCCACAGCAAGCTGAACTTTTTATACTTGAATGACAGTTACAAATTATACTACTGTTATAATTGTTATGTTCGGTGCTTCTGTTCTGCATTTTATTTTGTATTGGTCCACTACTGTGTTTGTTTGTGTTTCCTGTCAACAGATCCCCTCATTTCCAGTGTGGGGCGGAGCAAGGAGGAACACCGAACCCTTTGTCAATTAGTTGTGCTTTTAAAGGGGCCATATCCTGCTCATTTTAGGGGCTTTTAAAATTATAGAACCGATCTTAACTCCTGACCTATAGGAACAGAATAACTGTGGTCAAAGGAGGAGACTGCCAAATTGAGCGTTTCGGCCAAGAGGAGAAGAATGCAGAGTTACCCTGTACACAGATATGAGACTTATGGATCATTGTCTTAAAATAAACTTATTATAGTGCACACGTGTCAAACTCGTGCCCTGGAGGGCCGAGACGCTGCAGGTTTTCTCTCCAACCAGTTTCTTCAGCAGGTGATTTAATTGATGAGCTCCTTCCCTCAAACTGAAGGTGTTGATCATTAAAATCACCTGCTTTAGTGACTGGCTTGAAAGAAAACCTGCAGCGTCTCGGCCCTCCATGGCACGAGTTTGACACCCCTGCTTTACACTGACTTCTTGAGATCTCGTGGAAATCTCGCGAAGTTCTCGTACCCGACCATTGACAAGATTTAGGAGTGGAGTGGAAATTAAATCAGGGGAGCCACATGCCTCATGATATGGCGCTTCCACATCATGCGGAACAACATTTTAAACAAGTACACAAGTCAGAAAAGTTGCAAATGTAAGATGGGGACCTTGAAGCACAGCGGCTACAGCAGGAAGATGCTGAGCTGCTGACTCTTGACTACTGTGAAAGCTGCATCCTTTCATCCCTATTTGTCATCTTTGCTTAAGTATTTTTTATTACTCGCATATTTTTCTACTTTGTCTTCCTGCTCACCTCATTGCTTTATCTCAGCCATGCTTTTGACACATCTGTTACTTTTTGTTCTAGTTTAGTTTGTTTTTTTTTCATAGTGGTCTTTTTATGCTTCGTTGGTTTTTGTTGGTGGTTTTGAATTACAATTTTTGTGTTGCACTTTGCATTTTTCTCTTTGTGAAAGGGGTATTTTACTATGAACAGTGCTGAAGTTCTTTTTACACTTGTGTGACAGTTATAATGCAAATTAAAATTGCCATTGTCTGTACACGTATTAAAGCTTTATAATGGCCACACTTTAACCCTGGAACAAATTATTACAATTTCCATTATGTCTGTGAGAAAGGTATGAAATCTAAACAAATCTGAGGTCCACTAGAAATGATAGTGGAAATTAAATAGTGGAAATGTGATTCTGTGCGTGCACAACAGAATAAAGCTTATTGGGATTCTGTGCATCCGTCTGTTTGCTTGTCACACTTCTTCAAAAAGGAGTAGGAGTACTTTCCATTTGAGTGAAAGATGGCCTCTCGTGGCCAAAGGGAGTATGTCCTCGCTCCAAGCTGTTGTCTTCCTGCTGACAAAGGAGGACCTCTGCCTTTCAAACATTTCATGTAGCCTCAGGTGAGAGAGGCCATCACCTGGCCAAAATGAAAACTTTTTGTTTGCTTCTGGAGCCTCAGGCAGACTCCACATTACACGTCCTCAATAGGGCAAAGCAGAAAGAGAGAAAGGGAAAAACTGCTGCACATTTTCTTTTCTATCGAGTGAGAAGGCGAAGCCGGTAAAAGCTTGCGTGCATTATTAATGGAAGAAGAGTGCAAGAGGAGCATGCTTCCAAATCCTCACAGGCTGAAGAGCACACGCGGATCCACTCATACTTACAAGCAACTGTTTTCTAAATACAGTGGGCAAAATAAGCATTTGTTCCCCTGGGATGTAAATCTCTTTGTGATAGACAATTCGATTTAATTCCAGATACACCAGTTATGATTCAAAAACGACATATTTTACAAACAAAATGTTTTGAAACAGTGGATTTGGATTAAGTTTTAACACATCTTAATTTTGCGAGAAATGGAAGTGGAGCCACCACACTAAGTTTCGCTGTATACTGTGTGCAATGACAATAAACATCTATCTATCTATCTATCTATCTATCTATCTATCTATCTATCTATCTATCTAAACTATAATAATGAAAAAACATAAGTCTTAGCCTTCAGTCCAATCAATAATACACAATCATTAAATAGTGCAAAGCCCCTTCAATAATGATACATCTCTTCCAAGCGCAGATAAATCAATAGAACAATATGTCACATGGGTGTAATCAAAATGCTGTGTTAGTTTGGAGACATAAACAATCCCACACTCAAAATGTCATAACAATAATGCTAATAATATAATAATACTAGGGATGTCCGACATTGGCTTGTAGAAAGGCGCTTTATGAAAGTAAGTACCGGGTACGTTTATTTGTATTCACTTACAGCGCTCAAAGCAGCGTCTACGCATATGGTTTTGAAAGCAGCATTTCCTGTTTCCCAGCGTACTTTGCTGTACTGTTGTTGTAAATGGCTGCTAAGTTACTTAACGTTATTTAATGCTGACATAGTTGTTGACACCGTAAGAATGATATGTAGAATGGTAACCCCCACAAAGCTAATATGTCCTTGGTTCTCCGTTTCTTTCTCCGTTTTTTTTTTTGGGACAACGTATCAAAAAAATAGTTTTTCATTGCATATAGTATGTAGGATGTAGTATGTCATCAATAACAACATGTATTTGACATGCACAGCCTTTATTTGTGTGGATCGTGTCAGGGCCGTGTGCGTAAACGTACTCTTTCCTTTTTCACAAATGATGGGCTTTTCTTTTGTGGAGCTTTGAAATAACATACAACAGTAGTTCCTCATAAAATAATTATAATATACCTCATATTTTGATGGTAAGTTAAGTTAAATATTATTAAAATATCCATCTGGAATTACAGCAATTATTTTCGACATAACTTCATGTCCGTTTGGAGTCATTGCATCCAGCTTTAAACGAAACAGATTTTGCTAAGCTTATGCTCATCTAAAATCTGGTATCAATTAGGAAAAATGTAGAAACATGGAAAAAATATGGAAATGTATGCTTTGATATTCGACCAGGTTTTTTTTAGTTCAGTGCGCCCTGTTCCACTGACGCTGTTGACAGCGGACTCACTCAACTTCCTCTTGTTATGCCACTGCTGTGTCCTCCAAATGTCATGTTTTTACGGGCTGACTGTGCTCTCAGCTCTCTTGACATCATTAACCAGCTCCTCCCTTGTAATTCTGGGCTGCTCCCTCACCTTTCTCCCAATCATCCTTACCCACCAGGTGTATGGTGCATGGAGCTCCAGAGGGAATCTTGTATTTCTTCCACTGATGAATTATTGGACCAAAAGTGGTCTCTTTCTCACCAAGCTTCTTGTTGATGGTCTGAAGTTCATTCCAGTCTTGTGCAGGGCTACCATCTTGTCCTGAGGTCCTTTGACAGCTCTTTGGTCTAGCCCTTGGTGGTGGAGAGGTTTAAATGGAAGAAACTGTTTCTGTGACAGGTGTCTTTTCTCCACATGAGTTGAGGTTAGGGCTAATTTGTGTACTTCAAGGACACATACTGTAACCGGTCTCTGAGGGTCAGAACACTTGCTGGTTGGTAGGGGATGAAATACTTATTTCCCTCAGTGAAATACAAACTCATTTACAACATTTATTTTTTCTGGATTTATGTTTACATTATGTTTCTCTTTCTTTAGGTAAACCTATCATAAAAAGGGATGAAATACCAATATCATTCCCAATGTACGTACAAAACACACAGAGGCCTTTGAGTGTCTTGTTTATAGCAAACAAACCAGGGTGCCACCTTTGGTTCATTTCACTCCAATTTTGGCTGTAAAATGAATATGCATGGCCTTTGCCTTGCACCCATTTGCAAGACAGAATGGTAATGAAGAGAAAGGACGGCTTTTAAAAAAAACAATTAATGTGAAACAGCTGCTCAGTGCTTCTAATGGGATGCAGTTTTAATAAGCAGGTATGTTGAACAAGCAGCCCTTTGGTAAACACGGACGCTTATTACGCTGGGTGACACGCAGGAAATGAAAATGAAACTCTTCATCAATGTTTGATGTGCGGGTGCCGCAGCACAGGCAAAGTGTGCATGGCGAACGCGGCGGCATTTTGTTTTTCATGACTAAAAGTCACCTTGAGTCGCGTTGCATATTAAGACAAATCAGCTCAATCCAGCTACTTTCCACAGGAGGCCTACAGAGGTTGGTTTCTACAGCAATCTACTTGTGATCTGCTGTCTCACACTGACTTATTCATCACACTGGCGGAATAAGAGAGGCCGGGCCCCGGCAGTTGTCCTTTTCCTGCTGCTGGACAAGAAGGGCAGACCCCATTAAAGATGCAAACCCACCAGCCGAGTAGATCTCAAAGTTCTCCACATTTGGAGGTGTCCTGCTCAAATATTCAACACACCTGCTTCTACAACCTGGGCTTTGGAAGGATGGTAGAATCTTTGGGTCTTTGACACCTGCACTGTCCACTGACATGCAGTGTAAGAGTATTGTCTGGCACCGCTCAGCTTCTAAATGAATAATCCGCCTTCATGTTGATTGTTATTTTTAGGCTTGACCAATTACAGCACTTGTGTAGAATTTTTTTTCATGGCCTGCAACACATTCTCAAGAAAAAAATGAAGATAAAAATAAAAAGCTCCATAACGAAAAGTTACAAGATATGAAACCATTGCTACTATTTGTTTTATTGACATTTATTGACAATGCAGCCTTTTAAACATCTTGATCTACATTAGAGATGAAACGTTATGATTATTCTGATTTTCCTTGTTATCAACATTGTCACAAAATTGTTCACATTTGATGGAAATGAAAATGATGAAAGGATAAGAAGGACTAACGGATAATGTTCAGAGCCTCTCAAGTGGAGGAGTCCAACTGGAGGGAGCTGAAAGTAGACTGGCCTATCTTTGAAGTACACTCAACCGAAATAGAAATGCAATGTTTTTGCAATGTTTTGGCTCCCGTTTTTCACGAGCTGAACTCAAAGACGTAAACCTTTTTCTATGTACACAAAAGGCCTATTTCTCACAAATACTGTTCACAAATCCACTTTACAGGTGTGGCATATTAAAATGCTGATTAGACAGCAGGATTATTGCACAGGTGTGCCTTAGAATGGCCACAATAAAATGCCACCCCAAAATGCGCAGGTTAACTGTATTAGAAGGGGGGGCAAAAACCAGTCAGTACCTCCACTACGTATAGGACGATCCAGAGTACGCCAAAGATGCTCAATGGGTGACATGTCTGGTGAGTATACTGTCCTGTGTTGCGGATGGATTGGCCCATGGTAAAGGTGGTGTTAAGGTGTAGACAAGCGTATGTTAGAACACAGGTGCATTTTATTGATGACTCGAGTCAGACTCGTCACAATTTTGACTGCTTTGGACTAGGGATGGGATTACAAATTAGGGAGAAAGAACATTCCCATCCAACATCTTTAGTAATACTTTATTTAGGAAAGAGCCTGGAATGTCCATTGATCTGCAATCCAGCAATTACAAATAATAGCAGACAGTAGCAGACGGTTCTTATTTATATCACGGTGAACTTAATCTACCCCATGACGATTTCTTTCTATGGCTCTCAGAAGCACCACAACCACACGAACCAAAGCAGATGTCATTTAAACACATATTAAAACATTACCGACAACAAAAAAGAGCTGTAGAAAGTTAGATTATCCGTTTATCCGGTTTTAGCAAAGGAGGCTTCACAGCTAATAGCATGCGGGTTTGTCAACTTCTACACACAAAGCAAATCAATGACCACAATCAGCCACTACTGTTCATAGTAGTGTACTGTAGTTCACAACAAAGAAGTTTGCTTCGCTTTCATTTGGACTTTGGATTACAGTACCTCAACTTATATTAAATATTATACTTTTATTTATTTTACTCCATCCTCTTTTCCTCATTTGTTTTAAACTTATTTTCCCTCCATAGACCCCAATTTCACTCGACCTGTCTTGGATTGGAATATCTTTACATGACCCTTGACTCGAGACTTGAGATTAAAGACTTGAGACTTACGTGAAACTTACAAAACGCAGACATGCTTCCACCCGGGTCACATACTGACTGGTTTTAGGACAATATAGTTAATAATAAACTGCACATCTTGTGGTGGCCTTTTATTGTAGCCAGCCTAAGGCAAACCTGTGCAATAATCATGTTGATATGCCACACCAGTGAGGTGGCTGAATTATGAATGCTCACTAAAACAGATTTGTGAACAATATTGGTGAGAAATATGCCTTTTGTGTGCATAGAAAAAGTTTCATATCTTTTTGCTGTGATTATGTTGTTGCTGTGTGTACTACATGACCATCTTTATGTCAACTGAAGACATCATTCCCAAACAGGAGGTTTCATTGTCTGATTGATATCTTCACCCCTTTAGACAATTTTGAATATGCAACAAGTAGTGATGGGCAGATCGATACCAAAATATTGATACTCTGAAACCAAGGTACTACATATTACAATGTCGATATTTTTGACATTCTAATATTTGATGTGTGTTGCAGGGAAGCAGTTAGCAGTTGGAATCAATTCAGATATGCTGAAGAGCCTGAATCATTTTAGAAAGGCAGACCAAGACAGCATCGATAACGACTGAAAGGACACACAGCAACATTCTGGTGCTATTGTCGTAGCCAAACTGCAAAGATACTGTTTGTGATTTGTGTCTTAAGACTATAACGTACATGGCAACACCACACATGTCAATAAAGCTGCCATTTAAGCACGTTTCCTGAATATGCCGACTTTTCAGAACCCGTTTCTTCGATATCAGCGACGCCGAGCTGTGTTTTATTTGGTAGGGCATTAACTGGAGCTGCGTTTTTATGACTTCAGCAAAGACATTATTATGTGGAGTGAAGCATCAGTGTGCATTGCTGGTTGTAGCCACGAATCATTTGTAGAAGCGTGACATTTAAAACCTTTGCTGTGCTCCACAAAGGCCTTCATTACGAGGCAGCACTTGTCAGCGGACTGCATAAACGCGATGTATTGCTTTAGACTTTCACTATCATCTGTTACAAGTAAAAACTCTAAAAAGGCCATTTAGGTTTTTTTTTTTACTTGAATACATTTCTAAGTCTGGCCTCAGGTGTAATTTATTTCTCAAGGAGAAGAAGAAGAGTTGGGGTAAAGCTCTCCACTGTGCAACCACAACTCTTATTCTGTCCCTGTGGTGCCAGCATCCCACTCCTAAATGGCAAGTCAGTCAGGAGTTATGGCCACTATTCCCGCTGAAGAATGTCAGATGGGAGGTGATTTTCTGCTTGGTGATCTCATTGCAGCAGAGACACTTTGTCCTACTTTGATAAAAGGAGCCTAATCATGACAATGGCTTTCTAGAGCCTCATTTCAGGTAGATATATTAGATAGATATAGATACAGACAGACAGGACTGTAAAGAACCCCATGTGGTATATAATCAACATCACTCTGTACTTGATATGTCCTCAAAGTAAAATCAGTGGCTATTATCAATAGAGGTGGTCCTCGTGTTTATTATTAATACTGTACAAAAAGAAAAAGGGAACGTTACATCAGTGTGGTGGAAGAATACAGTACTTTGTTCTTGTTCACTCTTTTACCTTCATTATGTCTCCCGAGCGTGAAGCAGACTCTATTGATCAAAGAAAAGTGAAAACTGAAGCAAAATTTGACATTGTAAAATACTCAAAAAATTGAGAAATTCCGACCAATACTGGCTGCAAACATTCCAGGTGTAAGGAAGTAATAATACTTGAAATAATAAGAACTAATACTCTTAGATTCCTGAGGAGACAAGTCGACAGAATGACGACATATTGGTGCTCTAATCTCACCAGCCTGGGGAACCTCTCTCCAATCACAAAATGTAAATATATTTTACAAATGAATTTATAATCATGATAGAAAATATAATTTTTTTGTTATTTACTGTCATTTCCGGTGTATAAGATGCACCGGTGTTTAAGCCGCACCCACAAAAATTTGACAGAAAAACATATTTGTACATATATAAGCCGCATCGGCCTATAAGCCGCACATGTCCATGTCATAAAATGGCATATTGTGGCACGCACGCGTCCGTGAGGACCAGATAACTCTTTATTTGAAAGGAGCCAATCATGGGCTATGAGGAAACTCAAGACGAGCTTGTCAACCCATCGGAAATCACAGGAAGTCATTGGTCAAGACAACAGTCTGATTCATGGTGTCATCTATAAAAATAATGCTAAAATCATCACACAGCAACTTAACAGTCAAAAGGTAGGTAATAAATATACAATACAATTCCCATTACAACTTCAACATAAAAACAACAACTATTTTAACGGTTTCCCATCATGCATTTCTTCCCAGCAGAGCATTAAATTACATTCCCTCTGCTGGTTGCTGTTTAGTAATGAATGCATTGCTTCACCATGTATGTAAAAACATATCATCACCTCTGGAATGATCAACAATAAAACCGTATTGGACAAATTATGCACATGTGCAAACTGGTATCTTTTTGTGTTACTATAAGTCATATTTTGAAGGAACACAATGTCCTGTTCTGTCCATTGTGTTTTTTATTGGCCGCCAGCGAGACACAAAGCAGCCAGAGGTGTCCATGACTAGCTATTGTCAGTGAGGCAATAATTGGACATGGGTCTCCACAGCGAGCTGAAAATAAAGCAAGGTGTGAAAATGAACATTGCTACGTTGTGAAAGGACGCTCAGTGACACAGAGATGCTTCTGGCATGCACGTACATGCAGAGAGTCAGGTCTGTGAGTAAGAACACTGCACTCTCTCGTGATGGTCGCGTTGAGAGTCACGCAGGCAGGAAGTGAGCATGGCGGTGGTGGCAGCTTTAGAGCGGAAGCTCCTTAGAGCTGTTACAGGCAGATTTGGCGGCCGTTTGTCGTCTCGTCTTTTTGGGCGGTGAATGGAGCGGAGAGAAGAGGCTTAGCGGGCACATTTCAACTCCCCCTGATGGCTCATTGGCAGCCGTGGCACAAAAACAGCAAAAATAATCACATCACAATGATGGACCCGGACCAACAATGAGTCAGAGCCGCAGTGTCAAAACGGAAATTGGCGGAACAAACGGCGTCATTAGGAAGCAAATCTCGTCTCCGTACGAGATGGAACACACAGAACAGCGACAATGGAGGAATGCGTTGGGAAGGATCCGCTTGTCGCTTCCATTGCGTGACTTGTAAATCACTTTGCAGTGAATCATGTCATGCTGCGTCATCTGGTTGACGCTCTACTTGTTGTTGCACCTCATTGCATTACATTCTTAAGTGTCACACAAGTGTAAAAAGAAGTGAAGCAGTCTTAATATAGTATAGTATCAAATGTTAACAGGTCAGGACATGTATGGTGACGCTGGAGTCTTACTCTTTTTGTGAGACTTGAGAAGTGTATTTTTTCCATAAACATGAAATTGCACAAACTTATATGGGACATCCTTTGACGGTAACACACCTACTGCTTTGACAGTGAACGTTTACAGGGTGACCAATCCATTTTGATGAATGATATATTTTTACATACAGGAGTGTCCTCATGCAATATTGGTCCAATATCAGCATACAAATTAGTACAGTAATGTCTTGTTTACTGAGATTAATTGGTTCAAGACCTGACTGTGATAAGTGAAGTTCTGCAAAGTAGGATTCTTTGTTTATAAATGAAATATTTTCGCAGTTAGGGCATAGAAAAACAACCTTCTAAATATATATATATATATTTTTACCATTATTAGAGACCTCTAGACATGAAATAACACCCCTATAGTCACCTTTACACGTGCATTACCAAATATAGTAGATATAATAACAGAAAATAAGACATTTAAGACATAAATAACATTTGTGGTTTTGTGTGTAGCTATAAATGTGTTCCGGTGCTAGGAGAGCAGAGTGGCAGGCGGACAGGAAGTGACATCGGAGGTTCAGAGTTGACTTTTATCTTGTTGTGGAATACGGCTGCAACCGTAGCCCATGTTTTTTTTTATTAGGGATTTCATTAGAGATTATTGTGCCTGTTTTGAGATAATTCAAACCTGCAATAAGCATTTGGTGCTTGGGTGTCTTACCGAACATTACGGTAACATTACTGACACCCAGTGACCAGTGTAGAATACTACATATCATTCACAGCATCTCTGAATGTGTCTTCTGACTGCCTTATATTTGTATTTCATTCATTTAGACGTTTTTTTGTCACGCTCTGTGAGTTAGCCCGCCTGACAGTTTCGTTTATGCTCACTTTTATGTTCCGGTTTTATGCTCTTATATTGGTAACTCTTCCTCTTCCTCTTCCCTGTGAGAAATCGGTACACCTCTATAACGTACCAAAAAATCAGATTCTGTACCGCTACTCCCCTTGTTGTCCTAGTCCTACCTTGTAAGACGTGGTCACTAGCATGCTTTAAACTGCTGGCATCACTTTAAGCCACAACTGTTGACATTTAAAAAATACAACAATGTGACCTTCAGGGTCCAGCATAAAGGTCACATGTTGTGCTGGGACCAACAGCAGCTGTGAAGGTTATTTGCTCCAATGACAAGTTATTTTGTTGCTCTGGTGGAAACAAGGGAAGCCCAAACGTGGAGCTGCAAATATGAAAAGGTCACATGGTACCATGTTTTGTCAGCCACCTGCTGTCTTTAACACAAAGTACAATTATCAGGCTTTTACATCAAAGCGCTGACATTTCCATTCTGTCTTTTTTTTGTGTAAGTGTGTCATTTATCCGCAGTCTCCGCATCTCTTGAAGCGCTATCCCACCACCGACCGCCGCTCGTAATTCCCTGAGGAAATTGGAGCTGGCAATCTCAGGCCAGCCAGACGTGAAATCCTGTTTATCCGTCAGGACAAGTCTTGGCCTCTAAGCTCCCTGGACACAGCAAGTCTTCGACATCGAAAACGATGCCAGAGACAAAGCCGCAGACTCTTCCCGCCACTGGTGTCTTTGCGGAGGATTTGACTTCTTGTTCTTTGCAAAGAAATGTTACTTCATGTGCCATAAAAGTGAAGCCTTCAAGGTCCCTGGTGTCGCTTTCTTGGATTAAAAGTTGGACAGAAATAAATATAGAGATATATTTCTGTCTGGCTAGTTCTCATGAACTTGTGTGACCTCCGGCGGAACATCGACAGCAACTCAACATCCTCTAATCCTTATTTACTTCTGACGTTCCCAGATTCTTCTTTCATGACAACGTCGACAACTTCAACTCTTGCAGCTCGATAAGAAAACAAAAACATTCTAAATGTGCTGTACAACAGTGGTTCCCAAACTTTTTACAGGCGCGCACCCCTTCGGACATTTGACCTGAAGCCATGTACCTCGTACCCTAGCACACTTAAAAAAGCATACACCTGTTTATCTTAATTTGAAATAGTGAACATTTGAACAATTACTGGACAATTATTTGGTTAATTGATTAATTAATTTATAGTAATTTAAAGTAATAAAAATGTGTATGTTGCATGGTCGCATTTTGATAAATGCTTCACATGAGCACTGATAAATAGATAAGTAATCATCCTACCTAATTTTATCGTACGCAAAATGTAGTATTTTGCAAGGTTACATTTTGACAGAGTGTCACATGAGCACTGATAACGAGATAAGTGATCTTCCTACGTATCTTTTATTCCACATCCTTCCCTTTGAATGGGTTGAATGTGAACTTCACTGTATGGTCCAGTCACATGGCTGTGGTTTAAATCTGCATATTAACCCTCAAGCGCCAGAGTTTTTTTCAGTTTTGACATTACTATTTCAAAAGGTTGTAGCTTGAAAATGGTTCCACATCAAATCATGCTGTATTAGAAACATCATCAGTATGACCCAAAGTTTGTGATGGGAGTCAAATACTTATCTAATGACGTCACCAGGCTGAGAATGTGTCAGATCCCTGTCTCCACGATACCGGCTCATCAAAATGTCTGATCTACTTGTCACACTCTTCCTCATGCCTCAAGCAAACCCAGCCATCATCATCGTCATTTACAGCGGGATCTTTAACACCACTTCTGCCTCAACCGCTATAATTGTTTCTATTATTACATAAATAGAGATAAAGTATCTATCGCTCTCTCTATTATGCCTGTGGATATTCTCATTCATCCAGGTCATTGTATTGTCAGGTCATATCTCTCTATTAGTCGTGTCTTTTTTGCAAGGGAGTCTCCCGCGGATAGTACCGGGTATGCCGCTATTTCCACGTATTTTTACATTCCCGCTACCCCCCTCACCATTAGCGGTGCTTTGACAACCCACCATGTCCCCTCCTGCCACCCCAAACATGGTTTGAAAAGCATCAGCTCAAGTATGCTGTGTGTGGACTGTCATGGTAAGCGGACTCGCTCCCGTCTGCACGAGGGGCTTCAAAGTCTATAAACTTACATAGAAGCGCACACAGATGTTGCTCAGATTGACGTTACAGATGTCCGCCATCTCCTGGTGTAAAGTATTAACTACAGGAGGCACCGTATTTGCAGAAATGGCTTGTTACATTCAGCAACGCTGCTTGTCGCAATTTTGCGACGTTGGCACTTTACTTTAGGGTTACTTTATTACCTAACTGAAGGGAAAGTTTAACAATCATGATAAAGCAGCATTCGAAGTGAAAAATACATACAACCGACGTTAAAGCCTCATTTTCGGGGGAATCTCCACTCACAGCGACGGCTTTTCACAGCTGCGCTGTGCCGGGATTGGAACACCAATATGAATGAAATCTTCAAGATGAAACACTCTTATCTAAATAATCATCAAACTTACTTATTTGTTCATATAATGCCCACAGAGAAATGAATGAGTTTGTGCCCTGTATCCTTTCTGCTCCTTTCTCCTTGCGCCCTGATGCCTTCAGGCGCACTCGTAATTTTAAAAGTTAAGCGCTAATTGTTTTTCTTTTTTATTGATGTGCCCCCATTAAGTGCACTCAAAGCTGGAAGGACCCGGGTGGCATGGGCTGGAGTCACCTTGCTCTCTGGACCGTGGGGTTGAAGTTACACCCCTGGGGTTAACGAACAGCGACCCAAGTGACGAACTTTATCACACTCAATCCCACACACCCACTAGCACGCATGGATAGTCTCAGTTTTGTGCATCTTCATTCCTTCTGTCGCTTTAAATTGTCATTCATTCATTCATTTTCTATGCTGCTGGTCCTCACTATGGGATGCTGGGGCCTATCCCAGCTGAATTTGGGCGAGTGGTGGGGTACACTCTGGACTAGTCGCCAGCCAATCGCAGGGCACATATTGGCAACAAACAACAAACAGCCATTCACACACACATTCATACCTATGGACAATTTAGATTCTCCTAACCTAAAGTACCTATTTTTGAAATGTGGGAGGAACCCGAAGTACTCGGAGAAAATCCACACATGGGCGGGGATAGCATGCAAACGCCACACAGAGATGCCCAAATGGAGGTACAAACCCAAATCTTCCAGATCTCCTGACTGTGTATTATTATTATTATTACCCTTACTGTTATTTACTACTGTTATTTCACCTACCTTATCATTATTAGTATAAAATACTGTTTGAGAACATGAAGGATGAATTTATTTATCTATACACACCGCAGTATGAGTTGCTGGTGCTAGCATTGTTCGAGCATGAAAAAAGACACTAACATACATGCTAATCTTGAAGAAATTTTACTAGTAGAGTACCCCCTGCCTCTCATGTCCTCCAGACATCTCACCACGCTCACCACAGGGCACCCGTCCCACTATTTAAGAAGCACGGTTTAACCTAAGCATTAGCAGGTAATGATTGCTGTTGCTATAATTGTTACTACAGTGGTGTGAAGTCTTTGCCCCCTCCTGATTTCTTATTTTGCGAACAAGTTGTGAAAAAGCGATTGGGGGTAATCACTTTTTAACACAGGGCCATGTAAGTTTGGATTTTTTTTTCTCTCTTAATAATAAAAGTTTCATGTAAAAACTGCATTTTGTGCAAGTTCTGCAGCCAGACCACCGGATCCAACTCTTCCTGCACTCCATGTCTATCTTGATGCTAGAAATGCTTCTTGCTGTATCTCACCATCCTTTCTCTCCCTGGTCATCCTCAGGTTCTCCAACCAGGTTCCACAACTGCTCCTATTGCTGCTATATCTGCACCGGATGCTTATCGAGCCCATGCAGCACTACACAAACTGGCGATGATGTGAACATTCTCACTATCTGCTGCTGCACTTCACTCCCCTCTCCCTCCCTACCCATCCCCAATACCCCCCCCCCCCCCATCCACACTTCAATCTCAGTGAATGTTAATCTTCTGTCACTGTTTTCGCTCTGTCTTATTGTTATATTGTACAATAGCAAACAAATGCTAATCCAGGTGTCCCTGCTTACGCGAGTTCCAAATTAAGCTAATCAAATGGATCGCTGCTTCTCTTTCCTCTTTGTCTGTCTCATTTTAAACCATGACCGGTTCGGTAGGGAAAAAAAAAGACCACTCAAAGACTGCCGACCCAAGAGCTATGAGTTAATTATTTGTCTCCCGTGAAATCAGTCACCACGTTTACATGCGCACGATGTTGTGATTTAGGTTGATATTGTCTTCAAATACAATACGAATATTCCTGTTTACATGTTAATCAGCATATTCCCAATATTTGGGGGTAATATCCTAACCCCGATCCCCACCCTACAAATGTAAACCTCTACCGCCGCTGTTCCACGTCGGACCCAAACAAATCCCACATTATTTCGGTCTGGTGCATTTTCCATTTGAAGTCTTTTTTAACCTAAAATTGCGGTTGATACAGGCAGGGGTCTCAGTCAGGTTTTTAGTAATCGGAAAATGACTTTGATTTGGAATTTATTAGTCTGGAAAAGGTGTTTACAAGGTGTTAATACAGGAATATTGTGTGCATGGAAATGTAGTGGATGAGTATCCAGATCCAAAACGCCTTCCTCTTATTCTGCCTTTATGTCTTTGATACATAAACGCAACACATTACAACCTGATCTCAGAACATTTGGTGGACATTATTAATTATTATTTTTCGCCATGTTTTGTCTAAAATTGGGGACACATTGCTTTTTATTGGACAATGACTTTGTTAAAATTGTGCAAAATCAGGATCAGATCCGGAATAAAGTTGGTTTTACATTACAGAGACTCTGCTGGTTATATCTGTTCACACAGCAAGTGGACTGTAAGTCAGACAAGTTTTGGCAAATATATTTAAATGATATATTGCAAGATCTGGATCTAGTTTTTAAAATGTATTATTTTGTATTATTTTTAATCAAGTAGTCAATTTGTGATTTCGCATCAATATTTAATGGTCAAATCCATCATGAAAAATTGAGCTGTAAACAAAAAGCAGCCTCACACCGATGATGTAAAGACTGACAAATGAATAGGTCTCAAATCCAAAGTGACCTTTATTATCTTTGTAAAGGCTAGCAATTCCTGATACAGCTTTTGTATTGGGTGGTGTACCTAATGTTGGTTGTGACTAGCGGGCGAGGGGGGTGTGAGTTTCATCCAGCATGATGAGGCTGAGGATGAAGGAGTCATTCCGGCTGAGATGGCAGCTGTGTCTGAGGTGTCACGGGGCGCTGAGAGGAGGTGAGAGTGCTGATGGGTCTGCAGGATGGAGAGGAGTTATGTGAGGCCGAGAAAAGCCAGATGGTGGCTGATAATGACAGTGTGGAGCTGCAGGGGGGGACGAAGGGGGGCACTCTCAGGCTACGTTTACACAACTACATCATCTGCAACAACACGGACGTCTGTTATTTCCATACCGGGCCAGTACAGTAGTTGACGATCTTCCCACTTGCTTTAGACAGCAAAGGAGGTGAAACTGAATCTACAGAGCCTCTGCTGGTTGTACATTCACATTCACACATTCAACCAAACTATCAACAATCAGTGTGTACTCACACGAGGCCGATTGTACCGTGCCTGGGCCCACTTAACACCTAAAGCACGGTACGTCTGGCTAGTGTGAGTGCACTGATCACACTTCTTCTCTTTTGGCACCATTCTATGCCCATGTAGGGTGCACGTGTGTAATGTATCATAGAACGGTCTGTAATGCTGGCAGGTTCTTCATGATACCGACACAATTCATAATATAACTCAGGGGTCTGCAACCCGCGGATCCGGAGCTGCATGCGGCTTTTATCCATCTGCTGTGGCTTCAGATGGCTTACGCTTCTGTGTAGTCACTTCTGACGCCATCATGAGCCTTTCAAAGTTCTGCTTTGGAGTTAAACGTGTGTTGTGTAATCCTCCGCCGAAGTGCTAGGGGCAGCATTTTCTGGTAAGTCAACTCTCTTATTTCGCTTGTTAGCTTCCTTTGTCTCTAATGAACAATGAAAGCGACATGGAGAATGGTACAGGAACTGGAACTAATCAATGTGTTACAACACTTTTATTGTGAACGTTGATCTGAAATCGGTGGAGAAGGCTTAAGAAAAGACTTAAGAAACATGACTAACTGGTCAGTGGCAATAGGTGTGGTTCGTCACAGGTTTTGTGGCTGCAAGAGGGTTTCAATTTGGTGGAAACAGGCCCAAATGGCTCTTTTGTGCTAAATGTTGCCGACCCCTGATATAACTAAAATACAAAGACTCAAAATAATCTAAAAGTCAAAACCCACAGCATGCTTGCTCACCCGCGACTACATTCGTGTGAGTAATACAGATGTGTGATTTAATTCATGCGATTGCTCCTCTCGCTAGTAATTAACGACAGCTGGAACCTTCTATGTGTAGAAATAATCAGAATGACTCAAAATAAAACTGGGGGTAATCCACAAAGTTAGACATATGTGCAGTAAAACAGCAAAATAGAACGCCTAAGGCTAAACCGAGTCAACGCGCTGTTGAAAAGTGAAACAGATCTAGAGTAAGTAAAACTATCATTGTAAATTAATTCAAAATGCGTTGTTCTAATTAGGTCTATCTGTTTGGTTTTCTCTAATGAATGGTTTTTCATTTTATCACAAAACTAAATATTTTTGAATTCATAATCATAATAATAACTATTATTATTGTTAGAATAAATACAGTACCTACCAA
This sequence comes from Dunckerocampus dactyliophorus, assembly GCF_027744805.1. Taxonomy (NCBI): domain Eukaryota; kingdom Metazoa; phylum Chordata; class Actinopteri; order Syngnathiformes; family Syngnathidae; genus Dunckerocampus; species Dunckerocampus dactyliophorus. The sequence goes on along the minus strand of NC_072823.1, from coordinate 23,490,643 downwards.
TTTATGTTTTGCAGATGGCCGCCTCTTCCATCCTCTTTTTCGCCCTCATCCATGTCGCTCTCAACTATCCCCAGTTCATATTGGTACAGCTGCATACATGATTCCCTGCCCCCAAAAGGGCCAATTTCTGTTTCTTTATCAGCCAGAGACATTTCTTCCTTGTAGTTGGTAAAATAAAAATCGGCATTAGACAAACAATTCTCACCGATGTCACAGCTCGACACCAAGTTGATGAAACCCACCAACGTTGAAATTAAATTGCTCAAGTTCCCCGCAGCATAAAACAATTTGGAACCTGTTTACATGCGTGTGGGGAAGTACTCTGCACGTCCCTAGTATGTGTTTAAAGACTACAAATCCTGATAACCTCGAAGTCTAAAGTACTGTAGAGCCTGTAGAACAGCGCTGGCCAGGAGAGGGAGGGGGAATCAAACCAAGGTTCATCACGGTACAAATGGACTAACGAGAGTGAGTAGTTTATTGATTATGACAGCCATCTGTGCGCTTTTCAAATGTTTGCTTTTTCAGACTCCAAAACAATTCAGTTTACAAACGGTCTTCATGTTATGATGTGACGTGGTGACCACACACGGCCATAAGTTATCACGTAATGCCACCTTTGTTTCTTTCGGTTAACTTTTTTCCCTTCAATATGTCTCCCAAGCATGAGGCAGACTATTCTGATTGCATTATGTGTCAAAAAAGAACAGTGAAAGTGAAAAGTGAAGCGAAATCAGACACCGTAAAATGCTCAAAGTGGGAGAAATGCTGACCAACATCGGCTCAAATGTCGCAACCAATACCAAGGATAAAGACTGTATCCTTGAACATGTGAACGAATCTGTTCCTATGAAATGGACAGTGATAACTAAGCAACGTCTCGTAATTGACAGGCCCAATACGTCTGTCTCTCACGTGTATACAGTTCTTCAACCTCACGGATAAAGTTGGTGTTAGAGAGAAAAGAAAGTAAAGGCAAAAAGTAAGAGGCCTGGACTCACCACTGCTGTTCTTTTGGCTGCATTATCTCTAGGAATACAGCTTGAGCATGTGTTGACCTTGACATCATCAGCGGCTCTGCATTAATGCATCATTAATAGCAAACAAATGAGTCTATGCTAATGGTGGAGGAGGTAGAACACAGCACAGACCTTTGTGGTTTTGGCTCCGACCACGGGGACTCGACTGACTGACCCAGCACACACCAGATGATTGCTTACAGTTTCCCTCCCAAGAGGAGAAAAAGAAGCAAACAAACAGATACAAATGATTGTATTTATTTTTCTTATTGTGTTTCCTTTTCTCTATAAAACTATACACGCTGGCTTTTTTTTTGTTTTTTTACCTTTTTACATACCGTAAGTAAAAAATGTATGTATTACACATTATACCCAACAGATATGAGGGACTAAGTGCATGTTCCTTGCATGAAGCAATGACACCTTGAAGAAGTAATGACATTTAGTCATCTTACATTGCGGGAGTCAGAGTGAGAGCTCTTCTCAAGCAAGAAGACTCGTCAGCAAATGAAAGCAGATAAGTTGAAACGTGCCTGCCCTCATGCCACAGTGTGAAGAAAAGACAGTTGGCAGCGCTGCACTCTCCATTCAAAAGCTTTCGAGAGAATTTTGCCTTTTGTCAAAGTCGCCTCCTTCCTGCCCACCTCAGACGATGACGACAGCTGACAAGGCCCGATGAATTTTAGTCATTAACGGCGCGCACAGTCAGCGCACAGGAAATGAGCCCTCGTATATCAATATCTCGCATGGCGGCTCGCACCGGATGAGCGTCGAGTAGACGGCGACTTGGTCGCGTACTCCTCTGTGCCGAGCTATTATCATTATCGATTCAAGGCTTGGAATCCCACGGATCAAAATCAGTCAGCGCTCGAGTGTCTTTATGTCAGCGCTGCAACATACACCGCATGCTGAAGACAAAGCCTGCACTTTGATATTAGTGTGTGTGTGCGTGTGTGTGAGGATTGGGATCAATAGATGCTGTTCAAAAAGTGCACACCCGCACAATCTACTGAGATTCTGATAACAATGTTCATTTTTGATTGACACCGTCATCCAACAATATGTTTATTACTGTGTTGACTGACTGCTATTTCTAATAATTTCAACCCCCCCCCAATGTGGCTGAACAAGGTTAGCGGTCCATTTCACTAATGTAATCATAACACTTCCTCCCGGGTCAGCTGTACCATCACTTTCAGGCTTTCACTCGGGTCGCTATGATACTTCACAGACTAGCTTATCTCCAACGCCGTGAGGCACAAGATCCATTTGGGAATGGAATCTATTCCCTATCAAACTACAGGTAATGGCGTCGCCGCTGATAAATGTTCTCCGTGTTCCGCGAGCCATGTAGTCGGCTGCCAATTGTCACACGTCACAAGAATGAGCCTCTGGCAGTCAATCATTCAGCAAGTTCATTGACTATGTAGTGCCAATGACTAATGTGCTGAATGGCACTCATTACAGTGTGTGCACATCATAAAGAATGATGATGAGATGACTGACATGATGGAGGGAGCTGTGCAAACGTACCTTCAACACCATAACACAGTTTGATCAAAGGTATTTCAACTTAATTAGGTTGCATTTACAACGGCCATTATGGATTCAGTGCCTATATGTGATTTTTGGAAACACTGTAATGCACCATATTGCATTATATCGGGTTGTGTACATACCTCTAATGCACGTGTGTCAAACTCAAGGACCGGGGGCCAGATGTGGCCCCATCACATCATTTTATGTGGCCCGCAAAAGCCTGGGAATAATGTGTGTCAATAATGCACTTCATCTTTTTCCTTTAAAATGTATTTATTCTTTCATTTTGACTGAAAAACTTTACTGCATGCAGTTTTTCTAAACGTCAATATTATCTGATCAGATATTCCAAGCATTTTTTGTTATCAGAAATAAATCCCTGAATGTCTGCTTGTCACCTTGACATGTTCACTTCACTTCTCAATTCAAAGCAAGTTATCCATCACTTTGTTAGTAAAAATATAATCATCAAATGCATGGGCAATTGTGTAATAGCATCATGAGGTTATATTTATATTCATATATGATATCAGTTACAAGTGGCCCTATGAAGGCAGCCATAACTGCCATGTGGCCCTCAATGAAGACGAGTTTGACACTCCTGCTCTAATGTATCATATTTACATATTTAATGTTTGTGTAACTTTAATGTACCATCTTTACAGTATATTTAATGCACTTGTAATGTACCATATATACAGTACATCATAGTGATTGTACTTGTAATGTACCATATATACAGTACATTATAGTGATTGTACTTGTAATGTACCATATATACAGTACATCATAGTGATTGTACTTGTAATGTACCATATATACAGTACATTATAGTGATTGTACTTGTAATGTACCATATATTCAGTACATCATAGTGATTGTACCTGTAATGTACCATATATACAGTACATCATATTTAATGCACTTCTAATGTACCATATATACAGTACATCATATTTAATGCACTTGTAATGTACCATATATACAGTACATCATAGTGATTGTACCTGTAATGTACCATATATACAGTACATCATATTTAATGCACTTGTAATGTACCATATATACAGTACATCATAGTGATTGTACATGTAATGTACCATATATACAGTACATCATATTTAATGCACTTGTAATGTACCATATATACAGTACATTATAGTAATTGTACTTGTAATGTACCATATATACAGTACATTATAGTGATTGTACTTGTAATGTACCATATATACAGTACATTATAGTGATTGTACCTGTAATGTACCATATTTACATCGTATTTAATGGTCTGTGTAGCTGTGATGTACATATTCAACGTTCAAGGGTGGTGTTGAGAGGACACTCCACGCAGGTTGATGGCGACTCGATTGAATAAGTTGAGCAGCGCCAAGCTAATAAGGCAGTAAAATGTCGGCACATTTCCATCTTTTATAGAGCAGAAGACATCTATTATAGCAGCTCTACGGCTCCTCCAGGACCTAACTTTTGTCATCATGTCGCCACTAAATAATTATTGGTTTACCAAAGGTTAATTGCTGGATGGATAACACGCTATTTGGAATTTAATTGTGCTGTTAAATGTGTGGGTTGTGAAGCAGGCGTCGGTAATAGCTCATTTGGCCCGCCGTGAATGAAAATGAAAAAGTGCCGGGATCCCAGATGAGTGCTAAAAGTTGCAAAGCATTGCAAAGAGTCGGAATTGAATGGCCACTAATCCTGACAACATCTCTCCAGCTTTGTGTAGACATGCCCAACCTATGCAGGCAGGAGAATCACTGACATGTTATTCTGACATTCAATCAGTGCCTTTGTTGTTCATGCTGCCTCTCAGATTGGCAGCAACATTACTATTGATCTTGTACTAAATAAACAGGAGCCCATTTACTGTAGATGATTGTGTTTATTTAGTAATGTAATCCTACGCAACACCATCCATCCATCCATTTTCTATGCCGCTTCTCCTCATTAGGGTCGTGGGGGCATGCTGGAGCCTATCCTAGCTGACTTCGAGCGACAGGCGGGGTACACCCTGGACTGGTCGCCAGCCAATCGCAGGGCACATATAGACAAACAACCATTCACACTCACATTCATACCTATGGACAATTTAGAGTCTCCAATTAACCTAACCTACACAACACATTCTCTCCAAAAGTGCCACATTTAAGATGAGAAGAGAAGAAGGACAGATGTTGTCATACTCATACTGACATAATGACACTTTTTCCATTGGCAAAACCACACATTAAAAGGGTTAAGATTGTACCCTGGCTAAGCAGAAGAAATGAATAGACGTACTAAAAAGTCCTATTTCTAGTGCCTGGTCAGTCAGGGTTCCAGGCATGCCGAGCAGACACCATACAGGCAACGTTATCCAATGCTGGTCACTCATTGGTGAAGCAGATTGGTCATTGCAACATGACATGAAACACAGCTACACATGCTAATGTTAGCTTAGATTTGGATGCTCCACTTTGCTGAAGCCTTGACTCTGCGCCGAAGAATTAAATACAGGAAATGCGTTTGTTGTTTTTTGCTTGCGTGTCTCGTTCCGACTGAGCGGCATGGCACTTGGCTGCGGTACATCGTCCAGTTTCTCTTTAAAGCACACAAGACTGAGCGTAAACCGGCTGAATTGAATCCATTTATGAATGACGTTTTAAAAAAAATATATATATATATATATATATATATAGCCTATATATATACATGTTTGTACATAAATGTAAATAAAAATGTCATTATATAGCATAATTTAAATATGAAATTAATAACCGTGGTGTGAAAAAATGTTTGCTGCCTTCCTTATTTATTTATTTATTTATTTTTGCATGTTTGTCCCACTTAAATGTTTCAGATCATCAAAACAAATTTAAATATTAGTCAATGACAACACAACTGAACACAACATTTTTCACACAGGGCCATGTAGGTTTGGATTTTTTTTGCTCCCTTAATAATTAAAAGTTTCGTTTAAAAACTGCGTTTTGTGTTAAGATGTGTTGTCATTGACTAATATTTAAATTTGTTTGATGATCTGAAACATTTAAGTGGGACAAACATGCAAACAAATAAGAAATCAGGAAGGAGGCAAACACGTTTTCGCACCACTGTATATTAATTGTATATTTATTTATAAGAAATTGTTTATTTATTTAATTGGAATTAATTATATATAAGCCAAACAAATTATTGGCACTCAGTTGGCACTCGTTTGTATCAGTGAGAGACAGGAGGGCACTGGAAAAACTCCTCTCCATCATGGACAACCCCACTCACCCACTCCATCGGACAAAAGAGGGGCAGCAGAGCTCATTCTCCAACAGACTCCTCCAGTTCCGTTCTCACAGTGAATGCTATAGGACTTCATTCATTCCACATGCCATCCAATCGCAGGGCACAGACAGACAAACAACCATTCACTCTCAGCTTCATACCTACGGACAATTTAGAGTTGCCAATTAAGCTTTTTGGAATGTGGGAGGAAACCGGAGTACGCGGAGAAAACCCACGCACGCATGCACAATTTTACATAATTTAACTTTTAATTTTAAATATTTAAAGGAAAATACATGATTATATATCTGTATTCTAATTCCACAGCTGTAGAATTCAACAAAATGCCAATTATTTTGCTCAACCACGTTTGTAGAAGATGAATGCAGCAATCGTAAATGAGGCCCATTGATCTTTACACGCAGACATTTTTCAAAATAGATTAGATGTTTGGACTAACCTAATCTTAATTACATTTAGTGCCTCTAGCTGTTCTGCTTCTATTGGTCATTAGCTAAAAAGTATCAGCATCAGTTTAACATTGAGCTGCACTTGCCACAAGATAACAAGGTAAGGGAAAGACACATGAAAAACATTGTTCCTCCTGCACGATGACAGCCGAGGGAAGGTTTCAAGGAGCGTTAAGAGTAAGAAAAGAGCCTAATGGAAGCTGTAGAAATTATTAGCAGCACATCCACAGCTGCTATCAGCTCATTTCCAAGTGAAGCTGTGTGAAAAGAACGCCAGGCAGACGTCTCATTACTGTTTATCAAATCTCCGCTGGCCGCAAGTGAAAGGTAATTTACTTTGTTTACGCGCTTCTTCCGCTTGCCCTCCAAGGTCACACATGACCCACTCCTGACAACGACGCCGTGACAAACTGACTTTGTCTTCTCCAACCATGTGGTCACGTGATGTCTGTGGGCACCAGGACAAGTATCTGTGGTTATCATCACCAGGGCTGTAGCATGTTAGTCCTGCTGGGCTGAACTGGATGCAGTCCTGACACTCAGAGGTTCTTGTTCCACCCAGCAGGAGCACCTCACAGGCTACCGCCATTGTTTCCACACAGACGGCCACAAACTTGAAATGTTAAGCTTGCTTTATGCTTCTGCGTCGAGGTGCCTAAACCCCCTCCAAACCCTCCTGCATAGGTACAGTAAGTCCAGTTCTTTTCTGTTTTTAACCAATGAGAGAACTTGACGATGATATCTGACATCCCCCTAATCCCCCCATTGCAATTTAAAAAAAAATAATAAAAACACTGCCATTACCACTTGGCCGGCTTTCCAGTCATTGGGCGGTCTACATGTCAATCAACATACAACGGCAACACCAGTTTATGTCTACAGTAGCAATTTGTAATTGGTTATTATACAGGGTGTCCCAAAAGTCTGGACATATAATATGACATGTAATATACTACATACATTATACAAAAAGTTGCATTTAGGTAATAAATCATACATCAATAAAGAATGAATAATACCTTGAAAAATACATTTGCAAAATAGTTAACATTTAAATTGTTTAAAGAAATAAATGTTCACAAATTAAATTAATACATTAAAAACAAATAAAATAAATGTTAAAATATGGCATATAAATACAAGCATGAATATTGAAGCATTTTATTTAAAAAGCAAATATTTAGAAAGTTATTTTTATATAAAAACATATTTTTGGAAATATTATGATTTATTATGCATTTTTGCCTATTTGTGAAGACCTTAGGGATACTGAGTAGTTTATTATAAGATCATTTGTCCAAAAAACATCTTTTACAATGGGGCTTTTGAATTGTTTAGTTCGTGGCAGGGGCTCAGTCGTCCAGAAACCAAAATTAATGTTTGGTGCTGGTCGGAGAGGCCATTGGTATGACTTGGCAGTCCTGTTTTCATCAATCTATACCCCAGAGCAGCTGTGCTACAGATGTAGTTTACCACCACCAGTGTGTGACTATATAGTGCAGGGGTCTTCAATTAAAATTAAGTAAGGTTCGTTTATGCAGTTTTTTCATAGCGAAGGTCCGAACTTCATTTTGCCTCAAATTGCATCAAACAGACTAGCTTATATGAAATACCAAATGTAATAAAACCCTGAACACCACCCTATTGTTTTAATACAACACAATTATCTTGGCACCTAAATTGCATTTAAAAGAAAATGGAACCAGATTTTACATAAATAATAAAAGGTTTGGCTGTACAATAAATGAACACAAGAGGCTATTTTTTAAGTTAAATAAAACTACACCAGTTTCTCTGAAAAAATAATATTAAATAATAACAATTTAATAAGTGTATTTTTTAAAAAGCTGCTACAGTACATCCTATTAAAGTTTCAGATTTTCTTGTTATTGACATTGAGATTTGCCTAAATTTGTCACACAAATCCTCTTTATGTTTACCTTTGAGTAAACAAACTATTCGCAACTCTCCCGTCAGTGAAAGACTTTTTGTTTTGGTCCAATATCCATGTAATCCTTAGTGAACACTCATTGGCACGTTTCTGTGCTATAAATGAATGTGTTATGACTCTTGTAGATTTTTCATACTGGGCTCTAAGCAACGTTATTTTCTGCGTTCTCTCATAAGACTTGGGTGGATACTTTCCCTTGAATTATGTGTGTTTTCTCAGGTAATTTCGCGTCACATTTGCACTTTTGACCAACGCTACAGTTTCAGAGCATACAAGACACAGCGGATTCTGGAAGAATGAACATAAGATGGTCCGTCCATCCATCCATTTTCTATGCCGCTTCTCCTGTTTAGGGTCGCGGGGGCATGCTGGAGCCTATCTCAGCTGACTTCGGGCGAGAGGCAGGGTACACCCTGGATTGGTTGCCAGCCAATCGCAAGGCACATATAGACAAACAACCATTCACACTCACATTCATGCCTATGGACAATTTAGAGTCTCCAATTAGAGTCACATTTTAGATTAGAGGCACGGGGAGAACATGCAAACTGCACACATGCCCAAGGGGAGAATCGAACCCAGGTCTTCCTGATCTCCAGACTGTGTGGCCAACGTGCTAACCACTAGACCACCGTGGTTAGGTCCGTCCATTTACTTTTAAATGTTCACTTTTCTCTATCAACTTTTCTTACTTTTTGAGCAAGCCATGGTTTTTCTCATTCACTTCTCGGTAAGTAAACAAACAATTTCATTGGCTCATTTTGAGTGACGTCACTGTGTTTGCTGTCACGTAACCGTAATAACTGCAGTAACTACGCCCGCAAACTGCAGCTGCGATCGGTCCGCAAACATGACTATATGATATTATTATATTTGCCGTTCACTTTAATTGGTTATGGGTCCATAAAGGGCCATCACTGGGTCCATATCTGGACCCAGGTTTGCCATTTGGTGATGGCTGGTGTAGTGAATTAATAATACAGCAGGGTAGCTGTGAAGTGCTCCTCCCTGAGCCACCACCTTATTGTGGTGGAGGACTTTGCATGTCCCAATGATCCTAGGAGCTAAGTTGCCAGGGACTTTCATGCCCCTGGTAGGGTCACCCATGGCAAACAGGTCCTAGGGGAGGGACCCTAAGGATCAGACCCTAATGATGAGAAATTTCCCTCGCCCGGGCACCAGGTTAATCGGGCTCCCCGTAAAGACCCCCAGCTGCTAAAAGACTTGCAGACATATCAAAAGAGCAAATGTCTCCAAGTCCACATCTGCCAAGTTAGGTCTCCACATCTGGTGTCTTTCAGAGCAGTTAGTTGGCCTCGCTTTCTTTGATCTCAAAGTTCCAGCAGCTACAAAACGTGAGATGGTAAAGTCGCTGCAAGATAGCGAGGGTGAGAATGAACTACTTAACAGCTTATCCAGGACAGTGAACTGCAAGACTTTGTGACACAGAATACCAGAGGACTCTTTGAGAAGTTGGGTATATAAGCAGACTTGATGCACCATGATCCAGAAACACGAGCCAGCGGAGATGACTTTCTTAAATGAGTGGAAGTCATCAAGAACATTAAGGTGACAAATGACCATGCCAAGCGTGCAGCAGTACTGGTGCAAGAGTTCAACAGACGTATCGCATGACAAAGACCAGTTGCGCTGGATCGGTTCGCAGCCGAGTGTGAAGCGGCCGGGATGAGATTCTGCCCCAAGTGGAGGAGTTTAACTACCTCAGGGTCTTGTTCATGAGTGAAGGATGACAGGTGGATTGGGGCAGCGTCTGCGGTGGGAACGCCTTGTGATCCGCTGGGAGGAGCTGGACGAAGTCGCCGTGGAGAGCGAAGTCTGGATTTCCCTGCTTTGGCTGCTGCCCCCACGACCCGACCTCGGATAAGCGGAAGAAGATGGATAGTTGGATGGATGGCACTTTGGTTAACTATACAAATCTAATCCATTCCCAGGGGAATGCGGGGGACACACACAGCAGAGACATAAATAGAGAAACTCCACAGCTACATTTCAGAACCGAAGAAGCCTTTGGATGAAAAGTGAAACGTCTTCAACAAAGAAGAAGAGTCTGGTTGGCTTGATTGGCTTGAACATTGTATTAGCAGCTAATGCACTGCTCTGAGTGACATTTGTCATACCTCCAGCAGGCTCCAGCATGCCCCCGCGATGACGAGAAGCGGTATAGAAAATGGATGGATGGATGAATGGATGGATACCTGCAATCTAAGCTTGTAGTGCTTGTGTTTTCCATGATAAAAGCTGTCTCATACCAGCTGTGTTTGCTGCCATGAAGGAGGCTCAAGGTTGCGAGATGGGATCAAAGTGAAGATAATCTACTGATGCAACATTCCAAGTGATTGCATGCGGCGCTAACCCAAACCTCCTGTGGCCCGATGAAATTTCATTAAGTGCAAACTTCCACATTGTTTGCAACGAGGGATCCCAGTGCCAAGCATCTGACAAGAATGTCACATGGAAAAGAGCTGGCAGCATCTTGACCTCCCGGCGCGCGTCCGGGCAGTTACAAGTGCTTCACATCGTCTCTGACTGCTCCAGCCGTCAATCTGCCCAGTCAAAGCCTCCTCTCCTCCCCTGAGTAAAGCTCATCCACTGCTTCCCCTCAGTCCGCTCAGAGTGTCACTTCTGTTTACTTCCTGCCGCTTCCCTGAGGCCTCAGCAAAGTTCGCGTGGAGGGAATTCTGTTGCAAACCTGCTGTCCAATCACAGTTGAAGACCAGGCCAGTGGGTTCATGCATCTGCACTATATTATCATACAGCCATTAAATGGAGATTCCATTCCACGTGAACATGCTGCAATCAGTAAACGAGCACTCAGCAGAGCAAAGACCTCTGCCAAGGCCAGACAAAACCATAGAGCAGGGGTATTCATAAAACTGAAATACCGTATTTTCCCGACCATAAGGCGCACTTAAAAGTCTTAAATTTTGTCCAAAATGGACGAGGCGCCTTATAATGCAGCGCGCCTTATGTGTGTACTGAGTTGCAAAATCTGTAAGTGTTGCTGTGTGACTTTGATGTGTGACTTTGATGCTCCGCTCGACTGACTCGGAATGTCTCCTGCCGACACGCTGATTATATAGAGGAAAGGTGGACGTGACTGAGGACACTAAAGGCACGCCCCCAGTAGATATAAAGGTATATTTCATGAAACGGCGCCATCTATCCATCTGGGCAAGGACTACCATGGCGCAGCAACATCCAGCGGATTACAAGGAAAGCTGGCCATCTTCCTTTCCTACTGCAGTAAAAACATTGCAGACAAATACTACCCAACTACATCACCAACATGGACGACGTGCTGCTCACTTTCGTCATCCTGGTGAACCACACTGTAGAGAAGGGGATCAGCACGGTAGCGATACACACAACGGGGCACGAGAAGTCGGCTTTTACTGTTGTGCTTGGTTGCCATGGTAATGGACAGAAACTGCCACCTGTGGTGATTTTTAAGAGGAAGACGCTGCCTAAAGAAAAGTTTCCAGCCGGACAAATCAAAGGGGCTGGAAGGACGAGGAGAAAATGGCTGAGTGGCTGAGTGACGTGTACGGAAAGAGACCGGATGTGTTTTTTTCCACGCGTCACTGTTCCTGTGTATCTGACTAAATGCGCGCCCATTTCACAGCCGCTGTGAAAAACCAAGTGCAGCAAATGAACTCAAAGCTTGACATCATTCTGGGAGCCTTGACGAAGGATGAACCGCTTGACGAACTCCAACCGCTGGACATCGATGTAAACACGGCGTTTAAAGTGAAGTTGCGAGCGGCGTGGGTGCAATGGATTACAGCTAGCGAACACAGCTTCACTAAGACTGGGAGGCAGCGCCGCTCGAGTTCCGCCACAATTTGTGAATGGATTGTGGATGCTTGGGCTAACGTGTCTGATGCACTGTTGTTCGAGCTTTCGCAAAAGCCAGCATCATTTCTGAGGCGCCACACGGCAACGAGACTGACTGTGACAATGACGAGAGGGAACCTGGCGTGTTTGATGGAGAACTTGCCCCGCTGTTCATGTGGGATACAAAAGATGAGGACTTTGATAGATTTGTGGATTAGGATAGATCAAAAATAACATGAGTACATTGTTAAATACTTCAATAAAGTACAACCCAACTCAGTTTTGCTCCCGCTGGCTTTTTAAAAACATACAATAGCAAGCATGCTAGCGTATTGTAGCGTAGCTGGGAGCACTTCCTGTTCCCCAGCGTGCTTTGTGGTACTGTTTTGGTGCAAATGCTCTTAAAGTTACATGTTTGAGCTACATACTGTAGTTAGTTATTGTTCTGCAAAAATAGCGGTAGTGTCTTGTCTGTTTTTGCGTTGCTGTGTGATGTTTTTAGTTGTGCACCATGACTGAGACTGTTGTGTTGAGTGATGACCATCCTGATTTCAAGTGGGTTTGATAAACTGAATGAGAGTTCTGCTCTTAATCTGTCTAAAGAAATAAAGCACTGTCACTTCCTCAATGACTTCTGAGCGACACGGCAAGCTACGTATGTTTGACCATACCTGCGCCCAATAATACGGTGCGCCTTGTGAATGTGTTAAATACAAAAATAGCGCCTGTAACTGAGACTGCGCCTTTTAATACGGTGCACCTTATGGTCGTGAAAATACGGTAGGTCCATTTAGGGAAAATCTCCTCACGCAAGCGTCAATCGTAACATCTAAAGCCGTCTTCCCACTTGCACATATTTTGCCTCCGCATTGTCCCGCAATTTGCCGTGGCAATGCGTGTCATTTATTTATTTATTTATGGCACGCCTGAAAAGCGTGAAGACTACTTTGCACACAGCATGTGTTCTGTTTACGCATCAATGATGCACTTGGCATGCAATTCGTGATCAAAAATGTTGAGCATTGGCATGAAATGACCACACTCCTGTACAACTTATTTACACCTTGTCAGTTTACGACTAGTGGACGACAATAATACAAATGACGTGCCTTGTTTCCATATGGGTATGCGTTGTCACCACCACTTCCCACAATTGTGAAGCAGCCGTTGCATTATTTGGTCCCGTGTGATGGCACGCAACAGCAGGCATCACCCCTAGCTTCATTAATTCCACTATTTGCAAGGGACCATGATGTTGTGTGCCAGAGAAGAAGCTCTCATTGCAGAAAAGAAAGGTAAGTTTATATTATCTTGCAGCTCCAGAAAGAGAATGCTGAAAGAGCAGGAAGGAGGCATAAACTAGAAAAAAGGAGGCATGGACAGTGTGAAAGGGGGGATTGCTGACTTGCTGTAGAAGACATATGCTGTATTTGGGCATTATGATCACCTATTAACAGAAATTCACAAGGAAGAGCCAAGAGGCTACAGAAATTACTTGAGAATTCCTCCCGGTTTGCGCCAAAAGGAACTCAAGTTAACCCATTCAAAGTTAACCCATTCATGTGAATGAGACACACATTGTTTAGGCATAGGTTACGGTGCATTCACGGAAATTATGCATGCCACAAATGTTGAACATTTCAAAATGTTCTTTGCGCATGGCACGCAGCCCCGCAGTTTACACATACTTCACACCTGATTACAACCAATTTACTCATTGGCACGCCATTGGTATGCCAATTGCGTAACACTGCAGGGACAAAACGCATGCAAGTGTCAACCCAGTTTTACTTACATTATGATTTAGTGTGTGCTATATATTGAAGTAGCCAGGAGGACTGTTGGGGTCTGAAACTGCTTATTTTCGTGACCTGAGTATAGACGTGAGTGTGTATGTTTGCTCAAAATCTTTGCGCTTTGTCTCATAGCGGTGTTTCACATTGCCACTTTTTCTGGGTGCAACAGTCTTGGAGAATATGAGACAAACTGGTTTTGTCCTTCCAGAGAGAAGAATAAACATAAATGAATCTGTCCATTTTGGGTGGAAACCTCTATTTTCCCTGTCCACTTTTCTCTTCTTAGATAGCGACATGTGTATTTATTTTTTTGTCTCCTGCTCACTCGTCTCTCCGTCTTCTCTCTCCGTATCTGTCACTCTGTATCTCTCTTTTCCTTGTATCTGTCATTTGTGTCTCTTTTCCCCCCCTTCTCTCATTTGTTTTGCTGTCTTCTCACTCCATATCTCCCACACCGTATCTCTCTTCTTTTCCCGTATACCTCACTTGTTTCTCAAACCAGTCCATGTTGTAACTCTTCCATTAACCGTGACAATCATCCTAAAATGGAACGATCTGAACATCGGTGTGAGCCACAAGCCACTTGGAATTAAACTAACACATATACAACTCTACTTTTAGGTGTTGTTATTACATCTTTAGATTCAGTCTATTCGCTCAGTGCATTTTCAGTCTAATAGCTTCTCTTTGAAGGCCTACTGGAAGAGGCAGCAATGCAATAGTGGTCAAGGTCAAGGTCAAGATTTATTGACAAAGCAAATTTAAAACAAACGGTTGCCCCAAAATGCTGCACAGATCAAGATAATAAAGTTCTAAAAAAATTAATAAAATAGCCAAAACAGGAAACATGTAAAAGTTTTAAAATAAAATAAAATGAATAAGAACAAGCAGAAGAACAATTAAAATATTTGAGGTGTCAAACTCAAGGCCCGGGGGCCAGATGTGGCCCCATCACATCATTTTATGTGGCCCGCAAAAGCCTGGGAATAATGTGTGTCAATAATGCACTTCATCTTTTTCCTTTTAAATGTATTTATTCTTTCATTTTGACTGAAAAACTTTACTGCATGCAGTTTTTCTAAACGTCAATATTAGCTAATCAGATATTCCAAGCATTTTTTGTTATCAGAAATAAATCCCTGAATGTCTGCTTGTCACCTTGACATGTTCACTTCACTTCTCAATTCAAAGCAAGTTATCCTCCACTTTGTTTGTAAAAATATAATCATCAAATGCATGGGCAATTGTGTAATAGCATCATGAGGTTATATTTATATTCATATATAATAACAGTTACAAGTGGCCCTATGAAGGCAGCCATAACTGCCATGTGGCCCTCAATGAAAACGAGATTGACACACCTGCAATAACACAATAAAATAAAAGGTGTAAAAAGGTGCGTCTTTAGTGCCGATTTGAAACACTCCACAGCAGGAACAGTTTTAATTTGCAAAGGGAGAGAGTTCCATAATCTGGGGCCTGCGTCTGCAAAAGTTCTATCTCCTATTGTTTTCAGTGTAGTCCTGGGACAATGTCAAAAAGACTGGTTGCAAGACCTCAGTGCTCCAATAGGAGTGTGCAAAGTCAACAAATCACTTAAAGAAGAGCAGGCTAGCCCATTTAGGCATTTAAAAAGAAACAATAAAATCTTAAAATGAAGCCTAAAAATAACAGGCAGCCAGTGGAGTGAAGCAAGAACAGGGGTAATGTGTTCAGAACGTGTTTTCCCTGTGAGCAGGCGAGCAAATGCATTTTGGACCAGTTGAAGTCTGCGAATGGAAGACTGGTCAAGGCCAAAGTAAAGGGAGTTACAATAGTCCAGACTTGAGGAAATGAGCACCGTTTCAAATTGATTTATGGGTAGGTATGGCTTTACCTTAGGAAGAATCCTGAGATGAAAGAAACTTGCGTTTATCACTGAGCTGATTTGGTTGTCAAGATTAAAAGAGCCGTCAATAAAAACACCAAGGTTTTTAACACAGGGGCGGCAATAAGATGAAAGGGGGCTGCAGCACTGTTGACACCAGTGAGGACTGTGTCCCCAAAAATCACAACCTCAAGTTTTCTTTTTATTTAAATTCAGAAAATTGATTGACATCCAGGTTTTTACATCATGGAGGCAGCCTTTTAAGGCCATAAAGGAATCACTTTTGGATTGTACGAGTAGATAGATTTGGACATCATCTGCAAAACAATGAAAGGAAATGTTGCGTTTTTAAAAAATTGAACCCAGTGGCAGCAAGTACAATAAAAACAGCACAGGACCTAAAATAGAACCTTGGGGCACTTCGTAACCAAGAGGGGAAGTTTTTGATGAAAATGGACCAAGACTGACAGAGAAAGACCATTCGGTTGGGTCCGTAATTTGACAGGAGAGAAGGGTCTAGGTTGTGCTTTTTTCGGAGTGGCTGTACAACAGCATGTTTGAATGCTGTTTGAGGCCCAACAGTATGAAACACATCTTGGCACTGTGCAATAAACGGCTACAGATCGACAGGTGGAAATTTTGTGAATAAGTAAGTAATAATGTAAGTAATGTGTATAAGAACAATACTTCACATAATGACACAGAGGGAATCACTCCAGTAGATTCAGATGGATTTACAATCCTGTTTATAACATTAAGAAGAACCTGAGGGGTTTGACTGTTGTTGGACACAAGGATGGACATATTATGAGTCTTTACTGACTTGACAGTTTTCTGATAATTTGGTAAGCATTCTCTTAAATGCCCCCAAGATACTTTCAACTTGTCCTTTATCAAATTTCTTTCAGCTCGGTGGCACACATCTGAGTGCACAAGTTGTGTCGATTAGCTGTGGTTCGTCAGCAGCCTGTTTGCAAAAGGAGCAACTTTATCAAAAAGGTAAACAGATAACAATAAAGATAAATAGATGCTTTGTTCTCACTCACACAAGCTTAACTCTCACCTCCACACAAACTTGACTTTCACTTTCCATAGGGGTGCAGCTACTGCTATACAGACTCTGTGTACTTTCATTCTGGGCTCTTTGTTTTCCTTGTCAATGTTGAGTCCAGCGCTGTAACCAAATATATTGGTCTTATTTTTTAATAAATTTGAAAAACTTTTAAAATTGTGTGATCATTGACTACGTCTCCGATAGCAATGTGGTCCCAAGAACCTGGAGGAAAAGCTAAAGAAAATAAACAGCTTTTACAGTACAGTGTTTTTCAAGGTCTATTAGTAGTATACTGTATACACTGTGTACTTAATTCCCGTGTGCCCAAATTTTGACAGTGCTGTACTAGCCCAAATCCACTACTGCACACTTACTGGAAATTACGATGGCAGTATTTACCTTCTTCTTCTTCTCTCCTTGTGAATTGCACCCACTCAGTGGATCATGATAAATAAATCTGCCATTTTTTCCCTACTTCTGCATTATACAGTAACCAGAAATGATTTTTTTATTTGCATTTCTTGAATAAAACATACATATTTAATATTGTTGTTCGCTAATTTCCAACACTCGCTGCCATTATTGCAAGTCAGTCCCTCCCCTTCCGCTACATAGCCAAGATGGCGATATTGAGAGTGGTAAGTGTCCATCACTCACCGTTTAGGGTGTAACATCTGGGTACTGACCGTGAACAGCATTTTGCCCTACTTCTCAGCATGAATGCACCTATGCGCTCAAAAGTACGGAAGTGTGCTGACACAATAAGGTAACAAACATTCAAAGCAGGCTACAACAATGTCGTGCCTCACACTTTGCACTAGGCGGAGCTAATGACCTTATGATTAATGACGTTTGGACAAGCCAGGAAAGCTATCAGTGATGTGAAGAATTTTCACAGTGTTTTAAGTGGATCAAGCCACGGCCATTTGAAAGAGTTAATAGTGGGGTGTCCTCTGGTGAGCTGCCTGTTTACAAGAATCCCATTAGGCCTGCAGCACGGCAGAGGCTGGGAATCTTAACATAGCCTGAAGCTTGTCTCGCATCCAATCTGCAACGGATCGCAGGCCTGTCTGTGAGAGTAATGAGAAGCCGCTTCTGCCACGGAGATTTCCTCAAAGACAGGCGGATTAGGGATTCACAGGAGCTTGTGCGAGACCTCAACCCCTCCCCCTTTCCTCACCGCAAATCAATTCTAATTTTGCTTTCCGTGTCGATATCCCACACACGACTCCCCGTCTCTCAGGCTTAGTCGCCACTTCCCACCAGCGGGCTCTGCGGCTCCTTTAACTGGGGATGGGTTGATCTCTTGCTCTTGTGCTGATCCGTGAAGAAGCGGGCCTCTCTAAGGCGACCCGTGCAGCTTGATTGCTCTCCCGCGCAGATTACGTAACTGCTGGTGTTTTCAAGAACATTCCTCCTGAGGATGTCTTACAGCATCCCGTCACTATCTTGCATGTTTTCCTGGCTTTCCTGTCAGCGTCAGCCAGCACTTTGTTGCAGCACAGAAATGTCCCAAGGCCACACTTCAAAACACGGAACCGGGTTGCTTTCCCGGGGGGTTGCTGTCAGTTTTTACAGAAGATGGAACAGGAAGGTTTCAGGTGGAATATGCTAACACCCCATCTAATTTGGTATGGCATGGTATGGTTTATTTGTTTCGAAAATGCTTTGCAAGTTACATTAAGGAATGTCAAGTGGTTAAATTTGCACACTTCAGCATGTCCAGCAGTAAATAAGAAGTAAATAAGAATAGAATCTTATTTTATCCAACCCTTTATCCATGTCTACTACTAATATTTTGCTTCCTTACATTTTGTCATTTAAATTTTGTTTACGTGAAAAGAAAACAGGTGTTGGAAAAAAAAATACAAGCAAATGAAGCAAACTATTTAGCTTGGAAAAGGAAGAAATAAAAATGTGAAAAAATATGATATGGGGGGCGCTTTGTGGGCATCCATCATGGTCTTTATGGACATCACAGACATTTGCTGATGTAGTCCTGTTTGTTTCTGTTGTTTTGTTATTGTTATTGCTGTTGTTCTTGTCTCCCTGTATTGTCCCCCTCTTGTTCCCACACTCCCCCCTGCGTTTTCTTTTCTCTTCTTCTCTATCCCCTCCTGCTCCGGTTGGGCCACTCCAAATTTGCATAACAGTAAAACATCAAATAAAGTCAAATAAATCCTGTTTAACAGGGGAAGAGTATCTCACACTTTTCCCTGGCAGAGCAAATCTGTTGAGCACGTAAGGGCATTTAGATCAACAATACTATCTCACCAAATGCTGTACAGGAAAAAAAAAAAAAAACCTATATGATTAAAATGTAATAAAAGTATAAACTGGGAAGACATTGTTGATTAAAAATATGATAAAAATAGTTAGTTCAGTTAAAATAAGTGGGGTCATTAAATAAGTTGAGTTAAGCAAGACATTGAGAAAATAATATATATATGAGGTTTTAAGTAGCGCTACAATATGTAAAAGCAAGAAGGGGGAGTGAGACAAAAAGCACTTTTTAATTGATTGAAAACAGCAATTAAACTGAAATAGGCTGTTTATCAGCTGATCAAAAGTTTAAGACCATCGCAAAAATGACAAAAAGCTCTCCAAACAAGAACCAAAAATGTTCTCAGTAGGACTCAGGAATGAGTAGCTCCACCGTTCTTGTTCATCACTTTAAAAATTGGTTCAGGCATGCTTGATGGGAGTGTTTCCAGGAGGCTAGTGGGAACATTGCTCCAAGTGGTGAAGATGGCTTCACGAAGGGCATCAACTGTCTGGAACTGATGGCCATTTTTATAAACTTCCCTTGCCATCCATCCCCAAATGTTGTCTATGGGATTTAAATGCGGGGAACATGCAGGATGGTCCAAAAGAGTGATGTTATTCTCCCTGAAGAAGTCCTTGGTCAAGCGAGCATTGTGAACTGCAGCGTTGTCCTGTTGAAAAACCCAGCTGTTACCACACAGACGAGGGCCCTCAGTCATGAGGGATGCCCGCTGCAACATCTGCACGTAAGCATCCACCGTTTGACGACCCCGCACCAGCTAAAGCTCCGGTGTTCCACTGAATGCAAAAGCAGCCCAGATCATGATGGACCCCCCTCCACTGTGCCGGGTAGAAAACATCTCAGGTGGGATCTCCTTGTCATGCCAGTAACGTTGGAAGCCATCTGGACCATCAAGGTTACATTTTTTCTCATCAGAGAATAAAACTTTTTTCCACCTTTCAATGTCCCGTGTTTGATGCTCCCTGGCAAAGTCTAAACGGCAGTTTTGTGGCGTTGAAGGAGACAAGGTCTTTGAATTGTTTTTTTGTTTTTTAAACCCTTTTCCCACAGATGCCGTCTGATGGTTATTGTGCTGCAGTCGGCACCAGTAAGGGCCTTAATGTGGGTGGAAGACCGCCCTGTGTCTTGATGGACAGCCAATCGGATCCTCCGGCTCAGCGCAGGTGTGGTTTTTTTTGGGTCTTCCACTTGACTTTTTTGTTCCATAATGCTCAGGATCTTTCAAAAAATGTAGAATGACTGATTTACTGCACCCAACCTCAGCAGCAATGGCACGCTGTGAGAGGCCTTGCTTATGCAGCTCGACAATCCGACCACGTTCAAAAAGAGAAAGCTTCTTAGTTTTAGCCATCAGGAGGGCACGACAGTGTGAATGCCTGACAGAAAATGAACATTTTGAGCAAATTTGGGCTTTTATAGCCTGTGGTCTTCAACTTTTGATCAAACAACCTGTTTCAGTTTAATTGTTGTTTTCAATAAATTACTTTTGAAAATGCTTTTTGTCTCACTCCCCCTTCTTGTTTTTGCATATTGTAGCTCTACTTAAAACCTCATTAAGATCCAAATGTGCAAAATGCAAATTGTATCAATTTTTCAACTGGTCTTAAGATTTTGATCAGGAGTGTATATATATATATATATATATATATATATATATATATACTGTATATATATATATATATATATATATATATATATATATATATAGATATATATAGATATATATCTATATATCTATATCTATCTATCTATCTATCTATCTATCTATCTATCTATATATACTGTATATATATATATATATATTATACACATATATATGTGTGTATATATATGCAGGGTGTACCAAAAAATGTATACACCTGCTGCAACAGTCTGTCATGACAAATATTAGAGAAGTCTTTGAAGATGAGGACTTTTAATTTTCAGTAAGATGGGGCACGCCCACACTACTATCGTGATGTTACATCCTTCCTTGATGAGATCTTGCCAAACAGGTGGATTGGAAGGAAAGCTTTCGATGAATACTCTCCGTGCTCACCAGATCTCACACCACCAGACATTTTTATGGGATAACTAAAAGACAAAGTCTACGCTATGAGAGCTGCAACATTCGCTGAAATGAGAGCAGCCACTGAACGTGAATACACGCAAGGGAATTGTTTCATGATGTGTGCAATTCCATCGCTTCGCGTTGTCAGTAGTGTCTTGACCAGAACGGATGTCAGTTTGAGAATAGGCAGTGACAAAACAATAAAATTATTTTTAAATTCTATTAGACTTCGAAAATTGAAAAAAGACCCACAGTGACTTTTCCTCAACTTCGTCTCGTGAGCCAAATTATGGTTGTTTTTTGGTGTTGAAGAAAGTTCCGGCTAGTTGGTGGGGTCACTTAAGAAAAGGCTTTGATTCTCAAAAGAATATGCGTTCAAAAGAGTAATACATTTGCATCACAAAACCGTTGTCCAAGAAAAGTCAGACCTCAAAATTGCTCAGCGTTATTTTCTCTCCCTTCAGATCACTGCATGCTGCCGCTTGTCCACTGTTGTGTATGTGCTCCACAGTGTTTACATGCGCAGATGACAGCCGCCGCGACACAAGTTATTTTATTTATTTTTTTATTTTTTTTTACCCCTGTCCTGTCCAGCCTTTAAAGCAGATAGAATTGTAGATCTAAATGCCGTCAAGTGCTCAACAGATTTACTCTGCCAGGGAGAAGTGTGATATACACTTCCCCTGTTATACAAAATTTAATTGACTTTGATGCTTGTTATAAAGCAAATTTGGAGCGACCGGCCCGGAGCAGGAGGGGACAGAGAAGAAGAGAAAAGGGGGGGGGGGGGGGGGGGGGGGGGGGTGACAAGGACAGCAACAGCAACAATTGTGACAACAACAACAGAACCATACTGAACGAGCAAATAAATGTCTGTGACAACTATAAAGACTAACAAGGACATAAGGACAAAGTACAAAACAATATCAACAACCACAATGACAACGCTGTCAATGACAATCACACGTAATAGTAGTCATGAAATGATGAACTATGATAGTGATCACAATGACAATACCGCATTGAAACAGTCACACATAATTGTAGTAATGACATGATTATCCATGATAGTGAACAGAATGATAATTACTGTAATGCACATCATTGTAAAGAAAAACTATAGCCATACTGCTGATATCACCGTCGCTGTAATAAAACCAACAACATAATAACACCCTGGTTAACTCAGTGAGTAATGTGGGGAAGTACGTATGTACTGCGAGTGTGCATATGTACAGGTATCTCTGTATGTGGGGAAGACTTCATATATATAAAGGTGCAAGAATGTGTGGGCGTGTAATTGTCACTGAGAATGCATGAAAG
Organism: Dunckerocampus dactyliophorus; assembly: GCF_027744805.1. NCBI lineage: Eukaryota > Metazoa > Chordata > Actinopteri > Syngnathiformes > Syngnathidae > Dunckerocampus > Dunckerocampus dactyliophorus. The sequence continues at coordinate 23,468,156 of NC_072823.1, read as the reverse complement.
GAAAGGGGCCGCCTTCCACCTCCCAGAGAGCCCCGCCCCAAATAGCCAGGCTGAGCCCCCGCCGTCAGAAGGCCAACAGGCCCACAGGGGCAGGCAGCACAAAGATCAGTGCCCCAAGAGCCAGCCCAGAGAGCCCTCACCCCTGGGAAGACCAGCAAGGGGCCAAAGAGAGGTAATCCCAGCCAAGGACAGGGCGCCGGCGGGCCGGAGGACAGCCAACCCAAGAGACCAGCGAGAGATTACACCCCACAAAGGCAGACGAGTACCAGGGGCCACAAACCGGCAGGCCCAAAGACGCCCCCACAACCGGAAAGAAGCCCGCCCGCGCCGGAAGCGCCAATCCCCGCCCACCGCCACCGCCACCCCCAGGGAACGGAGCCCGGCCCGCCCTGGGCCAACCCCCGCTCGACCCCCGACACAGGGCCGCCCCGCCCAGGGATGCAGGAGGCACACCCTCCACCCACCCGGCGGAGGCACGGGCGTAGAGATGTATCACCCAGCACTGGACCCCACGGAGCAAACCCCTGTATGCCCCCCCCAAAAAGAAATAACTAAAATAAATAAATAAATAAATAAAAGTACACGCACGCACGCACATACACACTTCTACGCACCCACATGCACGCACATACACACCCCTACGCCCCCACGCGCACGCACATACATACTCCAACGCACTCAAGCGCGCACACCCACGCACGCACACGCACGCACACACGCGCGCGCGCACACACACACGCACGCACACACACAGTGGTCGACTGGCCGACACCCGGAAGCCTCACCCTATCCCCCGTTGATAACCCAAGGAGCAGCGGAGCCAGGGACCCCGGGGTCCCAGACATACATTCCACAACCCAGGCGCAGAGAGCGCGGACCACCGGGGAGCTGGAAGACACCAGGCCACACCCTCCCAACGGTAGGACGCCGCCAGCAAGGCAGACAGGGGAGCCAGCAAGGAGGAAAGCGGGAAACTGAGCAGGCGGGCGGGAAAACGGGCGAGCAGCCAGGCAAACCACCACACAGCGCCAACCGACACCCGCGGGCCAGCAAACCCCGAAGAGGGAGCACTGCACCCTAAGCCGCAGGGAGGCCAAGCACCAGAGCCGAGAAGGCGAGACCAGCAGCAGACCAGCCGACGGACCCCACAAACCACCAGAAGCCAGACCAGCCACATGCCACCAGAGCTGACCCGCGCACCGGAGCCCCACCCGCGACAGGCCTGCAGACAGACCGGGGGAGGCGAGGACACAGACAGTGGCCCAGCAGAGCACAAAGCGCAACGGCGACAAACGCCCAAGCGCCCGGCAGAGCACAACCCCCCCCAGTGGGCCCGGCCCCAGGGCACCCGCCCCCCACCCCCACCCCGCCACCCAGGCCCACAGTACCCGCAAGCATGACCGAGCCCCAACCCACCAGCCGGCCCGGCGCCCCAGCAGCCGCCACAGCGCAGCAACCACCAGCCCCCGCGGCGGCCCGCAGCACCGGCACCGTCCCCTGGAGACCGCCGAACCCGCCCCAAGAGCGCAGAGGCGCCTGCAGCACATGTCAGTCCAGGGGAAGCACCGCAAGCCCGCCCTCCTGGCGCAAGCCCCAGCATCAACAGACCCCAGAGGGCCACCCCAGGGAAGGGCAGGCGAACCAGACATAGGCATCCCACAGGCCAGGCCACCCCGGGCGAGCCACCGCGACGGCCAGGCCCCCGGCCACACCGCCGACCCTGGCGGGCAGGCGCCGCGGTGCACGAGGCACCCCAATCCAGCCCGCCCCACCCGTGTATGTGATAAGGTGTGATTGTGTCTATAATGCAATTAAAAAAAAATAAATAAATAAAATAAAATAAAAGAGGACAGCTACGAAAAGCTGGTCTCTGTGTCCCTGAGGGGTGTATCTGTGTGCATGTATATGGGGTGTATGTGGATGATAGCTAATGATGCAATTAAAATCGGGGGACAGCTGCCGCTCGGAGGGTCCCTCACCTGACCAGCCCCCCCAAACCCTAAGTGTCTACTCTGCGATTAAAATTGGGGGGCAACAGGTCAGTGGCACGGCAGGAGCAAAGGAGCCCCGCAAGGCAGCTCCCCTCCTCAACCACGCCCAACCGTAGGCCACCCCCCAAAGTCCTATATATATGCGAGGTAGTGCAGTGGCACAGGAAGGACGGGGGCCCCACACCCCAACGCCGCCCAAACCGAGCAGGGGGGGGACCAAGGACACATGACCGACCGGCCACCAGCCACAGCCCAGGCTTGGGCGAGCCACAAGCCGCAGGACACACCACAGGCCCTACCCGGCCCGCCAGGATGCCCAGTCCGGCCCACCCAACCCCCCAGAGGCGATACCCCCAGCACCCTCCAACACCGGAGCCCCACCGGAGGTAGCGTCCACAGCGCCACCCCCAAACCGCCAAACACCACGGACCAGCCACACGCCCCCAAGGCAGATCCGACTGCCACCAGGACAGCGGGAACCGTGCCCACGCGCCTCCCGCATACCACCACGGCCGGCAAGGGAGCAACACCACGACGACCACAAGAGCACCGGATCCCACATTGAGCGGAGCACGGCCACACCCACAAAGCACGCAAGCCAGAGGCGCCAGGGAGGGACAGAGAAGCAAGCACCGCACGACAGGGCCCACGAAAGGAGCGGCCCCCCCGCCCGGCGCCCAAGCAGATGCCCCCGCCCGCCTCGCCCCCCACCACGCCGCAGACCGGCCACCACTCCACCCCCCGCCCATCCACCAACACGCCAAGGGAGAAACCCCCGAGGGAGAGAGACAACCGCCGGCCAGGAAGCAGAGACCAGCCAGACACCAGCAGGTAGCAGGGATCGCCCGCCAGCCCCTCGCCAGCCCCACCCCGCCGATCCCGGCCAGCGCCACGCAGAAGAACACCACGCCGCCCGCCCCCACGCGCACCCACCCGCTCACCCGCCCACGGCCCCCACACCCCCCGCCCACCAAGCCACAGCGGCCCCGTCCCTGAAGGGAGAAAGCAAGGGATCCCCCCACCCCAGCACCACGCACCCCCCACCCCGAGCCCAAACCGCACATCCGCGACCCCCACCTCCGCGCCCCCAGTCACCCGGGGGACAGCCACAGGTGCCGGAGGACAACAAGCAGCTCCCACCTGTCACACATACACCACACACATAAATCGGTAAAACAAAATAAAATAAAATAAATAAATAAAATTAAATAAAAACAAAAAAATAAATAAATAAATAAAAAGGGGCAACCCAAACCACCCTCCCACCCAGGGGAGAGAGCTCCGCGGGGGCAGCTGGGCTAAGGCATCAGCGCCCCCACCAGGGGGAGAGGCCGGCCCCCACACCCCACACCGGACGACCCCACGCGGCAGCCAAGCAGGAGGGCCCAGGGCAGACCCCGCCCCACCCCCAGAGGCAAAGGAGGCGAGGGAGAGCCAGCGCCACCAGCCGCACACGGGCCCCCCCAGCAGCAGTAGGCGCTCGGCACCCGCAGGATGCAGCACCCCGCCCACCCACCACCCCGGAGGTCAACCAACGCCGCCCCCTGGACGGCCCCCCCGACCCCGCCCCCGCCCCATCACCCGACCCGGACCCCTCCCCGCCCCCACCCACCAGCCCCCCCTGCCAGGCAGCCCAGCAAAGAAGACCCGGGACACCAAGCTCGCCCCCGCCCGCCCCTGAGGTACCAGGGCCACCCAGCGACCAGGACCACACCCCATGCCAGATGAACGAGACCCCCAGGGGCAGAGACAGACGCCCTCACCCCCCTGAGAGTCAGGTCAGGGAATTAATTATTGGTGCCCATATAGACTGAAATTCAGACATTTGTTCCTTAGATTCAGCAGACATTCTCTCCTTAGCTATATGATCTAACAAAAGATTTTTGTAAAGAGCTATATTCAGTTTCTTCCTTGATTTCCAATTGATGAGAATGGTTTTCTTGGCGATGCTTAATGCAGTGATGAGAAGCTGTGTTTGGTTTGTTTCTACAGTACATCAATTGTGGAGAGATCACCCAGCAGGCATACTGTAGTAAAGGGGAGGTAGGAATGGAGAACCCAAGTGCCAAAGATAGGTACTCACACACTCCGTGCCAAAAATTGTTAATGGGAGCACAGGTCCACATGGAGTGTAAGTAGTCATCTATTCTATGGTCTGAGCAGTGTGTACAGATGTTAGAGACACGAGAGAGTTAAAGTGAGAATGGCTAAAGTGGTATTGTCAGAAAGAAAATAGCTAAAAAATGGTGTGGACTTGTAATTATCTGGGCTGTAACAACAAAAATGTGTCTGAATCGGCCTATATATTCCACCATTTCCTGTCACAAACATTGCTATTAGGAAACGTTGGCTTCTTGCCATACTGGCTATAAAGTGAGAACAAAAGTGGCCAGGATGAAACAGCTTAATGTGTGTAGTGCACACTTCAATGAGGATGATTACGTTCCTAAAAACTTAAAACGATTCTTATCAACAAGAGAGGAGAAATATGATCTTCGGGAAAAATTAAAACTAAAACACTTGTTTGCACGGACAACTCTAAAAACTTTCAGCGTTTCTATATGTAAAATCAAGTTGTGGAACGGATTGAGTAAGGAACTCAAACAATGCATTAAAATGAGTGATTTCAAGAAAAAGTACCAGCAGTTGAGTTGTTTACAAAATACAAAGAAGAAGAGACCTAAACCACTGTGTACATACAATACTACAAAATATCTAACCACTACTGCACTGACTAGTAACTCTTCATTCTGGTGAGTACATGGTCTGTACTCGCTCATTATCAACCTACGATTCTGGCAACCATTTTATCAGTGATCAATTATTATCATTAAATCTGTAGTCCAGTAAGCATAAACCTTGACTATCATTGCACTATATTGTTATACTGCCTTAACACTTTCCTAGGTATTTACAAAAGGCAAAAAGTACATTTGGAAAACAAGAGGTGATGTGGTCCAGTGTAACTTGTGTGCATGTTCAAGATGAATTAAACCATGACCATTACCATTACGCGCCCAAGACGGAGAACGAAACATGTTTTGAACAGTTCTGCTTTTCCAGCACCCCTGGTAAGAACTAGCTATACTAACTAATTAGATGCCGCCTACTGTTACTAGTGAAGCCGCTAAATAACATAATGTTATATGATGACTGTTATTAGGGCTCCAGCATACCCCCGCGAACCCTAAAGAGGAGAAGCGGTATGGAAAATGGATGGATGGATGGATGGATGGATGGCTGTTATTGTTATTGCCAGCAACATGGAAGTGACATCGTCCACGTTTCTATGCTTCCTGTCACAATATATAAACATATTAGCTTACATAGATGTCCAATGTCATTTGAAAATCGCAGCTTCTCTGTCCCTCCTCTCTGCCCGTTCTAACTCCATCTGCCGAAGTTCGGCATCTGTGTATTCTGGTTTGTAACGGTACCCCTTTGGCTTTGTGCTAAAAGAAATGTCGCCATCGCTTGTTTCGTAGTCAGAGATGTTTACTTTCACTAACCCAACAGGAAACACCAGGAAAAAAGTGATGGAAATGTGCGCAACAGTTGACAGCTGGTGGCAGCGCGCAGTGGTACGAAGAAAGAATACAATAAAATAATGCCGATCGATTGTGAGGTCTGACCTTTTCATGGAAAAGGGTTTTGTGATGTAAATGAATTTCACTTTTGAACGCGTATTGATTTAAGAAGCAACATGCTTTACTTAAGTAACCCCACCAACTAGCCGGAACTACTTTCTTAAACACCAAAAACCGACCAGAAATCTGGATGAAGTGGGGGGGGAAATCACAGTTGCTGCACTACACTGCTGATGGGAATGTCAAACAACTTCATGTAAAAAAGTCCAAACTATCCCATTAAGTCGCTTGCTTTCTCAGCGATGTTGGCGATGCGTTTTTGTTCCTTTCAGCTTGCTCCTCTGCCTCAGCAATACCACCTTGTTTTTTTGTTGGTGAACCTTATGATAATGACACAGGTGTGGTGTTGTTATTCCTGCCAGACATTGGATTACATATACTGTATCAATGTTGTTAACATAGACATCCACCACTTTGATTGGAAAAAGGTGGCCACCTGTTGCTCTGTTGAAGCAACATCATCTTGTTCTCTTCCTCTGTTATCAGCTGCCCTGGCATAAGACCTGCGTCTAATGTGAAACCCAGTCCCAATCACACTGTTCACTGGTGTAGACTGTTCCAAATCATCAAGCTTACACATAATTTGTGATATAATGCAATCCTTTTCATCATTTTGCTTCTTTAAGACATCGACTTTCTCTTCCAGTCCATCCATTTGTTTACAAATTGATGCAGTATCATTCTTCTCTTCCTCAATGGGTTTTGTTAAGTACTTTATGTCATTGCAATGTTTATGTCTTATCTCGTTCAATATCACTTCTCGGAGACTACCTGGATCCCAGCTCTTTTCCACGTCCTGCTCCGCTTCATTCGCTGGCCATTTAATTAGTAAATAACTAATTAGTAAATAACTTTGAAGCCCAGAGATGAGCAACAGTTAGCTTATCTAAATGGTAAATGGTCTTTGTATAGTGCTTTTCCACCTCCAAGGCACTCAAAGCGCTTCGACACTGCTAGCACATTTACCTACTGATGATCATCAGCAGCAACCTTCAGGAGACGACCACTCTCCCACCTGAGCCATGCCGCCCCCTCATCAGCAAGAGCCAAGATATAGCTATTGAGGATGATAAGTGTCCATCACAGCACACTTACCATTTAAGTGCAACATAGGTACTGACAGTGCACTGCATTTTGCCATACTTCTCAGTGTGAACTCACGTATGCACTCATAAGACTAAATATGGAATTGTATAGACACAATAAGGGTGTTGTTTTCAAACTTCAACTTGGAACATCTGTAACATTACTTTTGTCTTTTGATAACGTACAGGCTGTGCCCCAACACAACGATAACAAAGAGTGTTGTAAAATGGCGTGTAGCCACAAAAGATATAAACACATCCATCATGCAAAGTAGAAGCCTTCCATCTTGGACTCTCTGGCACTTTTAGGACAAAATGACACATTACAGCATAGCAGTGTGATTCTCCTATGTCATTACCAAATTGTCCTACAACAAGTCATCCGGCGCGTTTGTGTCATTTTCTGCAGGTTTTGAATAGTAGAGTACAAAATTGCCTGGCACAGGGTCATAATTACATACCTACATCAGGATCACCGCAGAGTCTACAAACCGGCTGGCTCCTATCAGATTTTTTTTCACAATAGCGGCTCTTATCATAATGGCACTGCTGCTTCCCCTTGTGGCATCACGACGGCATAATGACATGTCCAAATGGATAACAATTTTACCCCTAACAGTGGTTTACTTCTTTTTACACTTGTGTGACAGTTGAGGGTGTAAAATGTGAATTAAAACATTGCCTGTATAGTTAATGAAGGTTTTAGGATGGATGCAGTGTGAGCCTGGAACTGATTCTTTCTATTTACATTATTTTTCAATGATCACACCATTTAAATGGTTTTCAAATTGCATTAAAAAAATAAGAGTACAATATATTTGGTTACAGTGCTGGACTCTACATTGACAAGGAGGATGGACAAAGAGCCCAGAATATAGAGTATATAGAGTATATATAGCAGTTGCCATGCCCCTCTAAAAAGTGAAACTTAAACTTGTGTGCCTAGAAAGTGAATGTTCCATTTGTGTGGCAGAGACAGGCTTGAACCGTTTCTAACTATGCTGATAGCGTGTCTGTTTACTAGCTTCTCCTCGCAGTACTTTTCCATGGGTTATCAGTGAGTGTTATGCAACTGTAGTTGTGCAGTTGTGCTGTGTGAGTGTGCCAAGAAGGCCTTCTATGAGAAGCTGTTAGCCGGAAAATGCACTGAGCTAATATGCTGAATCTAAAGGTGTAATAATAAATAGCTCACAGTTCCCATCCTGTGCTTAACATGTTCACACTAAAAATAATTTTGAGAGAGAAAAGAATAGAGAATGTGTTGAAGGAAGAAGAAAAAGATAAGAAAAATAAATATTATCAAAAGAAACTAAATAAGTCAACCGATTAGCGAAAAATACACATAAATAAAAAAAAAAACATCATCAAAACATTAGTAAAGAAACATTGTATAATAATATTGATGCAGGATATACATGAAGCAATAAGTAATACATAATGGTAAATGAATGAAATATATTGCTTGAAATTGCCATACATGTTTCTGCTGTTAAGATAAATAATCGGGGATTTAATGTCATATTTATCAATGTGGTGAAACGTTTCCAATTCTAGATCTTCTTGTTCAGTAATCCTTTGCATTGTAGTGTTGTTGTTGTCCAATGTTGTTTACTCCATCAAACTGCATCAGTCTTTGTTTGTGCTTTGTGCCTTTGCATTTTCCTTGTGGTCCAGATGATGCGATCTTTAAGTTTTGTCTAGGTCCTTGATATAGTGGTATATATTACATGGCTCTTTGGCTCAGGAGCTGTTGTGTCCTTGGGCAAGACACCCCACATAGCTCCCAGAGTCGCCCACACATGGATGCTTCACTGACCAAGATGCTGACCTATGACTGGCTGCTCGTGCATGATCCATCGTAGGTATCATTTAAAATGAACAAATCCAACTGAGGGCTGGAATTAAGTGAATTTTGTCTTTTGCTGTAAATCAGCTCATACGGTAATTAAAAGCAGCATTATCTATGTGTTTTGAGAGGCCAAGGGAAGAAGGTACATAGAGCTAATACATAGATTTACTCTACAAAGACCAGAATCAAACAATAGACCTGCAATAGACCGCATGCTTTGTTTAAAGAACATGGAGCTCTGCTTTGCCGGAGACAAGTCACATGACAAAGTCGGGCTCACAACAATGAGGGCGGAGTTATCCCTCACTGTCGGAAGCCGCGCTCCCGGGGAGTCGGTCTGTGTTATCAGCCATCATCAAAAGAGCTGTCGGGAACGCATGGAAGTGGGCGGGTCGGCGACGACAGACACATCGGAATGAGACGGGCCTATTAATTCTTCAAAAGCCACCACAGGGCTTCCTTTTCCCCAAGACTCCTCTGGGTTCTTTTAAGGATGATAAAAGCTGCTCCAGGGAGCGCTTTCCTCCGTCCTCACGCACACATCATTCATAATACAGACAGGTGCGCTTGAGAACAACACCGTCATATTCTACTGGGAAAAGGTCCGGCCTCTCACATGTTTATTTCTGCTTTATCCCTTATTGTTTTGGAATATTTGACATAAGATGGCCACAGTAGCTGAGGACAAAGGTTGTATGAGTTCATTACATTCAGCGCACCACTCAAATTCTTAGGTGACTTCGAGGCAGTTATTTCCAAAGTTCGGCATAGCCCATTTTTTATTGTCCCGTGGCATATTCCAAACACAAAATTAAACACGATTACAAACTATTTGCTTTGTCAGCTATCACACAAACTGAGTTAAATATATTCTATTTAATCCCTTAAACCTTGGGCTTGTTAGAAAAAGACCAATCCAAAACTAAATAAAGTTTTTCTGTGCATGTAGAAGGTCTGCGTGGAAGTAAATGGAAGGTTTTTATGGTTAGCGTATATGTGGAAAAAGTACATATCTTTACTACTGGGCAAGAGTAAATAAAGATGCCTGCTCAGTGAGTTTTAGCGGTAAAGGAATGATACTTGAAGGACTAAATGTTGGCATTCAAACATTGCCAAGTTGGTGGCTTTAGTGTTTTGTTTTATGAAATTAATCATGACGTATACTCGTCTCGGACTGTTTGCTTGTTTTCCATTGAAGTGCTGGTGGTTTGAATTGTTTTTGGTGGCATTTTCCACATGTGCAATTGGACTTTTAGTTTAGTTTATTACTATTTTTCCGGATTTTACTTCTTGTAACTGTGGTGGAGGGAGCTGTCATTCATTTGTTAATTAGGGCTTTCAAATGGTTAATTCGTTGTCCTTGGACTGTTGTTACCTGTGTGTACAATATGCTCCCTGTTCCATCCCCGTTAGCTCTTTTGTCTGTTTTCTGGTCTTCCTCTCCTTTTTCCTCCTGTTTCCACCTCCCATGGTGAGTTATTTGTTAGCCTTAGCTATACCTCCTAGCCTTCCTTGTCATTTTGATACTTCTTTTTTGTCATTGTGCTCTTTATTAACAATTTTATTGATTCAAACGAGAGCTGCAATAATGAATCAGTAAATCAATAATTCATTTATTATCAAATAATCGGCAATTTAATTTAATCGGCTATTTTGGTATTCTATCAATCCTTTTTTCATTTAAAGCTGTAAATATCCTCTGATTTCAGCCTCTCAAATGTGAATATATTTTAATTTCCTTTGTCATCCATGAAAGCAGACCTATTATCTTTGTGGTTCCAGGCAAAACAAGATATTCACACACATCAGCTGTGACTTTGGAAAAGGATCAACATTTTTGCCTCTCTTCTGATACGTTGTGGAACAAACCACTATTTGTGTTTGGTTCATATTGATTTGGTCCATCTAAGGCCTAACAAATTACTCGATTAATCAAAACAACACGTCAGTTGTAGCCCTAAATAATCTATCATGTCCTTGCATCCTGCAAAACATGACCTTGTGTTTTTCTAAAATCAGTTTGTTTGAGCTTTTAGCCGGCATTCTTCCGGTTCCATGGATGCATAGCATGTGCATATTGTTGCAAGAGCCACCATTCAGTTACCATAGCAACACAAATGCAACCACACTGCCCCCTTTACTGGTGCTTTTAAAATGCTACCTGGCATATTTTGACCTACATGTATTGGTTTTGGGCATGTACTTAAGTAAAAAATATTCTCAAGAATAGCAAATAAAATGTCCCCTGCATACTTCTTTTATTTCCGTATGCTACCCTCGTGTAAAACGTTTAACCAGGGATTATCATTGCATGTCAAAGCAAGATTGAATTCCGGATTGTGACATTTCACCTATCGACTGTATGTTTTCTAACAGTTAGAGCAAACAGGAAAACCTCACTGAAAAATTCGAAGACGTTTGTAGGCCAACACCTCTCGGAAAAAACTCCAGTGATCAAGCAAAAGTGCTTTTAAAGGGAAAAGTTTGACAGAAAGAACTTGTCTGGAGTTTAGCTGAGGTGATTGTTTTCCTGCTAGCAAAAAAAGAAGTTGTTAAATGTGCAAAAAAATGAAGCCGCCGATTGCTGCCTGACTAATGTGAGAGAAGCCTCTTGCAAAATGGATTCTCTCACACAATCAGGGCCTGAGAGCAAGCAAAGCACGGGATTATATGAAGCTCCAATTTTCTTCATTACTCCTGCGTGGGGCGGGGAGGCCGGCTACTTGAAAACAAAGCCAAATGTTTCTGAGGCTCTAAGAAAAAAACAACACACATTTAAATGTTGCATGAGAGCCTTAATTGGTGATTTCATGCTTATCAAGGGGTAAACTGCTTCATTACGATATAGGAAGCTCCTTCCCCATCTTTCATTTCCTTCTAGTTCCCCCTCATTGCGCTTGCAATGAATCCCCACCCCAACCCCCCATCAATGTGCCCAACGTGTTACAATTAGCAACATTCTGGCTTATTATTTTACATTCGATAAGGGCATGCTTTTTTTAAAGGCGTCGAGTGGAATAGTAGGCAGAGATTCTGGTTATTAGCCTCAAAAAGAGCTACCGCGGTACAGACAAATTCAAAACCTTCAGTTGCTTTTATTGTTGTAATTGCATTTCCTGTTTTGTGCTTTGTTTCATCCCAAGATGGTATGGCTTCCGGTGCTAGGCAGGACTACGAGGCACATCAGAAGCCGGAACGGGAAGATGGCGAATCGTACCTCTACATGCGTTTTACATCCCAACATCTCAGACTGTGAGAGTTGTTTCCCGTCTTGTCCACCTCCAGGTCTTCCCATTGCTGCAGCCAGTTCAGTTCTTTTATTGCTATAATTTTTTTCCCTCCAAAGACTGCTGCTCGTTTTTGACTGTCTCCTTTCTTCTGCATCCTCCTGTCTGTGCCTCGTTTCCCCATACCAGCACTATAATGTGTACTTTCAGTTATCTTCACAGTGCTTTAGTTACGTCCCTGCACCGTCATTTTTAGTTATTTTGTTGTCACGAGATGCTATCTCGTGAGCTGTCTCGTGTCTTCATGAACACTGTAATGTAGCTGACTCTTTTTCCTCACACTCAATGTTCGCGATCCAAAGACTATCCTCGCACAAATAACTTCAAGCTTGGACAATTTGGACACAACACAAACAAACATTTAGGGAAAAATATGTTTCAAAAGTCACACAAAAATGTGGTGGTAAAGCCATCATTGTGCGAGCTCTTATGCAAATTAATCTCCGTCCAGGTTGCGCAGTACAATAGGGCTAAGTACACAATAACAATGAATAAATATGAATTTTTATGCCTATAATCAAAAGGTGAGTACATATTATATTGCTCATACAAAATACCAAATACTATACAGTGGTAACTTCTTTTTACACTTGTAAAACAATACAGTAATCCCTTGTTTAGCGTGGTTGATTAGTTCCAGATTTTACGATGATAAGTGAATTTGCATGAAGTAGGATTTCTTATTTATAAATGGAATATTTTCAGAGTTAGAGCATGTTTAAACCAGTTTACGACCTTCTAAATACGTTTTTTACCATTATGATAGCCCTCTACACATGAAATAACACCCCAATAGTCACCTTTACACTCGTATTACCCAATATAGTAGACACAATCAGAGTAAGACTTGAGCTCGTGAGTGTTGTAGTAAATGTGTTCAGGTGCTAGGGTGCCGAGTGGGGGGCAGAGGGGAAGTGATGCCGAGGGTTCAGAGATGAGTTTGGTGTGAACTACAGCTGGAACAGTAGCCTGTGTTAGGGATTATTCTGCCTGTGGTGAAATAATTCAAACCTCTAATATAAGACTGTTGTTCCAGCAAAGTATGGTGCTTGTGTGTCTCACCAAACATTACAGTCACATTACTGACACCTAGTGACCAGTATAGAATACTACATATACTGTATTAAATAATGGGTCTTCTGGATGCCTTGCATTTGTATTTTAGTTCATTTAGCCATTTTTGTGCTTGAAAATGCTGAATTTAGGCAAAAACTATGTAAAATAGGCTTAATAATGGATAGTTTTGACTATTCTTCCACCGCAAAACAGCATGATTTATTAATTAATATTTGAAAAACCATGAAGGAGTAAAGGCACAAAATTTAATGCACAATGTGGCGAGGGGACTTAATAACAATAAAGTATTTATTTGTGATGCACTTTACATTTCAAAGAAATCCCTAAGTGCTACAGCATTTAGGTGTTGTCTAACAGATAAAACCACCGAGCAACAATAAAAACAACATAGTACCAAAAAAAATACAATTAAGAACAATAGAAACTACATAAAAGTGTCCTAATAAGTCTTCTTGGATAAAAACACGTTTAAAAAACTTAATAAGGCTTTTATGATTGACCATGGAACAGATTATTTCTATTCAAATACTTCCTAGGTGGAAAATTGTTAAATGAATGGGAATTAGGAAATGAGGACGGATGTATTGTGTTGGATCTTAGTGGCTATGTGCTTTGGCATATAGAGTGATAGCAGCGCAAGGTAAATTTACATTCCTGATACTAACACATGGTCTTCATCATACAGTGACAGCTCACTGCATATTTTTATGAATAGAAATACATTAAAACATTGAAAAATTGACCTATTTCTGTGTGAATGAGGCCATACAGTGCAGCTGATATGGAATATAGAACGAGATGAATGTCCTATATTTACAGCGTGAATGAATTCATACATAGTGTTCATGCACCTGATTGTAATGGAAGCAGCTGCTGTGACAATGCTGTGGATTCTCGCTACCTGATTTTTGCAGCGCAGTGGGGGGGGCGGAGGCTAAATGGCTGTAATTGTGAAATGTATTTACTGAGAGGGAAGCCTTCAAAACACCAGCCGCAACACATATCGTGTTAACTTCAGTGTGTTGAATGAGAAGCGCCTGCCCAGGACTGATGGCTTCCTGTCTGCAGACTGACAAGCCACATGACACCTCAGCGGCCATGTTGACTTGTTCAGTAGAGCCAAGCTGGCATGACCATTGTTGTGGGGTGGGTGAGGGGGTTGCACGGGGGAAGAGGTCAGAGGAAGCGGCTATGGCCCACTGCAGACCACTGGCGCTGAACAGACACATTGCTGGACTGAACACATCCATGAGCTAAAAAAATTAATGACTTCATAAGGTTTGTACAAACACACACACATGCAGCCATTATACCGAGGAACCTTTGACGGCAAAAATAATTCATTTTGAATCCATTTTTCCCATAAATAATGGGAATGAAAATGGGAATAATCTGTTCCATAATAAAGGCTTTATTAAGTACAGGCAATGTTTAAAGTCACATTTTAACATTCTTTAAGGGGACCTATTACGCTTTTCCTCTTTTCTGACCTACAATGTTGTACTGTCATGTTAAATGATGAATGAATGCATCAGATAATGAGGTTTGTGCATTTGGAAGTGAGACCTGAAAGCAGTTTTGGACGGCTCTGCATGCTGTGTTTTACACAGTTTTTTTTAACACCGAATTCCACTGACGTCAACGCAACCCAGACGTCCTTATATAGGCATGCCCAGGCACACGCTGTAGGCCTGCCCTACCCCCGCTCTGCTTCGCTCTGCTCTGTTCACAGTGTTAGCACGTGTGGCTCCCAGGAAATGTTTGTTTGGGTGTGCCTAAAGAGGCAAGCATCAGGCAGAAGTGGTTGGAGTTGCTGATTCCCAGCCAGCAAGAGAAAAATATGCTCATCTGTCAACGACACATCACACGGGACTGTTTTGTGAACATGGGCCAATACGAAGCTGACATGGGCCAAACTGTTGTTGAAGTCCGACGGCTTTTCAATGTTACTTCATGTTGAAGTGTCAGAAGAGCAAGCCGTAAGTAACAATTTATCAGTGTCCTAACTGTATTTATTTTGTAATCGGACAAATGTGGTTGTTTGTGTAGCATTATAGAGTGTGCATACAGCGAGCGGATGGAGTGTGACCAATCACAGCGGACTGGGCTTGGCGGGAGGTGTGCCTGGTTGAGTCAATTACAGAGACTGTTTGGGCGGGAGGCAGGAAACCAAAGGAAACACTGCAGGAAGAGGTGCAGAATATGGAAGATCTAGAATGCTTTCTGTGCGGGTTATCTTGTGTAGCTGCTCTATAGGAGTCCAGGACTCAATACAAAGGCCCGAAAATGAGCATAATAGGTCTTCTTTAACTGCCATAGTCAAGTGTAAAGTCAAGCTTGCCCCATCACTGCTATTCTGCTGTTTTAGTGCAAATTCTTATTTTCAGTCATTCTGATTATTTCTACTGTGGAAGGTGGCACATGTCAATAATTACTTAAATGAAGACAGACACACAAACATTTGCTGATGTAGTCCTGTCTGTTTCTGTTGTTTTGTTATTGTTGTCACAATTGTTGTCTCTCTCTTTTTTGTCCCCTTCTTCTCCCCGCACCCCCCTCTCTGTTTTCTTTTCTTTTCTTCTCTATCCCCTCCTGCTCTGGTCCGGCCGCTCCAAATTTGCATAGCAACAAAGATCAACAATACTATCTGCCCTAATGGCTGGACAGGACAAAATACTTAAATACAAAAATACTTAAATGAAACTTCTTTACGCACAACCACGTGAATGTGGTTGCGGGTGATCGAGCATGCTTTGGATTTTGACTTTTGGATTATTTTGAGCCTTTGTGTTTTATTTCTATTATGAATTGTGATGGTTATCATGAAGAACCTGCAAAGCGCAACTGCATTACAGTCATTCTATGACTCGGTTACGTTGCGTCCGGAATCGTGCCATGGCACACCCCTTCTGATCGTGCCAAAAAAGAGTAAGTGTGCTGCGCCTAGGTACAAATCATTGCGTTCACAAGAGTCAAACATGCTACGTTTCAGTGTTAAGAGGGCCCGGGCACAGTACGATTGGCCTAGTGTGAGTACGTTTTTCAACAAACATTCCTAATGAAGGATGCTGTCTACGCCATCTTATGATGTGAAAAGAAACCAATGTGGGAATGAGAAATGAAGGCAGCCAACCAAGAAAGCATCATATTGTTCCGCCTCTTCAGTGGCTGCGAATTAACATACATATTTGTTCTGCTCATGCACGCAATCAGCTGTCATCTTGCGGCGAGCATGTCATTAACATATCTGTGCAGCGGCGAGAAAAACACATTACAACATCTCCACCTATAACAAGTTTGTCGACACATTAATGAAACCGCGGCCGCTGAGGGACACCGTTACATCTCTTTGGCCCTGTGCGAGCTTCAGTGTCTCGCCAAAAATCTCGGCTGCCCGCTCAAAGACGCTCCAGCTGGAGGACAGGAGGGCCGGTCCCTAAACATGGAAGATAATTGTCTCCTCCTCACGAGGAGAGAGGGGTGTATCTCCATGACCCCAGCAGGTAGCAGCGGCCCTTCTGAGATGTCACGCTGCCTTGTCGTAATTACTTTTGCTGATAGAGGTGAGAGAGGACGATGGAGGCGGACGCTGCTTGGGCCGCCCCCCGCACTTGCCATATGCAGCTTTTAATGTCACTGTAATCTCTAAAGGTTAGTGCTGTATATCTCCTCAATGAGCTGAATCAGTGATTTGGAAAGAGCTTTGACATTAAGGATGCTTTCTTACTAGCACCTTTTACTCTCCTTTTCAATGTAGTGCTAGTTTGTTTTCCCCCTTGGTTTGCTTCATTTGTGACCTGACTTCAATTGACTGTGATATTTCAATTTGAACCAAAATGCCAAATAAGCGGAACACCTTCTTGTAGCACACAGACGAAACTAACTCGTTTCGTGTTACAATGTTTCATGTCACAATATTTAATGTTACGGCATTTTTGTGTTTTGCCATTTGTGGCTCCAACACACTCCCATATATTATTAATAATGCACAAAAAGCAAAAGACCACTTGCGCGTGGTGGAAGAAAAGTTCGGCGCACATCGCTACCTGGAGGAAGGACGTCACTTTTGTTCTTTTTAGTTAACTTTTTCCCTTCATTATGTCTCCTAAGCATGAGGCAAATTCTTCTGATTGCAGTTTGTGAAAGAAAAGGAAAACGAATGTGATAAGTGAAGTGAAATTAGATCAGTAAGTGGAGAAATGCTGATCAATATTGACTGCATGACCGCTCAAACGCTGCGACCATCATCAAGGATAAGGACGGCATCTTTTAAAATGTGTAAAGATTTTCTCCTATGAAAGCAGAGTAGTGGTCTCATTATGGACACTTTCCTCATCGAATAAGCCTGTCTCTCCTTTCTTTGCAACGCCCCATCCAGTGTGCAAGACAACCACAGGGATAAAAGTAAGTAATTATTCTCTTTTTTAGTACTCATCCATGTTCTTCCGCTTATCTGAGGTCGGGTCGCGGGGGCAGCAGCCTAATCAGGGAAGCCCAGACTTCACTGTCCCCAGCTACTTTGTCCAGCTCCTTCCTGCGGATCCTGAGGCATCCCCAGGCCAGTTTAGAGGCATAGTCTCTCCAACGTGTCCTGTGTCTTCCCCAAGACCTCCTACTGGTCGGACGTCGACCGGGTGGCATCCTTACCAGATGCCTGAGCCACCTCATCTGACTCCTCTCAATGCGCAGCAGCAACTCGGAGTTTCACCATGTTGACAGTGCTTCTCACCTTATCTCTAAGGGAAAGCCCAGCCACCCTACGGAGGAAACTCATTTCGGCCGCTTGTATCCATCATGTTGTCCTTTTGGTCACAATTCATTCCATTATAGGAACAAAATTTGTACATATACTGAGGATATTCTGTAAACTCATAACAACAAATGGTCCAAATCCAAGGTGTTTCCAGGTAAACTCTGATTCAGACAATAGTGACAAAAGTACAGGCAGGTGTCACAAGTTTGGTGGGGGAGGAGAGAGCCGGTGTAGCATACGGTGGTGCCTCCATTCAACAGCATAATCCAGGCTCTATTAGAATGTCAAAAACAAACATTTTTGTGGCCGTTTTCAATTACTCGCATTTTTTCGCTATCCACGGGTGGTTTACTGTGCTTAGTAGTTAAATTATCAATATGTTAAATCAATATGTTAAATCATCAATGTTGTTTTGGCTCGCTCCCCTGTTGGATCAGATTGCTTTCTCACCACAAATGAAGCGTGCCGGAGTTTGTTTGGATCCAAGCGGTCGATTTGGCCCACATTGTGTTTGATTCCTGTGTTCGCACCTGACCAAACAAAGCACACCAAGTGGGACGACAAACCAGTTTTATGAAAACCAAAGGCTAAATATTTCTGGGGGAAAATCTAAGATACAAAGGGACCACATGTTTATTGTAGCTTAAACACTATAGTATAAAACATGTCATTGTTGCTCTGATGGTTTTTGTCATCTCACAGAGGTTCTGCTTGGATAGTGTTTCTGTGGCTCTGGTGACATTCCCGCAAGTACTGGATTCTGCCTGGAGCCAGGCCGCCGTGCTCCTCGGAGGCGCTTTCTCTTGATCACATGACAGCTCTACATTACGCATTCAGCCTTCCCTCCCTCGACACCGCAGTACAATCTGACTGTCAGTCCGCCAGCAGCGCTGGATGTCGACATCCCGCGAGGTCTCTTCTCTTGTCGGACTGGGAGAGATATGCACCTCAGTATGCGGAGGCGACGGCCAAAATCACTTTCTAGCGCATTGATGTTGCAAATTAAAGCTAGAAGAAACATTTCTCTTCTTGGCTCAGTGCCTTCACTTGTGATTTGGAAAGAAATTTACAACTTAGAACCTGGAGAAAATGTTATCCTTTAAGCCAGGGGTGTCCAAATTGCGTCCCAGGGCCATTTTCAGCCCACAGTTCATTTTTTATTGGCCCACTGCATATTGTAACAAAAAATGAATTCATTATTAATGAGATATACAGTAATCTCTTGCCATTTTGCACTTCGAATTTCATGGCTTCACCACTCTATTACGATTCTTCTAAAACATATTAATGAATAAAGCATTGCTTTTTCATGGTTGAATACTGCCCATTATTAGTAAAAATATGCATATTTTAGTAGATTTTGCATAATTTTGCCTAAATTAATTTGGAACTTTAGTGATTTTGGTTACTATCAAGAAAACCATGGACGTTGCTAGATGTCAGCTCTTAAATTAAACTCTTATGAGCTATATTTGTTATCATCATATCTGTCCAAATAAATGTACCTTTAGTTGTACCAGACATTAAAATTGATCAATAAACTGGAAAAAGGGTCGTCTGATCATTTTTTCCATGACTCTAACTTGTTACACATGTCTGAAAGAAATAAACATACCTTACCATGTCTACTGCAGTGGTGTGAAAAAGTGTTGGCCTCTTCCCGGTTTCTTATTTTTTTTGCATGTTTGTCACATTTAAATGTTTCAGATCATCAAACAAATTGAAATATTAGTCAACCACAACACAACTGAACACAAAATGCAGTTTTTAAATGAAACTTTTAATTCTTAAGGGAAAAAAATCCAAACCTGCATGGCCCTGTATGAAAAAGTGATTGTCCCCTAAACCTAATAACTGGTTGGGCCACCCTTAGCAGCAACAGCTGTCATCAAGCGTTTGCGATAACTTGCAGTGAGTGTCTTACAGAGCTGTGGAGGAATTGTGTCCCACTCCATCCATCCATCCATTTTCTATGCCGCTTCTCCTCATCAGGATCACGGGGGTATGCTGGAGCCTATCCCAGCTGACCCTGGGCGACAGACAGGGTACACCCTGGACTGGTCGCCAGCCAATCACAGGGCACATATAGACAAACAAGCATTCACACTCACATTCATACCTATGGACAATTTAGAGTCACCAATTAACCTAACATGCATGTTTTTGGAATGTGGGAGGAAACCCACGCCCACTCATCTTTGCAGAATTGTTGTAATTCAGTCACATTGGAGGGTTTTCGAGGATGAGCCGCCTTTTAAAGGTCATGCCACAGCATTTCAATAGGATTCAGGTCAGGACACTGACTAGGCCACTCCAAAGTCTCTTATGATGGAGTCATGAACACTGACATTAACTGAGGAAAGTGAGGCCTGCAGTTCTTTGGATGATGTTGCGGGGTCTTTTTTTGACCTCTGGATGAGCCGTCACTGCTTTATTCCATGTTTTCATTTGTGGATAATGGCTGTCACTGTGGATCGCTGGAGTCCCAAAGCTTTAGAAATGGCTTTATAATCTGATAGATCTCAATTAATCTCACTTAAATTGTTTTAAATGGAAGGGGGGCCACTTTGTCACACAGGGCCATGCGGGTTTGGATTTTTTTCTCCATTAATAATATCAAGTTTCATTAAAAAAATGCATTTTGTGTTCAGATGTGTTGTCAATGACTAATATTTAAATTTGTTTGATGAGCTGAAACCGCCCGAAGTCAGCTGGGATAGGCTCCAGCATGCCCCCGCGACCCTAATGAGGAAGAAGCGGTATAGAAATGAGCTGAAACATTTAAGTGTGACAAACATGCAACAACAAAAAAAGAAATTAGGAATGGTGCAAACACTTTTTTCCCACCACTGTATATTGGGTAATGCATGTCAGAATTCCCTCTGAAGCCTCCTTCCACTCCTCCCCTTCCAAATCCCTCGATCCCCCAATCTTTCATCCTTTATGTTGTTGAACACCTTTGATGGCTCTGATATGGAATCATTGTTGCATCATCCTTGATGGCATTCCTGAAAGGCCCACCGAGAAGAGGAAACATCACCAGATTGTTAACAACCCTCTAGTGGAAACATCGTCTCTCTTCAACGTTCAAGTAAGATTGTGTCTCCTTTTGACCACTTTGTGCTCTTTTTGCAGTGGGATTCATCTTCTTCCCTGCCTGGCCCTGCTGCTACAGTGCACAGTGCCTATTCAAGAACTCTGAGCAATATCAATAAACTCTCATCTTTTACTCACACTAAGGTGTCTGTATTTTGGCGTTCAGCCCACAACCCCATCCCTGACAATACGAGTGTAAATGTGACTATAGGGGTGTTATTTAATGTCTAGATGTCTCTAATAATGTTTAAAAAAAACGTATTTATGAGGTTGTAAACAGGTACAAAAATATTTCATTTATAAATAAGGAATCCTACCTTGCGGAAATTCACTTATCATGGTCGGGTCTGGAACCAATTAACCACAACAAATGAGGGATTACTTTATTATTAGATAATACCCTAATTCGTCACCTATGGCTAAGGACATAGCTTAGCACACTGATTCTCCAATTGGGGAGTACCCTTAGAAGTACCTGAAGGCACTCCAGGGGTACTTGAGATTTTTTTTTAAATAGACAGTAGTCATAAAAAAACTGGGAATACTGAATACATCACTAAATTTGCATCGTGGTGTACTCGCTCATCCCTGATGTCTACTGCAGTTTATTGGCTCATGTCCACATGCTTTTAAACAGTTTCACTCATGTGTCCAAAGAGTTTCCTGATAATTCTTTATCCTCACAATTATGACTTCCTGCCGCGGAGGTCCGTCAGCTTTGAGAACACGGAGAGCTCAGGTGTCACATGAGACAACGCTGAGCCTTGCAGAAGAAGTCGTGACCTCCAGGTTTGCACAACGCATTAATCTGGCTAAGATAAGTGCCAGTGAAAAATGCTGCACGCTCGCCCGGGAGTGAGAAGCAATTAGGTCGAGGATGCGTGGCTAACAGCTGCTGAGGAACGAGGAGCGGCGTGGATTGACGGAGCAGCGGCGTTGTAAAAACACAGCCAGCTGTTCTTTCTAGGGGCGCTCAAGTGCTTATTAGCGCCGTATCCAGCAGGAATAGAAGAGCGGCATTATGAGCACGGCAGGCAGGCTTCCACCTTGTGTGTTTTGCTCTCCACAGACAGCAGCAAAGCGCGGTTCGCTGGCTGTTTGTGTTTGTCGTGGGCCTGTGACTCCAAGAGGCGATGCCATTTTGCCAACTGCAAATTGGCAATCATTCTGTCACATTTCCATTGCTGTGGTTAGCGCAGAGCTCCAGCTAGAAGGTCAAAGCCTGTCTGATTGTAGGAGAGCACGCTCATCATGTTACCTATTCAGAAAAAATTCTCCATATTTTTACAGGCCAACGAGACAACACAGCGACATGCAACTCATGTTCTCTCACACACACATTATCAGGGTTTCCAATATGTTCATTTATCTGTGGCAGGCCACCACAAATTAAAATGTAGCTTTTTTTTGTGGCCTTGACTGAGGGGTGGGGTTTGAGTTAATACTGTAAATTTTACTTTTATTGTTTACATTTGCCTTCTTATATACACACATACTCTAATATAGCATAACTACATAACAATCATCATGACTATTATTGTTTATCACTGTCTAGTATTACGTATTTTTTCATATTTGTCAATTGTTTTTGATAGTATGTTTATTTTGCTAGCCCACTTTTCATTTTGTGACACATCTGCAATGCACAACCCAACCTTCCTATTGTACACGGTTGTTCCTTGTCCTAAGTCCCACAATCTGTAAAATGCACTTTATTTGTTCATTGCTGATGTAAGTACACACCCAATATTTGCAAAAAACAAAAAGATTTGGCACCTGCTCACCCTCGCTCTCATTTCCATTATAATGTTGAATAGCTACAACTGTGTCCAGTAGATGGCATTGTAAGTTTCAGCTGCAGCCAACAACTTGCTTAACAAAGTGTGTTTAAACAATGCATGCTTGCTACACTGGGTCCAATGCAATCAGGTCAATTTGTCCGTACAGTCAAACCTCGGTTTTCGTACGTCTCAGTTTTTGTAAGATTCGGTTTTGGTAGAAAAAATTTTGCCTTGGTTTTCGTACACTGTCTCGGTTTTCATACAATACTGCATGTAACAAACTAGTCTGGTTTACCTATACTGTCAAATCGAGTGGCCAAAGCACCCTACGTGTTCCTGACTCACTGTCTGTGCATTTTTTATTTAGTGAAACTGATAAATAACCTGCCATGGGGCCAAAGAAAGCTGCAAGTTCCAACACTTTGATAAAGAAAGTGAGAAACATTACTGAATTTAATCCCGCTAGGATGTACGAGAAGTCCGCATCAACAATAAGTGCCATCCATTTATAATTAATAATTATTTCCCATTGTTTCTACATGTGAAACTATTCCTGTTCTCTATAAAATGTGTTTTTAAGATTTTTGGGTGTCTGGAACAGATTAATTGGATTTACATTGTTTCTTATTGGAAAAATTGCCTCAGTTTTTCATACATTTTGGTTTTGTTGAATCTTTTGGAACAAATTAATAAGGAAAACTGAGGTGCTGCTGTAATTCAAAACTTTTTTTTCCGAGAGCAAATAATGTAAATACAACTAATCTGTTCCAGGGTCAAATTGTGGCGATCCTAAAAATGTGTGTGTACAATCAGTATTTTAAGTCACATTTTAAAGGCCATACAAGTGGAAAGTGAAGCAGTGTGAATAGAAAATTGGAATTGGAATTTTTCAATAGGTGGCACAAAAAATAAAAAACATTTTTTAAGCCAAAGAAAAAGCAAAACACAGATGCTCGCTGAACTGAGTTTCTGCAAGGTGCGCTGATACATGCTGGCAGTTTTCTGCGACTTCAAAGGAATATTTTCCTGAAAAATGTGGTCAAGTTATGAATGATATGACCTTCAGGTTTTGATTTCTTTTTTTTTTTTTTGATAAAGAGCAATATCGAAGCCCAAATTGTATGTCAGTTCAGGAAACTAATTTGGAAGTTTCAACCAATATACTACTAACTGAAAAAGGAAGTCGTTATAACATTTGGGCTTCGTAATTAATACACCGGTTCAAACACCTGCACATAGGCATATGCACAGCGCAGCCAGATATATTGCAATTGCTCCTCCACAGTTACATTTCAAAGAACTTCCATAACAGAAAGCAATAGAAAGAATAAAGTCAGTTAATTAATGCGCTCCTCCTCCACACGTAATACAGAGAGCAGGTGTAAAGCAGGTATAGAGCAGGTATAAAATGTAAAAATGACCACGTAGATACAGAAATGACATGGTTTCATGTAAATAAGATGGGACTAAGAACAATGTATAGACCTGTTCAAGAAGAAAAGTATTCTTAAATGACTAATTTGGCTCGATAAAGAAAAAATAAATAAATAAAATGACGGGGTACCCCCGTAATATAATAGTAAGAGAACTGTATAGGCCACCCTGAACATTTTTTTCTAGGTCTCCCAAGTGTTGATCAGACTGCTAGTCGAGATGGGGGTTTGCATTTGTCTCAAACTTAAGCACAGCGCCTTGACGGGCGCCATGTGGCCCCGTGGAAAGGAACAGCTGTTTGTATCAATCTTTGATGAAGAACGTGGAGGATCACCTCTGTCCTTGATTTAAGCTCAAGCTCAAGTCTCAAGAATGTTAACCGCCTCGTTGACTGGAGTGTGCCACTTAACAACGGTTAAGCGTGAGAAAAATGGCGAGCAGGGCAGCGTGAACACATCACGGCACTACTCCACTTTAAACGCTCTAAAAAGTGAAATAACGTTTGTCAAGTTATCTTTGCATGAGGGGGAATTGGAATTCATTGAAAGCCATAAAGTTCAGCCTTCGCTCTAACAAGCTTTTTGGATGATTCACACACTCACACACACTCAGACTCTATAATCAGTCTTATTAACGGCATCAAACACTGAAGGAAGCATGACAGCCGCAGTCCAAAAGAAGGCTCAAATAGCTTGATGTCGGAAAAGCCAATAGTGGCAATGACTTCCACTCATTCGCTCTTGAAATAGTTGTGTTTCCCCTAAGCTGAGAGCTTTGGGGTGGTGTGTGTGTGTGTGTGTGTGTGTGTGTGTGTGGGCGGGGGGCTTACAAATACAGTGGATCCTGCATACTGTATGTGATTTAACATGACTTAACATTGTTTTTTATTTGTGGGAAAACCCTCCGATTCATGCTTTTTTCTCTGAATATAGGCCATTTTTTCACAGAAAACACATCTCATTTACCTTAAATTGGTAATAATTTATCAATACGTGATAATAAAACATTAGGTGTACGTCATGATAACACAGCATACAAGTACAGTGTAAGATGGCGGCGTCCTGTGCGGCTACGGAAGCACTAGCTTCTACAATCAAATGTCCAAATCCCACCTCAAGTTAATAAATGATCGTAACTCGTTCCTGGAATTACTGGAATTCCCTGTAATAATTAGAGGGCGATGGAGGCGGAACCACAACAGATGGAAGCGTGGTTGTAGTGCTAGCCTGACGACCAGGCTAAAAGCTAGACCGTGTCTCCTTTCCATCTGTTCTATCAATCATCCTTCACTATCATTCATTAGTGGTGAGTACCTATATATTTGAGTAGGGCTGGGCGATGCTGACCTAAACTCATATCCCGATATACAGTATTTAGGTTGAATATCGATATACGATATATATCCTAATATTTTTTAAGCAAAGTGAGTTTAGACAAAATCAAAGCCAAATATCAGCGTCAAGTTGTTTTATTAAAATAAATACTGAACATGAGGATGTTTTGGGAAATGTTAAAAGCTTCATGCAAGATGCACATAAAAAAAATCGTATCTAAAAATAGCCTCTAAAGTAAAGTAGGCCGTTGTGTTTTTGAAATAAATATAGAAAAAGTCAAATATGATCTTTTTTATAACAAACCTTTAGCTATGCCCGGCTTAAGAGGACATTTTGAAATGTCAGCAACTGAAAAATACTTTCAATTGAACAGTAGTATTTTTAAACATGAAACATTTTTAGAAGACACTGCATCAGGCTTAGAAACAGGCTTGTGTAACGTTCTTGTACATATGTGGCAGAGCTCTTCATGCTAAGTAACTGTGACTGCGAAGCTCGTTGGACATCGATTATTGCCATAATCCATCGTTTTCAGCAGGTTTTTAAAGACGTTTTTCCACTGTTGCAACAGGGACCATATCTTAGCAATGTGATAAGACACCTCTTTATAATAGCACAACACTTTGCTTTTCCTTTCATGAGGATGGGCAGACAGCGCCCAGCTTCACACATTCCTCGTATTGGAGTTAGTGCCGAGTTTTAAGGTGGTGAAAAGGATTTTTTTATGCTCTGAATTCGAAGTACCTCCACATTACTGAGCTACCGCTTATTCCTTGCTGACTAATTCTTCCACCGAAGACGCCGTCGCTTCGACTGGAGCAGCCGGGCTTCTGCTCCGCCCCTCCTCCCTCCTCCTGCATGCAGGGATGAGGGAGATGCGGCGCAAATCCAGTCTATATTGATATCAACGATATGGTTGGTTTTGATATGGTGCTTAAAGTAAATACCAATATCTTTAAAATATCGATGTACAGCCCTGCATTTTATCATTTAAAATGAAGTGGAATCTAACCTAATAAGTACAACAGTCACTTTTATTGTAAATGTTAGCGTGAACTCACAGGAGGAAGTCAACGTGAAGCTTGCAGAAGGATATGGAAGGGAGAGGAGCGAGCCGGCAATAGCATAATCCAGACTTTATTAGAGCGACATAAACACAGTCATGAAAAAAATGGTTAGACCACCCTTGTTTCTTCAGTTTCTTGTTCATTTTAATGCCTCCTACAACTAGAGGCACATTTGTTTGGACAAATATAACAATGACAACAAAAATAGCTCATAACTTAAGTTAAGAGTTAACTTTTTTGGCAGTGCAATGCTATAGCTATTCTTTATTATTATCAAGAAAACCATGGAAGTTGCTAGATATCAGCTCTTAAATGAAACTCTTATGAGCTATATTTGTTATCATCATTATATTTGTCCAAACAGGATTTGTACCAGGCATTAAAATAGATCAGTAAACTGAAGAAACAAGGGTGGTCTAATCCTTTTTCCCATGACTGTAGATATATTTATGGGTGTTTTTGTCACTCGCGTTTTTTCGCTATTCAGTTTTTTTCAGTCAGATGTATCGACACAAACACGCCAAACACGCACGGGCGGCGCATAGCCAACTGTCATGTGATCGCTCCTCTACAGTTAAATTTGGGGCGCACACATCCATGCGCAGTGTGTACACGTGGCTTGGGGGGGAGGGGGGGTACGGCACAAGCACACACACGCACGTTGATGACAATTTGTAAACGTGACCATGTACACAAAAACCTGTTACCATGTAAATAGGTCAGGCAAACTTTCAGCTACTAAAGGCACTTCTCTTAATGCCGTCCGTCATTAATACAGGAGCTCCTCAAGGTTGTGCAGCTCAGCAAACCAGTTTGTGTCTGCTGTCTTTGCTCAAGCAATTCTGCGTTGTTTGTGGACAAAAAGCGCTCGCTGGAAGAAGCTCAGAGTAAACAGCAAGTTGCCCCGCACACCACAAACAAGAAGGACTGTCAATATGGCCGCAGGTTTGCAATTGTTGTGCTTGGCGACCACCGCTTGAACACACACACAGACACACACACACACACACACATACACACAGAGTGAGAAAAGCAATAATGCCACCAAAGTGCAACTGTTGCTGGTCAATATTTTCTCTGGCAGATAAAGCCTGTGGGCAGGAACATTCCAGCAGCGAGCCAACACAAACACACTTTTGCAGTTTCAATCTGTCACAGTGTGTGAATTCGGAGCCAGCAGGGAAACAAACTTAGATCTACAAACGCTTGTCTCGCCACTTTGCTCTCCCTTGGCGATAGATCGTCTAAATATCCGCTTTCGGCCCAAAGATCAGAATGGCATCATCATTTTGCGGCAAAAAAAAAAAAATGTCACAGAGTAAAACCCTTCCTCAGCTTCAGAGTTGAACACTTACCCAAGTATCAGGCGCGGGTGTGGGCAGCAGCCTTCAGGTGGACTCGGAGCGGAAGCAGGAAGTCGTCAGCCGCACCTGAGAAGCAACATGATGAAGAACATGCCCTTTATTTGCTGCACGCTTGGAGAGAAGATGGAGAGAATATAGGAAGGGGCACTACTGAAACTTTTCAGCAGTAATAGAAGTAGTATTATGTTTTTTAGCTGTTTTTTAAAATGTATTCTTACGTGATTATTCTATTTGATTTGTACGTGTTTTACTGTGCACACGGTGCTGCTACTGCCTTGTATACAGTCATCCCTCGATTATTGAGCTTAATTGGTTCTAGACCCGACCATGATAAGTACATTTCCAACGAAGTAGGATTCCTCATTTATAAATGTAATATTTTCCTAGGGCATAAAAAACCTGTTTACAACCTTCTAAATGTGTTTTTTAACATTATTAGCGCCCTCTAGACATGAAATAACACCCCTATAGTAACCTTTACACTTGTATTACCTATTGTAGTAGACATAAAAAGAGAAAATAAGCCATTTAAGACATAAGACGTGTGCTTGTGTGTGTTGCTGTAAATGTGTTCCGGCGCTAGGGGAGCAGAGTGGGGGATTGCCTGTTGTTTCGGCAATCAAGTCTCACCAAACATTACAGTTACATTAATGACACCTAGTAACCAGAGTAGAATACTACATATTATCACAATGTCTTTGAATACGTTTTCTGAATGCTTTATATATGTATTTTAAATCCATTTTTATGCTTGAAAATGCTACATTTAACAAAAAAAACACATAAAATGTGCTTAAATATGCATATTTTTTTTCTAATAGGTAGCAGTCAACCACAACACAGCATGATGTAATAATTTTGAAAAACCGTGATAGAGTGAAGCTGCAAAATTCAAAGCGAGAAGTGGCAAGGGATTACTGTACTGCATATGGTGTTGCTGCTACTGGAGCCTTGATTTCCTTAGAGCACATGCCCAAGGGATCAATAACGTTCTATCCAATCTAATCTAATGTAATTTAATGGATTTGGGACAGCACTACACTGTAAACTGTGCACTGAGGAACTAAGTACACAGTGTACACATTACACTGATCGACTGAAGTATTCCATTTGAGACACATGCTACAAAT
This sequence comes from Dunckerocampus dactyliophorus, assembly GCF_027744805.1. Classification (NCBI taxonomy): domain Eukaryota; kingdom Metazoa; phylum Chordata; class Actinopteri; order Syngnathiformes; family Syngnathidae; genus Dunckerocampus; species Dunckerocampus dactyliophorus. The sequence continues at coordinate 23,439,261 of NC_072823.1, read as the reverse complement.
GAGAAGAAGACAGGTGCATGTAAACATGCGTTCATCTAAAGAACATCCTTCTTAAGATCATTTGTGCAGTATTAGAGTTGGAAAACTCTCAATTCTGCTGCTGTTTGAGATCATGATTGCAACCAACCACATTTTTGAGAGAATTTATCCAAGAGGGATTGCTCCTTCCCGCTGTACAGTACAATGCCTGACAAAGCAACACCAAAACTTTAAGAACAAATGAGCTTAGTCAAAATGAGACTTTTTCAAGTTTCATGGTTCACATTCGCAACATGCAGGCCCAAGACACAGCCGAGTGCGACGGGAAGGCGTGGCATCGTCACCATAACAGATAGGACGCCCCCTCCCTCGCCATTATTACCATCAGCCACTGGCGGATGAGACCACACAGCGACGGATAATAGGCTTTCCTTTCCTGCGGTGCTATCGCTGCCACACAGACGTGCCTTCCATTACCATAACATTCGGGCCGTAATAAGCCAGGAGAGGCTTCACGTGGTGACCACGACTGTGCGAGGGGAGGTCAGTCGTGTTAGACTGTTTGCAAGCGCGGTGCTAATTGCAAAGAAATCAGGGCACCGCGGCAGCGCTTCCCTTGTTTTTTTCTTAGCCAATCTCTGCTTGGGCCATGTGACATTTTTAGCACAAGGTAATGAAACAAGACATCCTTGGTGCTTGACTTTGACTGCTTTGGAACATACCTGGCACCCTTTGTGGTTGTAGAAATGGTAGAAACAGTTACTCAAAAGTCTAATATGTAACTTTATGGGGTAAATTAGTACAGTGGGTACCTTTGGACTGTACCTCCATTTCAGTGCCTTGTCAATGGGGTGGTGCTTTCCAAGGTTCAAGACTTTGAACCTCTGGAAAAGATCCAAAGAGTTAGTTGGAGTCCAAAGATGAATCTCTACCAATGGGCTCTAACTGTACACAACACATATAACAGTGTGTCACATCTTGTGACACTGATCGATTCCTTCACAGTCAGAGCATGTCCACTGTAGTCACAAACTGTAGGATGGACTCTCAGTAAAATCCACTTGAGCAACGTAATGCTTTTTTCTTTCATGAATTGTCTCCATTCTACAGGATTTCATGGCCTCTTCTTCTCGCCAAGAACCATCCACTGTCACAGCAGCTTGGATGTTGTGTGACAGAGGCCAGGCTTTGGTCTCATTATTCGCTAAAACAATCCAGGATACAGGAAGGACATACTCCATCTGTCCTCTGAAGACTAAAGGTTGGATCACCAAAGGTGAGACCGTAGATAAAAATGGTTGTTTGAACCACGGTGAACCTTCACCTTCTGAAAAGTACACAACCTCCTTAAACAGACATTCCACATGGTTAGCAATTGTTTGGAAAAGGGCAGGCCTTTGAAAACAAAACCACAGGTGACTGGACAAAGGTTGACTGTGTAGCATTGTCCATAAGAGGCTAATCAAGTCAACAAGTCCAAAGACATGCTTGATTGGTAGCTAATGTCTCACATTTAAACCATGCCCCCCTCCCGTCTTGTCCTTGATTGTTGCTGATTGGTCTGCTCATGTCATGATCATCCACAGTTTGAGAGAGCCAGGAGAGACATACTGTCATGGAAAAAATGATTAGACCACCCTTGTTTCTTCCGTTTCTCGTTCATTTTAATGCCTGATACTACTAAAGGTACCTTTGTTTGGATAAATATAACAATGACAACAAAAACAGCTCATAAGAGTTACATTTTTTGGCAGTACAATGCTCTAGCTATTCATGTAAGAACTTAAGTGGTTTTGGTTATTATCAAGAAAACCATGGAAGTTGCTAGATATCAGCTCTTAAATTCAACTCTTATGAGCTATATTTGTTATCATCATTACACAAATGTACCTTTAGTTGTACCAGGCATTAAAATGGATCAATAAACTGAAAAACAAGGGTGGTCTAATCATTTTTTCCATGACTGTACAGTGGAATCTCAATTTCCTTACACTGTCTCGGCTACCGTACGGCCAAACATTGACCCTTGTTTGTCGTATCTAGTCGTATCATCCCGCAGAATCGAGTGCCCAAGCAAAGCATCCACGTGTTGGTGACTCCGTTTCTGTGAAGAATGTGCTTGTGGTTCTTATAGAGTTGGGACACTATAGGCAGATTCCAGCCAGGGAATCCTTTAATCTTTATTTTGTGTGTGTGTGTGTGCACGCATGTGTATGTGGTTTAAGACGCACAAAACGATCAACAACTCTGTATCTGTATCCTTCCTTCCTTCCTCCTTTCATGAGGAATCTGTGCCTTTTTATTTTGGATGGCTGCAAAAAAAAAACAAGTTTCATTAAGAATAGTGCGAAACACTATTGAATTCAAGAAATAGGTTGTCGCAAAGTGCAACGGTAGCGTCTGTTATATGATTGTAATGTAAAGGTTCTGAGTTAACACAGGTTGCAGAGCGAACGGTTTAAAAGAAACACAAAACACAAACTGAGCCGAGCCAGTGTGTGTAATGATGATTGTTCGTGCTCCTGAAGTTTACAATAAAGTTCAAGTGAGCAAAGATACAGCTCTAACAGTCCACTCTTTAAAGTTAAGTTTGTAACGTACTAGAATGAAACAGGGTCCACATGGCCCTTCTGTCTCTTCCACCCCCCTACCCTCGATTCATCAGTTTTCAATAATGGTAAAAGTCATGTATGAGAATCTATAAAAATGGGGGTTTTGGGTGTCAAGAAGGGATTCATTGGAATCACATTATTTTTTCTTATGGGGAAAAATGATTTGGTTTTCATACATTTCGGTTTTCGGCCAACCTTTTGGAATGGATTATGACAAAAACCGATGTTCCACTGTACTGAACTGTTTATTCTAACATAAACGTACATCAGTGAGACATTTCGGGGTACAATGTGGGTGGTTCTACTTCTGTACACTAGATTTTTTTACCTCTGTTGATCAGGAAAATGCACAAATTAGCCTTTTGGGGTTTAGATTGTAACTTGAGGGAAAGAAAACCACCATTTTTTACATTTTATGTCGCTTTTAGAGAGGCAAATGAAATACGGTAAGTATTGTAGTCTAACAGCAAAGAGGCGCAGATGTTGCCATTGTTCGCCTCATTCAGCATGCTCCTAAACCTTCCCTCATTATTGCCATCATTAGCGGTGCCATCGATACGGTGGGCAGCTGCCAGCAGGCCTGATGTATACGCAACGCTTCGGCTAAACACCAATTAATTATCTGCCAGGCAATTATGCAGCATCTTTTTTTCTAATTTAGTCATAACACCAAGACAGTCCCTCTCTTCCTCTGCATACTTTCTGGACCGGAACTCCCTTCTGATGGCAGAAATGATAGGGGCAGGTGTTCTGAACCATTCCGTTGCTTTGCAATGTGCGGGCATGAGTCATGATGCTGCGGTGTCAGCCTCTTTTGTTTGACTCCTAATTGGAGTAATTTATTGTGCTAACAGGCTGTGCAGCTGTGGCTTTACAGCTTCGCCACAGCGACATCCAGACGCCTCAAAGAAAAGGACGTGACTCGATGAACAATCACTGGAATAACACAACAATCGCGTAATAATAATAACGCTTTTTTTTTGCTTTTGTGAAAAGATTCATTATGTACAGATGACGTTCAATCCCCGCAAAACTGAAAACTGTAATAACATGCATTCCAGGCCTGTTGACACTTGGTAAAGAAACATTACATCATGAACTCTTGCAATTAAGTTGCAAATTACTTGAAAAAAGTCTGAAAAAAAAAGTTAATACTTCAAACTAAGACTTTGCGCACCTCTGCTCTAACCAATCAGGTCTTACAGTAGTCCTCAAGGAATATGGCGAGCTACAGTGAAAAAAATCAGGTCACCATGACGGTCCCTTTAGGGCCAAACTCCCCACACTGCCTCTTGTGTTCGGGCTCTGCAGACAGGAAGCCCCGGGGAGGGACGCCAGCGCGAGCTAGATGGGGGAAGGCGACAACGTGAGGCCGCAAGGTCGCACAGAACCTGCTGGTGACTCACAGTGAAGTGCGGCAAAAGGGCTGCGTCTGCTCTATGACTTAATGCTTGGTACTACTTGACTGGTCACAACATTAGGTACACGTGCACAAATTTAGCAACGAGAGGGACAAAATATTAGAAAGAGCTCTCAGTGTGATACAATACCATCGCACAAGAGCAAAAATAAACATATAGGTACATGAATACGGTATTACTAGCTTTGTAATGAATTTTTGATGCTGAGGGTGGTAAGTGTCCAGCACTGCACACTCACCATTTTGAGCGTTATGAGTGCAACATGACTGTGCACTGATTTTACCGTATTTCGCAGTGTGAACACACTGCACTCAAACGACTTATGTGTAGGTACGCAAGTGCTCCAATTGAAACCCAGCAATAGTTTTCTTTCTTTAATTGTTTAGTAATACAAATTACCGCCACCTACTGGTCTGAAGAAGAACACACCAACTTACAAGTAGCCATGTTTTTATTGGATTTTTTGGCATTTTATTTTTATTTCTTTTTATTTTCTTAGCACATATTTCACACCACATAGCAAATAGCTTGTATTTTGCATTTGTATCCATTTGTCTTTTTAAAGCCTTTTATTGCTCTTTGGAGTTGTGTTGTTGTGTTGTTATCGCTCTAGTGATCCAGACTAATTTCCACTCAGGGCGATAATAGAGATTGTAATGTATTATAATATAATTTATCTTTGTTGTTATTCATTCTACAGGAAGATTGTAACCGTTTTGTGTATTATGGTGATGTGTGCATGCAATCTCTTATTTGAGTGTATTTGAGGTTATTGAGTGTTAAATAACATCTTTATTGCACTTATACTTGCTAATAGTATATAGAAAAGGAGCTCTCTGAAATAAAAAGATGCAATGAAAGGTAGCAAGCAGAAACATATTGTACAGTTTCACTGCAAGGTTCACCCTACGGTTGTGAATATTTAAATCTGCTTCAGGACTAAACAGAGACACATAAAGAATCTTGGATAGTAGCAGTATGTCATGCACATATAGTGCACATATCGTACTCACACAAAGCCGGCTGGTTGCCAACCTTTTTGTAGTAAAGAACCCCCGTGGAAAATTCTTTCAGCCAAGTACCCGCTTAATCAGAGAAAAGTATTTTTGAAAAAAAGATGTAGCACCACTATCTGATTTATTACTGTACAAAACAGTGCTCATCTGTAGTGGTCGTGGGTAAACTTAAAAAATCAGCAGGGAATCAATCGTTGTCCCTACTGCACATATTTGTATAGAAATATTTAAATCTCACCTACGCCCTTGGAGTACCTTCAAGTACCCCTGTTTGAGAACCGGACCAATCGTGCCGAGTCTGGACCCACTGCTCACCTGAATTCCAGCAGGTTTGGCTAGTGTGAGTACACCGATCCACCTCCCCTCTTTTGACACAGTCGGAAAAGGTGGGCCAGGACCTTGCACAATTTAATGTACATTTGCAATGTGATGTAATGACTGTATTGTGATCGTTCCTTGCAGGTAATGCATGATAATTGACACAATTCATAACAGAAATAAATTAGAAAGACTCAAAATAATCCAAAAGTCAAAACACATTCGGTCACCCTTGGAAATTCCTACAAATTCCTACAAAATTCAATCCTTATACCAAATAAATACAGGACCAGTATCGTCAATATCGATACCAGTACTTTTTAATTGGATATTTTTAAAGATCATTACATAATGTTGTTTTGATTTTTGCCTTTTATTTGTTGAACATAATTATAATCAGAAAACAGAAAACAGAAAACAGGGTGAACAAAAAAAAATGTATCAACAAACCTATTTGTGAACAATTTATATTTAAAACAACAATGTAAAACAATGTAACAATATCAGCAAAATAATACAGTTATTCCCTTTGATCACATACAATTGTTTGAGCTAAATAAAGTCAATCGTGCAAAATAAGTAAAAAGCAAAAACCTTTTTGGCCTCAAAACCCTCTTGTGTCTAAGAATTGACTTCCTAAATGCGTAAACACTATTACAATAAATAAATATATACAATATATTTCAACAGTACAAAAAACCCCACACAGATATTTATAAAAAATAAACATAGAAGTACAGCTGTAAAGTAGAGCTGTAACAATGAATTGATTAATCGATGGTTGGTCAGTTACTCAATTCATCCACAACTATTTTGGTAATCAATTAATAGTTTTTTTAAATTTAAATATGTAAATATGCTCTGATTTCAGCTCTCAAAAGTGAATATTTTAATATATACATTTTTTATTTCCTTAGGCATCCATGTGTTTTAGCCAAAACAAGCTATTCACACATATCGGCTTTTAATTTGGAAAACAGTGATGGGCATTTTTGCCTTTTTTCTGATATGTTGCGGACCCAACCATTAACTCTAGGTGTTTGCTTCATATTAATTTGGTCCATCTATGGCCTAACCGATTACTCCATTAATTGACACAAGCTTCAGATCAATCGACTAAGAAAATGATCATGATTGTATTTTTGTGTGCATTTATTTTTTGACTGAGGCTATTTGACAAACATTTAGATTTTTTTATGATTTAACATTATTTTAACAGAATATTCAAGCGGCAACTTGGTGTGTGTGTAGTATTTGCTCTGTCAGTTCAAATCTTATATTTCTGAATAATGAGGCAGAAATTAAAAATATGTTTTTAAAAAAAAACAAGTAATCAATTAATCAAAACAAATAATCGACTGATTAATCAGTTATTAAAATAATCGTTAGTTGCAGTCCTACGTCGAAGCGAGCAGAAAGATATCAATCTTGTGGATCCAATCCAGTATTGATATTGTAGATGTCGCAGGCGAGCGCAAAACACGTGCAGTGGCACAGAACCGAGGAAGTTCAACACAACCAACCCCATCGCTCATCCGAAGCAACACCACAAAAAAACAGCCTGAAGATCCTCGCAAGACCACCAAACAACCAACGCCAAAAAGCATGACAAAGTGAGTTCAAGCTGCATGAGACTTTAAAACGTGATATTAGCGTCCACTTAATTCGTCCAATTCACTACTTCTTGAAGCGGCACTCTAAGCATCATGGGAACTGTAGTTCTTTTAGCCGTATATTAGCTGCATCACTGCATAAGCCACAGGGTTCAAAGCATGAGAAAAAAGTACTGGCTTACACACCGAAACATACTAAAACAGCAGAATAGGAGTGATGGGACAAGTAACCCGGTCATAGCACAAATGATCATTGTGAACGCAGGCCAACAGGGGCCAGGAGAGGGCAAGGGAATCGCACCCAAGTCCTTCACGGTACGAAAGGATGAGTGGGAGCATGCCTTAAATTGGGACAGTCTTGGCGAGGCATTGACCTTCAAAGGAAGGCGCCTCACAGCAACTATGTTGTTCAAAATGGCGGCAAAAATGGATTCAAACAGCAGTCAACCGTTGGTGTCCTGCTGAGGTGACTCGATTGTTCAGTGGCACCTTGGCACAGCACTGCCTCCTCCTGAGATGAAAGGTGAGTTCACACAAACACAAGCAGAAGTTCCCTTCTCCCGCCTCAAGAGCTCCTGTGAAGCTTTGCACTTTTGTCACTCGACAAAACAAACCACTTTGCAAGCCGTCTGAATGTGAAATAGTTGTTTGCCAACAGAAGGTCCTAACTTCCTGCAGAAGGAGAAGAATCATGGCAGCAAAGAGCCGTAAGCTCTGTGCCCTCAGTGCTTCATGAGGATAAAGAGCTCCGACCTAATTAGCTGACTTTGTTAAGTAAAACTCCACATAGCCTCCCCCCTGTGTTTTCCCTCTACAACGTGATTACAGCTTTAATTAGCTGCTCGGAGACCGCCAACATCCATATTGTTACATTATATGGACAATAGTAACGGGAAGTGAAAAGTGAAGAAGACATCTTTGCAGCGAGAACAGCTTCTACTCTTCTGGGAAAACTTTCTATCAGATTTTGGAGTGTGTCCGTATGTCAATGATGTTCTTCTATAGCAGTGGTCTCAAACTGGCAGCCCGGACCATATTTTGTGGCTTCCTACTTACTACGACATCAAAGTTTAGTGTAATGGCAGCCTGTGCACCGGGGAAAAGTTAACTTTATATTACATACAATGGCAATCTTGAATCCTAAAGCAATAAACCAACACTACATTCGCAATGAGGGGGGTCACTAGACAGAAACTACTATCACGGTGCCAACATGTGACCAGGTAAGTTCACAGGCACAGGGCAACTACTACTACTATGGGGAATAATAAACACCAACTACGTTAACTCTAAACATGTAAGTGTAACGCGGTGGGAAGCGTGCTCCCAGCACACATTTTTGTAAATAATTGCTTAAAGTACAAGTTTAGAGTTAACATAGTTGTTGTTTATTATCCTCCACTAGTAGTAAAAGTTGACTCATTTGAGAACTAGTTTATATGGTATACACTGCACATGAATACACGCTGCACTCTGCATGGATGCGTGCAGCAGCAAGACGCCGCGGATGGCTCGAGTCAGCCTTATTCACAGCTACAATGAGTGAATAACACCGCTTATTAATTAACTTTGTGGACTCATTATATCTACCAAGCATAAGGCAGGCTCTTCTGGTGGAAGTGGGCTAACATCATAAAAGTGAAAGTGAAAATGGACAACATGAGAAGCTCCAAGCGAGGAGGCCACATGTTTGGTTTTAGCCTGTGACATCAGTCATTAATAATAAAGATCATATCCTTGACTATGTAAAATGATCTGCTCCTTAGAAAGTGACAGTGATAACTAAGCAACTTTGTGGAAGACCAGAGCCAACACCCGGTAAGCCTTACGTTCATTCAGCAAGAGATCCTGTACCCTCTACCGGTGCTCCTTCTGCAGCCTCGCCTGTCTCTTCTACTTAGAATTGGTATTTAAACTGTCCACCACTTCATTAGTGGTGTCATTACATCTCATGTCACAAGATCTTTCGAGATAAAAACTTGACTAGATTTCTCGTTCAGAAAAAAAAAATGTCTCATGGGCACTAGGCCTGGCATGATAATAACTTAATAAATGAATCACACAATAAATGAAAATGAACTCAATAATTTTGCCGGCCTTAATGCATTGCCATGTGCATGCGTGTCTGTTGTCCTCGTCTCCAAACAGGCGGGAAGAGAGTTTGCTCTTTGAAATGGTTTCACAACTTTAGTGCGTTTGTTCCGCGCTAAAGTTATATATAGAACAACGGCATGAATGGAGTGAGCCGTTTTTTTTCGTGCTGACTCTTTGTCTCGGTGGGTGGAGGTTGGGCCAGTAGCATACACAAAGCGTGCAGAAGAGTGTAACAAAATGAAATTAGTAGATTGGTAGATTGCAATATATTGTCATATATTTTTTCATTGTACCTTTTTTAAAAGAAATGTTGAAATCGAGTACTCCGCGTCCTTCCACATGAATGTTACATTAATTGGCGACCCTAAATTGCCCATAGGTATGAATGTGAGTGTGAATGGTTGTTTGTCTATATGCGCCCTGCGACCAGTCTAGGGTGTACCCTGCCTCTTGCCTAAAGTTAGCTGAGATAGGCTCCAGCAACTCCAGCATACTCCAGCATATAGAAAATGAATGAATGAATGTTGAAATCTTGTCTCGTTCTCGTAGACCCAATCTCATGTATTGTCTCGTCTCGTGAACTGAGAGTCTCGTGACACCCCTACTGTTCTTATTTAGACATCATGAGACCAAGACCTTCACCTAACAATTTGGCCACAGTACATCACTATTGCGAGGCTTCAAAGCGGATGTTCTCAGAGGGAAGTGGCCACTGAGCTTAGAGTTTTATCAGCAGGTTGTAACAGAGATACAGACAGACTGGAAGAGTCACTGAAAGGCATACAATTTTTCCGTTCAGCTTCTTGTTAGAGAACAGCAAAAAGTGCTGCAACATTGAACAGTTAAACATATGCATTCAAAAGTTTAGAGGAGGTCAAATTAAGTTCATCTGTAAAGGTTATAGTGCATTTTAGGTTCATCCTGACATTTCACCTGAAAACTTTTGGTGAGTAGTTTATATGGAAAATGTCGGAATGTGGGGGACACTGTGATATTCTTCACCTTTGATTTATAAAATATGCAAAAAAGCAATCCAATGTAGGGCAAGATATGCTCAGCAGTTAAATATATTGAAAGAAAAAAACCAGCCTACATCTCAGCTCTAATGCGTACTTCAGAGCCGCACAGCTCACTGTTGATACATATGTATACAGTTTATGGAGGCATAGACCGGGGTGCGGACAGCAACGAGTGGCCCGTGGCAGATTCTAGAAATAAATTAAGCATAGTCCGCATTAGAACATTATGAAGGATTACTTAGGCCACACAGACAACAAAAAAACATGGAAAATGTATGGAATTTCCCCCCCAAAATAGCATCAACACACCAAAATGACTTATTTCATTATTTCATGTGCCCTGTCATGGTGAAAATGCGTACTAGATTTTCTGTCAGTCAGACACCCTGTTGGGTGTTAATAAAATTCCCACTCTCATATTGTGTATTTCTGTAAGTGTAAATGTCTCAGCCTGTGATGACATTAAAAAAGCTACATAGGACCTCAATGAAAAGTTGATTTGCAGCCTTTCCTTTCATGTAGCCTGCCCACCCATCTGCTTGTTGCTCTCAGGCTAATCACGCTGCAGTGAGCTGATCAATCTGAATGCAAGCACACTCTTGGACTTAAACAAGCCTGCTGTCACCACTATAAGATTTTCTGCTTTTGACGGGCAAAGATTTTCTTTGACATGTGCGCCTTCATTCCACACACCTTCATGCCCACAGCCTCTGACAAGGATGGAAATTGGAGAGAAACATCCCACTCGGATGTCACAGACAATTGTATTTTTGTTCTATGCATCACGGTGTATGTAGGATGTCATGCAATTGTTTCTGCTTCCTTTCTGCTGTTCTACCAGTCACAATTTACAACCAATCAAAATATGTCTCCATATCTTCGCAAGATCTTTTTTAATTATCAGGGGTATACTAAGGTCAAATTATTACACGGTCTTTTTCATTCATACTCCATTTTTAAACATAAACCTTCCCCAGTTACCTTGTCCAGCTTCTCCCTGGAGATCCAGAGGCGTTCCCAGGCCAGCTGAGATACATAGACGGTACAAAGTCGGTCAGGGAGGTGCCCGGGAAGCATTCTGTCCAGGAGCCCAAGCACCCTCATCTAGCTCCTCTCAATGTGGAGGAGCAGCAAGTCTACTCCAAGATCTTCCCGGATCACCCTATATATAAAGGAGAACTCAGCCACCCTGTGGAGGAAACTAATTTCGTCCCCTTGTACCTGGGATCCTTTCAGTCACTATCCAAAGCTAGGAACATAGGACTGGTAAATTGGGAGCTTTGCCTTTCGCCTCAGCTCTCACGGCATCACAACAGACTGAAGCAAAATATGCATCACTGTAAACTCCGCACCATTCCACTTGTCAATCTCGCGTTCCATCCTTCTCTCACTTGTTAACAAGACCCCAAGGTACTTAAACTTCTCCACTTGGAGCAGGACCTCATTGCTGAACCGGAGATGGCACTCCACCCATTCCCAGTCAAGAACCAACTTGGAGGTGCTGATTCCCATTCCTGCCGCTTCACACTCATCTGCGAACGGAGACCTGAAGGTTGAAGCCAGCAGGACTACATCAACTGCAAAAAGCAGAGACCCAATCCTGCAGCCACCAAAACCGAAAAAAGTGTTCTGTTAGCCTATTTCGAGTTAAGTGAAGACAATGTAGAAAAATCCAGATTACAAGCATGAATTCAAGAGATGACTATTGAAGACTTCCAGATGTGTAAATTAAAATAAATTATTCACAGGAACGTCAAACATCACCTTGGGAAAAGAATCAAGAAGCAAACAAACGTTCCTGGAATTTTTCCTGGTTCCTGGTTGAAAAAAATTAGCATTCACACGGTGTCGGATTAGTACGTAGTTGCATCCAGACGGGAATGGGTCACTGGGTGAAAACAATGTAATACATAACACACGCACCTGTGGACCTGTAAACAGACACGCAGACAGAGCTACATGACACCAAAACAACAGAAGAAGAATTAACGAAGGCGCATGAAATCTGTCATCTTCAGGTTTCCAAGGCTCGTCTAGACTGATAACGAAGTGGAATTACTTCCGTGAGTCATTTTGGAGTATAAAACAACAAAATATCAGGAGAATGTGTATTGAGGTGAGTCATGCCGGTTGCAGTATTCAGATATTTTGTCAGCCTGTCAATTCTGGTCACATAACGGGGCGGTGACAACATAGTTTTCAGAAACTAGAGATTTTTTTGTCTACACGGCAACAACAAGCCGGCATTTTCAGATTTTCCAAAAAAATATATTGTTTCAGGGCACCCAGAATGCTGTTTGCGGGTGGATGAAAAGCTGAAACAATAAAATACTTTGCTGTTTTCACCTGAAAACCTTTCTGTGTGGAGAGCCCCTAAAGCTTTTCTATTTGTCATTCACAGTCACAGCATTCCATTAAGCACTTAAAGCAAACCGCTGTGCTTTTTCTTTAGCTTAGTCAAAGATGAAACACCATTCTGATGAATGCATGGAAATGAGAGCGTCCACGGTCCCTCCTCGCTTTCAACCTGGGCGACGTGCACATGCCGGAAAAGAAATGTAAACGAGGATGGAGGAGGTGTGACGGCAGCTTGTCAATGGATGAATATTTCACCTTGCTTCTCTTTCAACACCGCATACCGTGAACGTGCGCGCACACACACACACACACACGCACACACCAAGAACAAGCCTGCTGACATGTGGATGCATGCAGGGATGGATGGTTTTGCAGATTAATGGGTGGATAGTTGGAGGCATGCATGGGTTTAGTGGATGGATAAAAGATGAAATGACAACCTGATTGGATGGGTTGATAGACGTAGCAATGAAGGATGTAATGATTAATGAAATGGATGGACTAATAGAATGGGAACGAGATGGTGGTAGGATGGGTGGATAAGGAAATGTAGTGGAAGGATGGATGATGAATGGATGGATGGATGGATGGATGGATGGATGGATGGATGGATGGATGGATGGATGGATGGATGGGTGGATCAATGGAGTGGATAGTTGTAGAATGATGAATTGATGGATGGATTATACTGAAAAAAACTGCACTGGCTGGCTGGAAGAATGGTTTGATGGGCGAAAAGATGACTGGGTAAGTGGATGGATGGACGGATAGATCAGTGTAGTGGATGATTGTAGATCAGGGGTCTCAAACTTGCGGCGCGCGGGCCATTTGCGGCCCATCAAGTCACATTTTGCGGCCCACAACTTGTCTTCAAAGATGACTGTAATACGGCCTGCGACAATCCAATGTTACTCATAGGATGCACACGTAAGCCTACACTGAACTAAGAGTGAGTGAATCACTTAAAAGAATTCCACCCATTTTCTATACCGCTTGTCTTCATTAGGGTCACGGGTAAGCTGGAGCCTATCCCAGTTGAATGCCACAAAATATAAACTGTGAAATTATTTATTTATTTCTTTGATTCACCCTTATTACTGTATCAAGCTATTATTGTTATTGTGAGCCATGTATCGCGTGTCGTATCGTGAGGTGCCCCGAGATTCCCAGCCCTACTCCCAATACTTGATGCGGCCCAGCCTCACTCAGACTCTACCTCCAGCGGCCCCCAGGTAAATTGTGTTTGAGACCCCTGTTGTAGATGGATAGATTACACTGAAAAAAACTGAGTGGCTAAGTGTGTGGATGAAAGACAAAAGGACGAAAAGACAAAAAGAACAAATGGATGGATGGATGGATGAATGGATGGACGGACGGATGGATGGATTATTATACTTTAAAAAATTTGACTGGCTGGTTGGATGAATGGTTAGATGACTGAATAGATGAGTGGGCAAGTGTGTGGATTGATGGACAGAAGGACGAATGGATAAATGAACGGACGGATGGAACATACTGGAAAAAAATAAATGAAAAATACTATGCAAGTGTGTGGATGGATGGGTGGGTGGGTGGGTGGATGGATGGATGGATGTATCAGTGGAGTGCATGGTTGTATATTGATGGATGGATGAATAGATTACATAGACAAAACTGGACTGGCTGGCTGGATGAATGTTTGATGAGCAAATGATTGAGTGGGTAAATGTGTGGATGGACAGACAGAAAGACGGATGGATGGATGAACAGATGGATGGATGGATGGATGGATTATACTGGAAAAAACTGGACTCGCTGGCTGGATGAATGGTTTGATGAACGAATAGATGAGTGTGTAAGTATGCGGCTTGATGGACTGATGTATGGCTGTATAACTGAAGACAAAGTTGTACAAATTGGATGATAGCTGAATGGACAGATGATGGATGGAAGTGAAAGATTAAGCTAAGGATGTATGGATGGATGATTTGGTCACCATGGCGCCTGCCAACATGACACATTTTCAGCATCTCCAGTAAACGAGTGATTTAGCTTTGTTGTCACATGACTTGTATTCTTGGAGTGCCTGAGTGTTGAATATGACACTTATTATACTGCTCAATAACAGCAACAAACATCACAGAGCCAATCTTCTGCTGCTCATAAGCGTATCATTATTTTGAAAAACTACCTCCAGAGTCATTTGTCTTCTCTTTTGGACCGCGTAGCCACACGACGAGAGCTAATGTCGAGCTTCACGGGCTCCGATTTTCCACTCGGAGAACTTTATTAACTTAATGCCCGGGAAAACATAATGGGATTATTTTTCAAAGCCTCCACAGATAAATAATAAAAACACTGACGCACGGTTCGCACGACTTCATTTGGGTGCCCCAATGGTAAGTGCGGCGGCGCGTTATGATTTAAAGATTGCAAGACGGCCGCAGGGCACTGATCGATACATGGGGGCGGCGAGGGCAGCTAAATGTGAACGTGGGCACTTACTTACTTCCACTGTGGGCCATCACTGAGCTCACACATCAAAGTGGCAGAGGTCCTTTAGGCTAAAAAGGAAGAAGAAACAAGAGGACCATTAAATGGCTTCCTCACACACACATTAAACTCAACTTGAACGCCTGGGAAGAAGAAGACTTTAGGACTCCTCTAGAGAAAGATGGAGGAAAGAGAGAGAGTGATATTGATTTTCCTTCCTGTGAAGTGCCGCTTCATCATTTTGCAAGATGTCTATTGACCGCTCGCCTTTAGTTTGTTTTTAATTTTGGGGGCTCAAAAAGCCACCCTCCTCTAAGACACTTGCACCTTTCACAAGATGAATGGACGGACCCCCTACCATCCTCATTTATTTCTGGGAGGTGATCATTGCTTGTTTTTGTGGGCCCAGAAGGTTCTGACAGGGGCGCCAAAGACTACTGACTACAGGGATGTAACAGTACTTGTATTTTTAATCAGATTTTTTGGTACGGAACATTCGGTATGGGACAGAGGCGTACCGCTTTCTCACACGGTACACATTGAGTGAGGGACAGGAAGTGTGGAACCTCAGTTAGCTGAATTAACATAGTTTTCAGTTTAAAAAATGTTCGCAAAACTTTTGCCTCAGTTCGCGTACACTTCCCAGTTAGCGTACAAGCGTGTCTTGTCGTGTACACCGCGTGAGTCCAACTGTGTTTGTAACGTATTTGATGTTTCATTTTAAAAACCATTGAAGCTATTTAAACAAAAGCTAAGCAGTTTATGCTTTGCATTTTGTTCCCTTACTGTACCCAAAATAAACCCAACCGTGTTCTTAAAACCCAGGTACGTACCTAACTCTCTGAAAGTGTCAATCAAAAGAAAGCATTTTTATACGTATTAAGTATTGGCTCTCATTAGACTAGTTTAGAAGATGGCGTTTGATGCAGTCACCATCATAACAAGCCGTGGCGGCGTAGAGAAACTTCCAGCACAGCAGAGTGAACAAATATACAACATGCAGGAAGTGTGACGGCGGGCGCAGGAGATGAGGAACACTGACAGTTGCCCTGTAATGAGTCTGCGTCCAGTGACACGACAGCGAGCTGACAGCGCTGGGACGAGGTCAGTCATGTGAGCTCGGCTCCGCCTTCTACTCCACCTCCAGATGCTGCGACAGCATGTCAAGCATGCCGGGATGCATTACTCCTATCCCCGCTTCTTAAAATGACATTTATGGTAAATGGCCGTGCTTGTTAGCTGTATGTGGATAACACAACTTATGGTGTATTTACAGTGGAGAAAATTTTGCAACTGATTTTGTAAATTGACAGCCAAAGATATGAGCAATGCAGAACTTTTATGGAAAGTTTATTGTAATGGAAATAGACAATATATAAAAAGATTGTTACTTATTTTGTATTTTATTGAGAGAAATAAGTATGTGATCTGCTACCAGCAAGATTTCTAACCTTACAGTAGGGTTATACAGTATGTCCACGAACTTGAACAAATTAGTCCTGCCCCTGTATGAAAGTACTTTTAATATCAACTCATGTGGATAGAAGACACCCGTCACAGAAACGGTCTCTTCCATTCAAACCTCACCACCACCATGGACAAGACCAAAGAGCTGCCAAAGGATGTCTGGGACAAGATTGTTGACCTGTACAAGAATGGAATGGAGTACAAGACCATCAGCAAGAAGTTTGGTGAGAAAGACACCAGTATTGGTGCAATAATTCATCAATGGAAGCAAATACAAGGTAACAGTAGCCTTCACTCTGGAGCTCCATACAAGATTTCACCTGATGGGGTAAGAATGATTGAGAGAAAGGTAAGGGACAAGCCCAGAATCACACAGGAAGTGCTGTTAATGATGTTAAGGGAGTTTGGCGCATATAGACAACAATAAAAGTATTAGTGGCACACTTTGCCGTCATGGAATGAGCTCCTATAGTGGCCACAAGGTCCCCTTGCTCAAGAAGACACACGTACAGACCCCGTCTGAACGTTTGACAATCAACACCTGAATGACTCACACAAGGCTTGGGAGAAAGTGATGTCGTTGCATGTGACCACAATTGAGCTCTTTGGTATTTGGAGGCAGAGAAATAGTGACTATGTGCCCAACAACATCATCCCTACTGTCAAACATGGAGGTGTAAACATTCTGCTTTGGGGATGTTTCTCTGAACAAAATTCCTGATGAGATGTATGCAACCCCGGTGACCAACTACAAAAAACGTCTGACCTCTATGTTTGCCAGAAAGGCAAGTACCACCAGCAAGTACTAAGTCACACTTTGCTTTGGGATCAAATCCTTATTTTCCCCACTGTATCTGAAACGACCAGGATAACTACTATTAGTACTACTACGACCTCTACTACTGATCTTTGACTTACTGTACCATCACTGATAGCCTTGTGATCAAGTATACACAAAATAAATCTTCTCGTCCAGTTTTTGTTCAGATTTTGAATTCTTTGGACATTAAATGTTAGGCCCAATTGTTTGACCACCAAGCCTTTGAGTTTTGAGTGTCCAATATATCTGTTAAATATATTTCCAATTCCGAACCGATACTGATACTGATATGTGTAACACCACATATCTCCTGTCGTGGAAGGACAGGACTGGACTTATTACCTTATATATACATTTATACATATACATTTATATATATACTGTACATATGTATAAACTGTACATATATATATACACTTTAAAATACATGAATTTGCCTATTATTATTTTTGATTGATAACTTTCATGTTCGTATTTTATATTATTTTATTGCTGATCAAATACATTATGTTTGCTGCCCAACTGTTTCCCAAGTATATTAGTGCATGTGTGAATGTATGAACAAGAGGCATGCATTGCGACATCCAATATGGCAGCGACGTTGACATACGGCTCAGCTGTACTGCTTTTGTAAATGGCTGCTAAGTTACATGTTTAGAGCTCACATCGTTGTTGGTTCTGTGTAGTATTGTGCTTTGGTTCTGTTGTTGTTTATTGGTAGTGTCTTGTATGTTGTTATCTACCTATTGCGTTGCTGTGTGATGTTTTAGCTCTTTCTATTAAGAAACCGTGAGTAAGTGGTGTGGAGTGGTAACCACCCCGTGATTTCTACTGAGTTCATGCATTCATTGTGAGCTCTGTTGTTGCTCTGCAACCAGGAGGTTGGTTATTGTTTACATATTATCCGATACCAGTGAAAAATCTGTTCTTTTGAAATGGTGCGCAAACCACTACTTTAAAAATGAAAATTATGGAAATTTTGTCCAAAAACAACGCCTTTTGATTTTTACGGAATTTGTGACATGCAAGTTGAACTGTATAGTCATTTAAATACTTCAGTAATATAAATAAAATGATGTCTAAGTAATAAATTCACCAGTATGAAATAAAATCCACAGTAAAATGTCATAATTATGACAGCAAAACCAGCAGCATCACAGAACATAGGAAATGTGCAAAATTCCCACGATTTTGCAGTACTTTAAGTGCATAATTCAAGCATAAATTTATAACGGATGCACAATGCCACTTCACTGTGTTGCCGTATTAAGGTCGGCAATAAAGTTTAAAAAGAGCGTCAGACTCTGTCTCCACTACTTTAGAATATGTTACATCACGATATGACCTTCAAGCACTTACAGGTGGCTGAGTCTGGATTAATTTAGCACCCAAATGAGGCACTGACAGCCATTTAGTTTTTCAGTCTGGCTACTAGCGTTTACGGCAGCATCAGTGTCATAACAATACAGAGTTTCGGTATACATCCCTATTTATCACAGCCACATTAATCTGCTTATTATCTGCAACTGTCTTTGATGGTTCAAACAACACCATCACCTGGAGGCCACACAATGGCAAAGAAGTAGCACTGTTTTGGTGTGGCAACAACAACAGCCCTCGGCGTGTCTTTCATTATGTACCAGCGACACACGACACAATGGTGTGATGATGAAGGAGCTCAAAGGGTGCGTTTAAAACGTAAGAGGACGCACTTTTGTCAGTGTCAAGTCGCAACAGGAGTTCAATTTGCTCATCCTCACCAAGAATACTGCAAAAATAAACAACTGCTCCCGGCACCGCTTTTTTCCGTCTTATGCATATTTAGTTGGAGGAGCGGCATGTGGGCGTGCAACAGCCTGCCTGAGTGTGAAATGGAGAGAGAGAGAGGGTGAGTGGATGTGTTGGGGGGATAGGATGGTTGGGTGGGTGTGAGCATGCTGGCTATCCTTTGTCAACTGTTCAGTGCCATTTAATGGCCTGTAAAGGCCTTTTCCTGCAGAAAGAACAGGCAATTAGCATAGTGAGTGGATTACAAGATTGCTCTGACTCCAGGATTAATGTGTGCACTTAATCCTCTCTTTGCTGATACTATTTACTACTGGAGGAGAACAAATTTCACATGTGGAGGGCTTCTTTTGCTTCCCTTACCCCACTGTGCACGCAAAGACTAGTCAAGTGAGCATTTAGAGCACAGGACGATTGTTCTGCATATTTCCCAACTCCAAACTGGACAAGCGGTCCTAATGTTGCGAAGTTTCATGGTTATGACGCAAAAATTACAAATACCGAACAAAAAGAAAAAACAACTCGTGTGTGTGCTGTGGAAGAATACGTAGGCATGTGGTCTTAGACTGAGGAAGGACACAACTTCTTTCCTGTTCTTTTCAGTTACCATTTTTTCCTTTCTTATGTCTACCAAGCATAAGAAGGACTCTTCTGATTTCAGTGCATCAAAAAAAATGAAAATGAAAGTGAAAACTGAAGTGAAATCAGATTTTATAAAATGCTCAGAAAGTGGAAAAACGCAAATCAACATTGGCCGCATAGTTGGCCTAAGCCGTTGGACTTGGCGGCCATCGTCACAGATAAAGATGGTATCTTTGAACATGTGAAAGGATCTGCTCCGATGAAATGGACAGTAATAAATAAGCAGCGCGGTGGTATCATTGAGACGTCCTCCTCCCAATAAGCAGGTCTCTCTCTCCCTTGCAACGCCCCTTCCAATGTGCAAGACAACCAAAGACAAGAGACATAGACAACCATGTGCTCGATCATTGAGAAAAGTCAGGCTTGTGTTGACCTTTCAAAGCCACAATGTGCGCCTTTGTGTCATTTGACCACTTGATGGGATTGTTGGCTCACCTTCCCCCCTTTCTCCCTCTGCAACCACATGGCTGTTTGTGCTGTCATGATTTGATGACAATGTTTTTTCCACCAAAAAGAAGGCGGTGTCATGTTTCATTGCCTGTTTATTTTTGCTTTGAAAACGGCTGCTTTCCTGTACCAAAATAATAAGATGACTACACAATGACAAACTCATGGTGAACATTACTGATCATAAATCCGGTTTTACTTGATCAATTTTCATCATTTAAAAACTCGAAGGCAGCCTATGGCTGCGTAATCATGCTTTGCCACCTATCATGCTGTGCCTGCATTTTGCACATCTGCAAAGTCAAAGACTCCAAAAGAATAACAACGTGACCCCCTTCCACACCTGGCCTAAACCCTATTGAGAATTTGTGGGCCATCATTAAAAGGGGAGCTCCAGAGTGAAGTAAAGTAAAACAGTGCCCCACTCACAACAGTGTCTGGTTGGTTTCTTTGGGAGTACTTTAAACTTTTAGACGTGCTCCCATAATAGAATTTCTACATATCAGCCTGTGCATCAGCTACAATCTTCTTTGTTGGAGGTCTAAGAGTGTCTTCTGAGGCGCAGCAGACTTAGCTTAGCCTTGATGGCCCTGCTCTGTATTCCGTCAAACATCCTGGCGCCGGCACTCTGCTTTGCCACCAACTTGGCCTCTGTCTTGTATCTGCGCCATCGTTCCTGAGCAACCGCACGATATAATCTTTAATCCGCCGACCGCCACTTCCCTCCAGAGTCTTCTCAACTGCAGCCTCGGGCTGCGAGTGGTCAGATGATTGCCACAGTGCCAAGAGTCTCCAAACAAAAACAAATGAATAAAAAACACACATAGCCGGGGTGGGAGAAAATATAGATGCAACAAACTATAGAACCACTATGTTTTGGGATACAATAACTATACACTAGCATCAAATCAATATCTTGAGAAAATGAAAAGGGATTGTTTCATGGCTGCCGTGGGTGGGGCTGATCACTCATTGCAGATGAAAAATAAGAATACAACAAATTAAAAATTAATGTGTAAAAAAAACATCATGTTTTGTATTTAGATGACTTTGTGATCCCAATAGTACAAACTGCAGCTGATTAATCCCATGCAGTGCTATAGCTGACATGTTGTTCTTCTTCAGACAGCAAAATAGTCGAGATTGAATCAACTGTGCCTCTGCTGGTTGCAGCCACGTAGTGCACATTTGAATCGAATGTTTTGCCCATCGTGTTTGCGTTGCGAGCTTTCCCTGTGTAGCTAAAATAACATCATATGATTCCCAGTACTACTATTGTGTTGTTTAACTGTGAGGTCTACCAACATTCCGATGAACATGAACAACATGATCCGCCTCCTCATTGTGCACACCGACATAAGCCCTTCAACAGTGTGATCGCGGCACAAAATAAAAGCGCTGACTGTCAGCCAGCAGATGCCTGAAGCCCACCTTGAGAGTGCAGTGGGAAGGCTGCAAAAACTGCAGGAGCCGTGTGGCCTTGAGCAGCCTGTACTGCTCATTTTCACCGCGGAGAAGGTAAGAAAACAACAAGGCATCAAGTGGAGAATGCCTTCTTCCTTACAGATCAATAGTGTCACATTGCCTGCTAAACAATCACGCTCAATTAACTATGTACTTTTGTTTTCTCAAGCCAACATGGTCATTTATGACCTTTTTAGGTCATCGCCTCTCCCTATAGGTCCAATGTTTGGCTCTATCTAAAAAGGACACTGTATGTACACTTCACTAAGTACAGTAATCCCTCGCCACTTCGCTGTTGGAATGTCACAGCTGCACTCTATCACGGTTTTTCAAAAATATATTAATTAATACATCATGCTGTTTTATGGTTGAATATGGTCTAATATTAGTATTATAAGAATGAAAATATTATAATAATATCATATATTAAAAGAAAGTATATTTGAGCAAATTTTATGTATTTATTGTCTAAACTATGCATTTCCAAGCATAAAAATGGCTACATGAACGACAATACAAATATAAGGCATGCAGAAGATGCAGTCAAAGATGATGTGAATAATATACAGTATAGTGCTCTACACTGGTCACTAGGTGTCAGTAATGTTGCTATAATGTTCGGTGAGATAGACAAGCACCAGACTTGATCTCCGGAACAACAGGCTTTTATTGCAGGTTTGAATTATCGCACAACAGGCACAATAATCCTGAACATGGACTACTGTTGTGGTCATAACACACGGCAAGCTAGAACTCAATCCTGAACCCCCAACGTCACATCCTTTCCTCCCCCCACTCATCTCCCCTATCACCGGAACACATTTACAGTAACACTCAGCTTATTACACAACCTTATTATACAATGGAAAAGGTGATTATGAGGGTGTTATTTCATGTCAGGAGGGCTCTAATAATGTTTAAAAACATATTTAGAAGGTCATATACAAGTTTTCTATGCTCTAACTCAGAAAATATTCAATTTATAAATAAGGAATTCTACTATGCAGAAATTCACTTATCACGGTCAGGTGTGGAACCAATTAAGCGAGATCTACAAAGGATTGCTGTATACTGTATACTTGCCCAACAGTAAGTGCGCAAATTTTGACAGTGTAGTGCTGTCCCAAATCCATGATGTTCTTTGCACACTTACAATCACAATATTTAATTGCATCTTCTTCTCCTCCTCTCCTTTTTAATGATGAATTGCAACCACTTGAGGTAATCCCTCCCCTACGTAGTCCCACCCCCGTTACGCAGACAAGATGGCGACTATTGAGAGTGGTAAATTTCCAGCACTGTGTACTCACCATTTTTTTAACATTTAACATTGCCGTAATTCTGAGTGTGAACCGACAAAAGACTAAGTTTAAGAACAAAAATGTACTGTATCATATGCAACAACATCAGACGGTACAGTCGGTGTCTTTTCATGCTGGCGTCAGCCATTTTGTTATTACAATGGAGTGAGATATGTTTGAACACATCTCACAACTCTTGACCAGGGGGGTTCACGGCGAAAGTGGCTCAAGCAAACCAGGCTTTGTGCTCAAGACGCAACTCGACAAAACCTAACATCCGAAATCAGACTTAATTGGTCCCGCGACGGTAGTTATCAACTTACTTTGTCAAGTACGGTTTTCGGCTTTGTGCTAAGTGTGCGTTCACATGAAAGGGGGCATTTGACGTCATATTATTCTACTTCCGCTGAAAAGTGAAACCATACCAGCCAGTGTGTTTTACAAAAAAATAGTATGTATTTAGGAGTTTTGCCTAAGTTACCATGGTGATATAGCTGTTTTAAAACTACCTTCGCTGAACACGCAAGTCCGGCTTTCAACTCAACACAGCTCACTAACCCACTAAACTCGCTTCGCAGAATACCCCCCAACACAACAGCAAGACAACAAAAAGACAAACAAATGTGGGCCTGCTCCTCCCTGACAGGAGCACCACACTCAGCTGTGCTTTATTACGGCTAATGTGCCATCTGCTTCCCAGGGTGACTCCTCATTAAAGATGGAGGAGATAAATAACATATCACATTGGCAACACCTGCCATATAGACATGACCCATGCTGCCACTGTAGGAAACATGATGGTATCTTATATTTGTAGATTTTGTATAGCGCCTCTCATTGTTTTCAGTCAACTTTTCCTCCTTTATTTATTAATTTTGACATGACATACACTGTTACAGGTCAGGTATCAAAGGTTCCACTTCATAACCAGCAAATACTCTGTATTCTGTAAAACTCTGTGTAGTTTATATACTGTAGTCTAGTGTCATTGTTGTTTGATTTCACATTGTCACAACACACTAACATCGGAATACATAGATTTGCTTGAGTAAGAATGCTGACTTAATGTCAGCAATGTCATTTTTTCCAGTTTTGTGGACTGCAGCATACAATAACATACAGCAGCAATAAAAGAATAACATAAAATAGTATCAACTCATTTAACAAAAGCCACTGAGGTCAAAAGGTTTGGCTGCTGCGATCGAAGTCATCCATCAAAGCTGGCAAGTGTTCAATTTCCACTTTTGCTGCCACTGTCAGTGAATACAGCAAAGACTACATGTTTGTTAAGTATTGTAACCTTGACGACAGATTCCTAGGTATACGCTAATGCTAATCTGAGTGTTGCTTGTCTATCTTTTATCCACAGACAGCTCTCTGGTTTTATGTTGTTTTCACCTCTAAATACAGTCTGCACAGACAAAACCTATCCAATCTAATCTGAAATAATATACTGTAGGACATGGCGAAGTATTTCCACGTATCGGCGCCGCTGGATGCCTCGACGACGGCAAGTACGGGAGCCCATAGGCCTACAGTATATACACAGCAGGATTTTTTTTGTTATCGGTTTTCATTATAGGGAAAAACCCGATACCGATGTCAACCAATATTAAATTTTTATGCCAACATCGCGCCGATATTATCGGACATCCTTAGTATACATATACAGTACGTATATACAGTATATATACTGTATGTGTGTGTGTGTGAGAGTGTGTGAATTTTCAAAAACTACTTGTGTGTGGACAAGTAAAACAGCACTTTTTGGTTTGTGTCATAAGAAATGTGGGACATTGTCTCATGTTTTTAAACCTTCTCTAACAAGAAAACATGAAGTTATTGACTAATGGGTGTTGGTTTCATTTTGTGCTGCGGTAGATGCGTGCGCGTGTGCGCCTTATAACACAAACATAGGTGAATAAAACAAACATTCACAATGTTTCCAGGGCTGATTATGCACTGATTATAAAAAAAATTGTACATGTAATATGTCGCTATGTAGAAGAACAGATGCATGATAATGCGCGACCAAGTCAGCTGCGGTTGCCTTTTCAGGCTTCTGATTGGCCAGAATACACATGTGTGAATGTGTTTTCATGTGAACAGAAATTTCTACACATGAGTGAATGGGGATTTTCTTTTTAACATCGGAGTGGAGGTAATGTGCATTCTGGAAAATATCCATGTTGGTGCTGACACGGTCTTAATTGTTTTTGAAGCTGTGGATCAGTCATCAGTTACAACAGTCCATTGTTGAAGTGTCCCTGCTTTAAAGCACATAGAGCAAAAGAAGGCACTGGAAGGAGGCGGTACAAGGAGAGTTGTTAGGAGAAGACAGACACGTGCTGTGAAGCCTCCCGGTGCAGACGCCACATGTGGCATTGTGGGAGGGAAAAGTCTCAAACAAAAAAAAAAAAAGCAAAAAGCTGAACTCATCTTGCGGTGCAAAGACAACTCATTATACAACTCATGCCTCCTCACTCTATGTGCAAATGTTCTCAACAACACCATCTGCTTGTTTGTTGCTATTATTTGGAAAGCTCGGCATTGTTGTCAGTGCAAAAAAAACAGGGAGAAATGTTTGATGAAATTTTATTGATAGTCGTGTATGCTACACAGTCCTCAGTGGGAGTTTACTTGTGACTTTCAAACACACTCGACAGTCACCACGACCCTCCATCTGTTCCACAAAATTATGTGACCCGATTGACAAAAAAATTAAGACATCTCATTGGTAACCAGCCACGGCTTCTGGTCACCCTAAAAGGAAAGGTGTTCTCGATAGAAGGTAATTTACTGCCTGGCTGCTCCAACAAGTAAATACCTCATAGGGACAAAATCAATCAATGAATGAGAGGTTGGACTAGAGTACTTAGTGGTCCCTGAATTTAAATTTTTCGTCTTGCAAGACAGTTTAGACTTGCATGTGTTGCAATTTGTAGGAACACTTTGAGGAAGACCCTTTTGTGTTCCACGCTGAAAAACTGTTCCGTACAGGAGGTCCTTGGTCTAGGTATTGTGTAAGTCAAAACATATTCCTGTGGTTGTCTTGGACACTCGAAGGGAAAGGGAAGGAG
The DNA here is from genome assembly GCF_027744805.1 of Dunckerocampus dactyliophorus. Classification (NCBI taxonomy): domain Eukaryota; kingdom Metazoa; phylum Chordata; class Actinopteri; order Syngnathiformes; family Syngnathidae; genus Dunckerocampus; species Dunckerocampus dactyliophorus. Next base: position 23,413,353 of record NC_072823.1, on the reverse strand, counting down.
ACATATGCTTATTGGAAGGAAGACGTCTCAAACATGAGTCCACTAAGCTACTTAGTTATCACTGTCCATTTCATAGGAGCAGAACCTCCTTCATCTTTATCGTTGTCTTTATCTTTCATGACGGTCATGGCGTTTGAGCGGCTTGGACCGGTCATGCAGCCACTGTTGATCGACTTTCCACTTTCTGAGCATTTTACGATGTCTGATTTCACTTTCTTTTTCTTTGACACACTGCCATTAGAAGAGCCTGTCTCACTCTCGGGAGACATAATGGAAGGAAAAAAGAAAAACTAAAAAGAACAAACGTGACGTTGTCCTTCCTCATTGTAGCGATGTGCCTATATGTATTCTTGTGGCTACGTATTCTTCCATCGCTCGCATGTAACTAGTACTCTTTTAATGGCGTATTAATAATTTATGGGAGTGTGTACGTAACCACGAAACAGTGTAGCATGGGGACCGCATGTAGTGAAAATGGCAAAATAAGTATTTTCGTGACTTTTATTGCTTACGCCTAATTTAAAAACATGCAGTAGTTCAAAATAAAAGAGTAAAAATATGTTAGGTGTAACTACCTGTAGAATACTGTATTTTAGAGAGGAATTATGTTTCCATTATATCTGAAAGGGAAAATTTAATGGAAAGCAGAACAGAAAAGGTTCAACAGCCCTATTGAAAGATTGTGTACAAGTTATCATCCAAAGCACTTTAACTCTATGTCATTACATTTATAAAACTTAATGTTAACATTACACATCTCAAGCACCCACACACTGAATGTCTTTTGCTGTTCATCATGCTGACAAATACAGCGGACCAATAGGAGGCTGCGTGGGGAGCAAATGAGTTTGGGTTGAAAGGTGTTCATTCTGAGCTCAGACCATTATGACCTTTAGAGTGAAAGCACGTCCTGGGGGGGGTCAAAGCCATTAAGCACAGTAAGTGAGCAAACAGGCGTCCTGCCTCCTCAGTGGACTGATGGCCAAGATGGCCGGGAGCTGCCTCCATAATGTAATCCCATTTGCCCTCCAAGGAGCTCAGCCTTGTACTTCCTTCAAACTTGCATGTCAACAACACACTCACTCGCTTCCACTCTGCCAGGATGCCGTGATGATGCCAGAGAGGAAAGTGGGAGCCTGGGCAGCCTCCATCTTTGCTGCTAAGTTCCTAAATAAAGCCTGCCTTGCCCTGCAAACCTCCTCCAAGGCCAAACAACCCTAATGTGGATCATCTTCACTGATACCCACTGCCTGCACATCTCTTTATTTTGAAGTTAAGTGGCTATTGACGCAAATTTTTAACTGAAACCAGATAAAGACAGAAGTTAAAAAGAGAAAAGCAACTGAACCTGAATTTTCTGTAGGCGGTGGCCGTGCTTTGTTGCATTCTGTGAAACGAGCTACAATTCAATTACACGCTGGCTGAGGCCCGGACAAGAGCTCACTCTTGTTCCAATCAGCCTACAGGTGGATGCTGCGGTGACGGGGAGAGACGCTCCACTCAGCCTCCGGTGGACTAACACAAGCCGGCCAGCCGTGAGTGAGGAAAGCGTGGAGGTTAATCCAATAAATTTACAGGCTATGTCTGATACCTAAATGGAACTGACTAACAACGTTGAAAACGGCCACTCGATTAGGAACCACCCTTCAGGCCATAAGGTAAAGAGCCCTATTCATAGTTGGTAACATTCTCTGTAACCATGGCGATGTACTTTACGACAAAATTGAAAACAGGTCACATGATTAGGAACCCATCCTTCAAGCCATACTGTGCAAAGAACACCCACATGTTATACCACTGAAAACGTCTCGATGCGGGGAAGAGCGCTATTTATATTTGGTAACATTCTGTGCAACCACAGCAAAATATTTTACGACTAAAGCTGAAAACATGTCACTTGATGAGGAATCCACCCTCTTTTTCCAAGATTTGTCTGTCAGGCAACATGCTTAATGTCTCATTTTATTCACGCTGTCATAGGTTTCTATTGCTTCAGGTAGCAGGCCCATTCAACATTTCCACAGCAGTTTTTCTAGGTCATCATATTACTGTTAACATGATGAGAATATGGTCAGGAAAAGGCAGAACAAATTTCTTCCCAGAATAATAATATAATATAATAATAATATAATATAATATAATATAATATAATAATATAATAATAATAATAATAATCCCGCAAAGCAATCTAGCATAAAGCAATCACCCATAAAAATGTCTAAATGAACTAAAATACAAATATAAGACATTCAGAAGACACATTCAAAGACGCAGTTATGTTACATTGATGAGACAATAGCCACCCCAGGGAGTACTGTACAGAAACTAGAAGTAAAAAAAAAGAACAAGGAACTTTTCCAACGCTAATGTGTGAGTCTAAGTTACATCTTATTTATGTCTAATATGACTTATTTCCTGTTATTATATGTACTATATTCGGTAATATGAGTGTAAAGGTGACGTTATTGTCATTTCATGTTTAGAGGGCTCTAATAATGTTAAAAAACGGATCGAGAAGGTCATAAATAGATTTTCTATGCTCTAATAATGAATTCATTCAATTTATAAATAAGGAATCTTATTTGGCGAAAATTAATTCATCACGGTCCGCTTTGGAACCAATTAACCGTGATAAATGAGGGAATGCTGTAATTAACAGAATTTTCTTTTGACTTGTATTTATTACGTACATGGACATACTATGAAGTGAGCAAGTGTGCCATGTTTTTAATTTGATATATTATTTTCAGTCTTTCTGTTCATTTCTATTAAGAAAGTCTTTGTCAACTGTCTTTGCGGGACCTTCTATGAAGAATGATAGAAAGACCACTGGAAATGTATTTAAATCAGAACAAGTCAATGAGGAGTCTAACAGCAATGATAATAATAGTATAAAACAATGTGGTTTCTTTAAAATGCAATAACATGGCTCTGATCATGTGTGTTCCAGAGAAATCATTCCAGAGAATCTCATCTTTTGCAGAATGGTGCAGTGACCATGAATATATTAGATCAGATGCTATGTATCTTATTTGCACGTTGTCACATGCTTTGGATGCAAAAAGTCAAAAAAGGTGTTATATGGAACTAAATAAAGGCACCTAATGAAAGGTTTAACCCAACGACATTCATTGGGGACTAGTGCCAATAAAAAACATGGATGAACACCATGGATCATCGTGACTGTCACACTTTTCATTGAGTTGATCATTACAGCCGTGCAGCTGCAGAGACAATTAGAGGCAGTAATGGGGCACGTTATGGGTCCACAATGATACCCGATGGCTGAGGATGGGCTACTACAGGGAGCAACATAAACCTCCTTTGTGGAGTTGTATTTTATTTTTTTGTTTACACATTTTTTATCAGCTGATTCCATCCATCTGCTTTTCTGTACCGCTTGTCTTCACTAGAGTCGCGGATATGCTGGATCCAATCCCAGCTGTCTTCAGGCGAGAGGCGCGGTACAACCTGGACTGGCATCAGCTGATTCCTAACAATAAAATCTCTAACGTTTGTTTTGACTCCTCAGGCTGACTTTGGTGATGGAAGGCTGCCTTGTTATTTAACTGCTTTTTTGCTTCGGTAACTCTTGTTGTCGACATTATGGTCAAAGCCAACACTGGGGGGGGAGGCTGTTTCCGCCATAACAACAATATACAGCAGGCTGCGGAGCGACACTGAGAAATACGACCAGGGATTAAGACAAGATTGCGGTGTTACGAGTACCATGGCCACACCACAGCAGTCTGCTATTAAAGACACGTCTCAACAGCAACAACACAACGATATAGTTTCTCATGAGGTTTGAAAATTCTTAATTGGACCAGAATCTTCATGCCTTTAATTTCGCACAAAACTTTAGCATTTGCGCTGCCATCATGCATGACATCACCCAAGACGTCAGAGTACCTAACAAGAACTCCAAAGAATCCAACCCTCACGATTTCTGGAAATCAGTACAATTCTCGACATTACGGACATCTAATAAAGTCTTTCCATTCCAAAATAACTTTGCAGAGTTGAATCCTTTGACACTCCTTTGACAAGTGGCAGCAATTAAAGAGCCTTCCAATTCCACTTGGGCAGTTTCTTTTGCTTGCATGTTTTACATTATGAATACTTTTGTCATGCTGTTATTGTTGTATTGTATTTTATTGATGACCATGGCTACACCACAGCAGACTAGTATTGTAGTATTGAAATACACATATCAACAGCAAGAACAACACCGCTGTGAGGGGCGTGTCATGGTGGAAGATTGACAGGAGTGTAGTTACTCATCAGGTCTTATGATTCATAATTGGACCAAAATCTTAAAAAAAAAAAACACCTTTAACTTTGCAAAAAACTTCAGCGTTTGAACTAACATCACCCAAGACGTCAGTGTGCCTAACAAGAACTCCTAATAAGCCAACCCTCCCGAGGGTCAGAAATTGGTACAATTCCCAACATTATGGACAGCTTAAAATAGAGTCTTACTGTTCCAAAATAGCTTTGCAGAGTTAATCCTTTGATGCTTGCTGAACTGCAGAAATACCAACCCCCCTGATTTACCAGGAAGTACTTCCGATATGACGGACATGTAAAAGGGTATTCCAATTCCAGTTAGACAGTTTCTTGGATTGTATGTTTTACATTATGTATATTTTCGTTTTGCTTTTATTGTTGTATTTTTCGTTTCAGCTTTGTCTAGTGGTTAGGGGCAGAGCAGTGAGACAGACGGACACAATCTGCGATTAGTTCTCCCACTGTGCCACTACTCTTACGGGTAGGTTTGTTACTTTTTCCCTGTTCCTCTGGCATCTTATGGACTGCTTTGTTGCACTGTTTCCTAACTATTGTTTTCCAGCCTTAGGCTGCAGTATTGACTCTAATGGACACTTTTAGTTGTTATTATTATTAGTTCTCTGCAATCCAATTTTGCTATTGCCTCAAGGTCCCAAAAATATTTTTCAGGTAAATTTTGGCCATATTCTTTAAAGGTTGACTTGTCTTTGTCTTTAAAGGTTGACACAAACAGTCATAATTTGCAGTCAACGCTGTTTCACTCCGGTCCTGTAGGTGGCAACACTGCGACACCTCCTTGACAGCGACAATAAAGATCTTACTTCTCTGACGTCAATAAAAGTGACCTGAGTACCTCGTGTCTTTAGTGTGTTGATTGGCAATCTAATCATGTTAATTGTGTGTGATTATTTAGCTTTCATTTAGCACACTTCAGGAAACCTGACATCACACCTGACAGCATGTACTGTATGCTTCCATTGTGTTCAGGGTGAGCAGACAAGGTAGACGCTGTGATCATAATGCTGTGCAATCAAAAGGCATTCACTCACTAATGCTTCACACATGCTTTTTGGGATTGGGGCCTGATTGCGACATTCACAGTCACCTTATTTTTTTATTTTATTTTTTTTAAAAGTCATTTTTAGGTGCGCTGAGCCATGACGCAATAATAACAGTCACGATGTCATTCTTTTCATCCCATTGGAAGCTGAGCCATTCTCTCTGTATTGTAATGTATGGAGCTTACCAGTTAGCATGCTACAGTACAGGACAATCGGTTAAACGATGCTGGTCCACATGGTTTCTTTTGCATTTATGAACACTTTATCCTCACAGGAAATACTGAATATAGAAATTTTCTAAAAGCACACGTATGGTGACGTTGAGGTCTTACTACTTTGAATGTGAGTCCTCTTATTTCACCTCAGTTTCTGCCTATAATCTTCGTCCAATGCTCGCTGAACTGAACTCTTGTGGGGTTTTTGTGTTACTTTGGAAGCCTACTTTTATACCACTTCTGTTATTTTACACCAACATTGCAAAATAGACCAGGGGCGTCCAAACTTTTTTCCATCTAGGGCCACATACTGAAAAATGAAAGGATGCAAGGGCCAATTTGATATTTTGCAAAGCAACCTATGTAGATATGCTAAGAAGTTATATATATTTCAAGAAAAAACTGCATCTCAGCTTTGTGATATAGTTGCATTTTCTATGCCGGACTTTATTCTCATTAACATTATACTTTTTTCCCCAACCTAATTTTCCATAAATGACAACTGTATTTTGTTTTGTTTCTCATAATATAACACCTTATAATACTGATAATAATATAATAATATAAAACTTTTTCCATCCATTTTCTATGCCGCTTACCCTCACTAGGGTCGTGGGTATGCTGGACCCTATTCCAGCTGACTTTGGGGCAAGAGGCGGGGTACACCCGACTGGTCGCCAGCCAATCGCAGTACTTTAATACATATTAATACATATAATAAATATATATATATATATATATATATATATATATATATATATATATATATATAATAGAAAAATAAAATAAATAAAAAAATATAAAAATATATATATTTTTGTCTTGGCCGCACGGTAGTCTAGTGGTTAGCACGTTGGCCAACACAGGAACAGCCTAGAGATCGGGAAGACCTGGGTTCGATTCTCCCTTGGGCCTTGTGGAGTTTGCATGTTCTCCCTGTGTGCGCGTGGGTTTTCTCCGGGCACTCCGGCTTCTTCCCACATTCCCAAAAACATGCAGGTGGGGTTAATTGGCGACTCTAAATTGTCCGTAGGTATGAATGTGAGTGTGAATGGTTGTTTGTCTATACTGTATGTGCCCTGTGATTGGCTGGCGACCAGTTCAGGGTGTACCCCGCCTGTCGCCCGAAGTCAGCTGGGATAGGCTCCAGCATGCCCCCGCGACCCTAATGAGGATGAAGCGGTATAGAAAATGGATGGATGGATGGATGGATTTTTGTCTTAATATTTTGACTTTATTCTTTTTTTTCATTTCTGCTGTTTATTTTGCAACAAAAAATATGTTTTTTCCTACAATGTTACATTATTCTAGTAAAATTCAGACTTTTTCTTGTTAGAATTCAGCTTTTTTTTTCCTCATAATATTTTACATTTATCCTTGTAAAATTACTGCTGATTCTTCCATTTTTGCTGTTGTTGTTTTTATGTTTTCTTGTTAAATTATAGGGCGGCATGGTGGTCTCGTGGTTCACATGTTGGCCAGGAGTCAGAAAATCGTGGGTCCATATCTTTGTTAGAACATCTCTATGTGGACGTTGCATGTTATCCCCTGTCCATGGGTTCTCCCCGGGTACTTTGGCTTCCCCACACATTCCTCCCACATGCTACGTTAATAGGCGACTCTAAATTGTCCATCGGTATGAATGTGAGCGTGATTGTCTATACGTGCCCTGGCAACCAGTCCAGGGTGTACCTCGCTTCTTGCACAATGACAGCAAGGACAGACTCCAGCATACCCGCAATTCTTCTGAGGACAAGCAGTATAGAAAATAGATGGATCTTATATTACATTTTTAGAATGTCCCGGCTAATGGCCCCCAAGCCGCACTTTGGACACCCCTGATATAGACGCTCCATCAGGGATCGCTAGCCGTCCTGGTGTCCAAATGAAGTCGTCATGTGTCGTAACGGTCTAACCCACTTTGAGTGCCAAGATGGTGCGAGATGAATAACAAGCTGGTGTTGCTCTTTTGAGAGTGACACGAGAAAGGCGGAACTTGAAAAGAGGCTGGGAGTGCTAATGAGCCTTATTTTAAGAACACAACACACTCATGAATATTTAACAGCTTGTCTCCTTGATGAACCACCAACATAAAAAAAAGTCTGATGAAGCCAACATTATGTGCGAAAAAATAAAAATCATCTCTGTAGCGCTGCTGCATCTGCTGCTGCTAAGGTTCTTTCGCACAGTTTCCTTGTGCAACTGTGCTAAGGTTGGTGACATACTAAACATTTGCTTTTGCAACAACATTGTAGTAATTTTCATTTCAGTGTATTTGTGTGTAAGGGGAAACAGGGCATGTATAGAGCTGGACCAAAGGAAGTGAATGAATGGTCATGAATGTATAGTAGAAGACAACTACATCAATATATATCAATACACACCCACTGACCTCACATTTCTAATACAGTAGAACCTTGGTTAGCCTCATTAATACGTTCTAGTAGGAACGAACCAAACCGTATTCTAACCTAATACATTTTTCCCATAAGAAATTATGTCCATGCAATTAATCCATTCTAGAAAGCCAAAATGTTAACACAAAACATGTTTTTATAGTTTCATAATTGTAGATTGTATATGCAGAAAACTGCATATACAGTTTGCAGACTTCGAAAAATCCATATAAATATATGTAAATTACAAATGAAAGAGATAAATTTAAACATTTAAAGGTTCTCTGATATGATCAACTTAGCTTAAATATGTTATATATTGTTTGTAATTATGTTCCACATTGTTCGATTTTTGGGAGTGAATGGTAAATTCGCAAAAATTACATTTAAAGTTCATGGCGCCAGCCATGACAAACTAGCTCTCGTAATTCAGCCTCATTTCCAGAAGTGACGCCATCGGGGTACTAACACTCAGGTAAACAAATGTGGCAGTGTACGACACGGAGGATGTTTAGAGTGATTGTAGCGAAGATTTCAGCTTTATGTCAATAGTTTTCAAAGAGGAAGAAACATTTGGATATGAAACAGAGAACTTGCAGAACATGGACGCAAGTGGAGATGAAATTGGTCACCCTCAAAACACAGAATGGTAAGTGTAAACTACTCTGGAGTTGCTTATCCTTCAATGATTATTTTAAATCGGCTTCTTAGCCTGTTTTTATATGTGGCCGCACGTTGAGGAAGGCCCCACCCCCCACGGTAGACATATTGCTGTCAAAAGATGTTTATATAACACGTATAATGCTTTGCAGCCTTGTCGCTATCGTGGAATAGTGTTTAGAAGTCATTATATAAACAAGGCATGACTTACTCTCTTGTGCCAACTTTAACGTTGTGGTCATTCTTCGTTGTCTTGTTTTTTTTCCTGCGTACCGGCGGAATAGCATCCTTTTTCAAAATGTGTTTATACTGTACTTTCAAGCCAAATGGCTTTTGTAAAGGTGTTTCTTCGCAGCAGTCATCAGTGAAGTGAGCACTGCAAAGAACATGTGGGAGTCCATCTGTCTCTCGTTCTTTGCATTTGCTTCATCCATTGTTGTCTTAAACCTTCCTCTTTTGGAAAAAAAAACAAACTTACAGTATCACTCGGATACTATGAACATCCAGCAGCAACACAACATTTATAATACGCATACATATATATAATTAATTGCGCTGTCAAAATTAATGCGTCAACGACAGTAGCTAATTTATTTAATTAATTAAGTTAAAAAAATTTCATGTAATTAATGCACACCAGCGCAAGCACGCCTCTCTGTTATGATGGCAGAGGGAGTTCTCCACTGTGCTTTCAAGCACAGTCCCCACAAAGCCACACAGAGTCTGCCGCTCTTTTATAACTTCATTCTGACCTGAACACGTCAACAGCAGTACAATTCCAACACCATATACTGTATATATCTCCAACTCACACACGTCTCTAGTCCGTTCATGTTGGGAACGACACTTCCTCATTCTCATTACAAGAACACGAGATGAATTCAGCGACACTCCGAACATCACAAAAACGGCTTTATAATGCGTGTGTGTGTATGTAAATAAACAGGAAGATAAAGAAAAACATGAAGTGGATATTTTTATCCCTCCCTTTGTAAATCTTAATTCAGATGTACAATTTGCTACATGTATGCTGGAAAATACACTGAAAACAACTACATTTACCTGAAATTACGTGATGTCTTTGAATGCAGCCCCTTTAGACTTGTGTGGTATCTTTTAGCTTGATTGACATTCAGTTCATTTGGGGTTGTTAATACATACAAATCTATGTCATCCTGTCCTGTCATTTATCGTTCTGTTAATTAAATACAGGAAAAAAGGGCATATTTCAGACATAGTTGCCAATGGTGATTAATCATGATTATATACATTTATAAATTGTGATTAATCTGATTAAAATTTTCAATTATTTGACAGCCCTAATAATTAATAAATAAATAAATATATATACATATATATACATATAGTGTTTAATTATATTTTTATAATTCATAATATATATATATTTTTAAATTAACACAGGTCGTTGGCCATTTTGGTTTTTACGTGACATTTTTTGTGGATTTGGTGCATTTACACTTTTTGTTTTCTGTGTGGCCCAAATCATCCTTTACATAGTTCTAATGCTGACTGTGTTTCATTTTATTTGTAGAGTAAGCTGCAGGCCTCAAATAGGCAATTTAGTTGAATGAGAGGCTAAAACCCTCTCAGTATGATACTTGTAGAAGCACAATCATACACATATTGTTAAATAGCTCTCTGACAGTGTCAATCCACCGCCCACATGGAGCAAAGTACTCAGGTTTCCCTTTAAAAAGTCGAACACCGTCATGAAACGAGTGTTGGACTTCCCAATAATGGACTTTTCAGTGAGACATCACCTTTAAAGACAGCCTTGTGATGAGTCTATTACATCAGTCTCTGTGTTTAATGAACGTGAAGACGAATGAATCAGCAGGCTGTCGAGGAAAAGGACAATTTTATGAGCTATGATGAACACTCAAGTTCCTACAGGCCCAAAAAAAGACACTTTTCAAGGAAGACAGAGAGAGATCCCTGGGACACACTTTGTTGCTAGGGAACGCCAAGAACACTCTTCTTCTTGCAGGAAAACACCGTCAGTGTCCAATAATTATAAAAACCAAGGGCGCCCAATTGGGGAGAAAAATTGGAATGGTGTACAAGGGTCCCAAGGTCGGGGTGCCCTGAGCTTTTGTAAAGTTTTGTTATGTCGGTCATAAAAAAGCGAAGTCATAAGTTGTTTATTAATTCCACCTGGTAAGACTTGTGAATAGTAAAGGTTGCTTTCAGGGTTGCTATTGCAGTCCATTGCTCATTTGCACACAGTGCTCTATGCGACACAGTATCATAATTGGACCAAAATCTTCAGAAAAAAAAACACCTTTAACTTTGCAAAAAACTTCAGCGTTTGAACTAACATCACCCAAGACGTGTATGTATGTCCCCCGCAAAGAAAAAATCAGGCTGCTAGAAGAGAAAGGACAGACAGGAGGGTGAAAAAAGATTAAAGCAGGCAGCCATAAACATTTTTTTTAAAGAACAGTTACTTGTAGAATTTGTAATGTGTAGTATTTATAGAGTTGTAACTAGGGTTGGATATTGAGTCTAGAGCATCGATGGGAAACGGGACTAACATTCCAATTCTGCCGGGATCGTTAAATTCTTTTGATTTCAATGCCCAGTCCACCAACTGGAAAAATAACCATAAACACCAATGAAGAAAAATGCGGCAAGCGCTAACAAAGAAGAATCGGCTACAATGTTTGGCTTAAAGGGATAGCTCCGAATTTTTAATATGAAGTTGTATGACATCCCCATCAGCAGTGTAGTGCATCAATCGTGACTTATCCCCCACTTTGTCCCGTGAGCCGAGTTCTGGTCGGATTTCGGTGATGAGGAACATAGTTCCGGTTAGTTGGTGGGGTCACTTAAGTAAAGAGTTTGGCTTCTCAAAACAATATGCGTTCACAACAATAATAAAACAATTTTTTCAAGAGCTTTTTAAAAGTAAACATCTTTTGTGAAAGTGGACTCCTGTGAAAATAGATCTCTGAGAAATTCATAGTGAAGTTGAAGTTCATATCATTAAAAAATTCATGGAGAAGTTCACACATTTAATTCAACAAGAACTATGGTTAGCACCATCATTTAAACCATGCAAACTTGAATGACCTGCCACTTAAAAGCACTGGATTCAAGAATCGTTAGAAACCAGAATCGAAAGGAGGAACCGAAATCGGAACCGGAATGGTTCAAATTTAAACAATATCCAACCCTAGTTGTAACAATAAACACATTGCTCACATTTCTTTTGAAAGAGTTGTGTGTGGTTGTATATTATGGTACAGAAGCAATTTTGTATCCAGATTAAGAATCTTAGACTTTTGCTGAAAAACGTTACCAATGCGTGGCTGCTGCACATCCCATGAGGGAAACTGTATCAAAATGTTAAAATGTAAATTGCTCGGTGAAGACTGCATCCTTCACTTTGCATCCAAACACCGTCAAAGCAGATGAAACAGCAAAAAGTAGGCCTCCTTATCAAAGCAGGCTGGTATTATCTCATTAAGGCAGATGCAATAGGTAGCTGGGGGTTTGTATGAAATGGGTGCGGGTTCCAGTTCCAAAGGGAAATGAAACAGTTTTGCCTGTATTTGCTTTGTTATTTAGCTGGAAGAGCTAAAATTAATTACTTTCACTCTATTCATTAGCGGAGCCGTAAACACATTAGTCCAATGAAATGTCTTTGAGCACACCTGGCCGCCTTATCTCTTCTCCTTTGCAAAGGAGGGAGGCAGGCAGGCAGGCGGGCGGGCAGGCTCGCTTTTTGCCAATGTGCTGCAGGCAGGGTATTAAAGAAAGGCGACGCCATTCATGGGATGCGCTACCTGCCGCGTGGTCTGCCCGCAGCCGCCTCCCAGGAAGCCGTAATGCATGAGATTTGTCAGTGTCAATTCCCAAGCTAATCTCTCTGCCGCACCTCCGTCGGCCGCCGTGCATTGGCTCGCTCTGTAGCCTCGCCTCCACACACAAGGAAAGTCACCTGAGATAAGGACGCACGTGCAATCAGCGCACGTTTCTTGGCGACACGCAGGTGGCACGTCAGCACATTTCAGGCACAGTCCAACAAAAAATAACAATTTTTTTCTTGCAAGTAAGGCCACAATACCGAGCTGGCTCTTATACTATACATACATTATACAAGAGTTCCTAGTAGGAGTTCCATTCCTAACACGCCAATGTAAGTCAGAACTTACATCCATCCATTTTCTATGCCGCTTCTCCTCATTAGGGTCGCGGGGGTATGCCTATCCCAGCTGACTTCGGGCAACCAGCAAGGTACACCCTGGACTGGTCGCTAGCCAATCACAGGGCACATATAGACAAACAACCATTCACACTCACATTCATACCTATGGACAAATTAGAGTCTCCAATTAACCTAACATGCATGTTTTTGGAATGTGGGGGGAAACCGGAGTACCCGGAGGAAACCCACACACGGGGAGAACATGCAAACTCCACACAAAAAATGACCAGGTCTTCCCGATCTCCTGACTGTGACTGTGTGGCCAACATGCTAACCACTAGACCACCGTGCGGCCCATCAGAACTTACAGTCGCAACTAAATTAGAGCTAAATCAACACCACACTGTACCACACAGACCACATGGACATACAAAACACAATGCTCAGAGCTGTGACAATAACAACACACGGGTTTTATCAGGGTTGAAATGTTGTCTTCTTAATCTGTCTGGCAGTTGGAACCCACTTTGAAATGAGTGTTACTGCCAACTACAGGACTGGAGTAGAACAGCATTGACTCTTTTAAGTGTAAGCGCCTAAATCAGGGGCGTCCAAACTTTTTCCAGCGAGGGCCACATACTGAGAATTCAAAGGATGCGGGGGCCACTTTAAGATTTTTTAAACCAACCCAAGTAGATATGCTGAGACGTTTTTTATCTTTCAAGAAAAAAACAGCCTGCATTTCAGCTTTGTGTTGTTGGTGACAAAGCATATTATTTGTATTTTTTTTCTTCTTGTACATTTTTTTCTCATAATATTTTGACCTTATTCTCATAATATTTTTAATTATCAGAATATTATAACTTTTTCCTAAATTCATTTACCAAAAACTCAAATTTGACTTTTTTCCCTTTAATTTTTTTACTTTTTTTCTCTTAAGGTTATGACTTAACTTTTAATATTTGGTCCTTCTTCTTGCAAAATTACTGAACTTTTTTCCCATTTTTGCTGTCGTTTCTTTAGTTTACTTGTTGAACTGTATTTTTACAAAGTGCCAAGGGCCAATAAAAAAGCAGCCGTGGGCTGTAAATGCCCCCCGGCTGCACTTTGGACACCCCTGGCCTAAATGATTAATTTACTGTGTGCAGCGTGAATGGAAATTTAATAAACAAATTGTTTCTTACCTTTAGGTGAACTTGTAACCAATGTGCCTTGCATGTAAAGAACATCAGCTAAAAAACACAAAAGACACAGTGTCACACAACAGAATGCACATTAATGACACAAGACACGCATACATTAAAAGTAATCCCTACACACATTTTCGGACGAATACAATTACAGCATGGTTGCTCGACCTCGTGGAGGACTGGTAAATTACAGTTTATGCAACTGGCACATGTTGAGATGTCAACTATTGTTTCATAGTCTCTGTGGACCAACAAAAAAAAATAAAGCAAAAAGTGTGGGGAATGAAATGAATGAAATATATGAGCATGAACAGTTTATTGAGTGATCTTATTGTCATGTATGTGATTACAGTTCATTTGCATGACACGCCAACATCCGTCACGCTAATGATTGGCTGAGATTGATGGCCGGGCTCCATAAAGGAACGAGGCTTTGATGGCCGCTTTTATCATCATCATCATCCTTTATGGCTCATTTCGAATCCGCAGCCGTCCACAATGTCTTGCGTGAGGACGCGAGGCCGAGACAGACGTCCTCACAGGAGACGGAATAAATAATTGCGTATATATATGTCACATCGCCAAATTAACGCGTGCGGCAGAAACCCAAAGCCGTCATTCCTCACGTGGTAATGTAGAGATCTTCCTTCACACGCCACATTGACGTATTTTGCGCTGAGCTAACGACCATCAGCTCACCGCATGAGACATCATGCCTCATTCAAGGCTGTCAGGGGAGGAATTATCATACTGAATGTGTCGGTGACTTAAAGCCTGAGACCAGATGTTGAATTTTAAGCAAAAATTTTTTTTTAAAGAGCATTTCGCTTGCAAGCACAACGGGCTCCTCTGAGACAAACTGCTAAAAAGGTAAAGAGGATTCTGCCTCACATTGCTCGAAATCATTTACGATCCCCCGGAGAACAAAAAATCAATATAATAGTGAAAGTATTGTGCTAGACAGCTGCAGTCTGCGTGACAGACAAACCACACGGAGGACTTCAAGAACGTAAAAGGATGAAAAACTGTTTTCCAGAAAGTCTTTCTTTGCCCACTTCAACATTACACAAAATACAAAAACTTTATTTCAGTCCTCCATGATGACATTTTCACTGAGCTAAATGTCTTCCAAAACACAGCACAATGCACAAAAAAGCCTAGAAAAACCTCGTTTTTCCAGCAAAAACACGGTTAGCACGTTAGCTTGTTAATGGCTATCAGCGCCGTGCGGACAAATGGAGGCAAAAGACAGGCTTCACATCACTCGCCCGATGTGTGATTTAGTCGTACTTTGATGTTGCTGTCACCGAAATAGGCGTCATCTTATTTATTCCAGATTGTGCATGATATGCTACTTGTCACGCTGGGAAAAAGGAAGGCATAAGACCAAAAATGTGCTCAAAGCTGTGGGCAAAGAGAGGCGACATGTTAACATCGCGTGATCTATGTCGGTACACTTGTGTCATGTGATCCGTGTCCCTCTGCTTGGGTCACATGATCAACGGTGTTTTGGTGGTCTGGCATGGTAGACTTATTTTTAAAACTGGTGGATAAAAAAATTAACATGAAAAAAATTAATGTAAAAAAAAATTAAAATAAAATTACTAATACAAACATAAATAAAATTAAATGGTAGCAAATACAAATGTATTTTGCAATTATTAGCATGCCTACCTTACATCATTCTGGCAACTACACATGCCATTGCAAAATGATGTTATTTATTCCATAACTCAAACATGTAACTTGTCTAATCACTCCTAGAGGAGTAAAGCAAGCATTGCTTCATACAACATGGTTTCTCCTTTTTTATCTCCCCAAAAAGGTAGTTGTTAGCTTTCCTCCATATTTGCTGTTACACAATAAATGTGTAAATGTTCAAATTGGATTAAGTGGTGAGGAACTTGTTCCTCTTCCCTGAACACACACACACACACTCGTGAAGGTTCCGCACACCTCAAGCAAGCTGGCAGGAATTAGCATCACAAAGAGAAGAACATTAGCGCGGCACACTTCACGCTCCCGTTTACTTCCTGTTGGGCCTAAATGGGAGAAAATATGATGTGTGTTGTCGTAAACATGAGTACAAATCCCCGCTGCAGCGTCTGCCACACTGCACGACGTTTGTGATGTTTGGCAGTCATTTCCATTCGACGGCAGACATTTGCATTTGTTTGATTTGCAGCAGCCGTGCGCGAGGCCCCGTAGTGCGGCAACACAGACAAATAAATTAAGAGCCGTCCTTCCTGGCACAGATTATTTATCTCCGTACTCAAACTGTCTCAACTTGGGGAAACACGGCTGCGGCTTCAATGCACTGACATCGTGTGTGCTTGTTTTGCTAGCCTGATACAATCGCTGTGTGTGTGTGTGTGTGTGTGTGTGTGTGTGTCTGGGCGTGTGTGTGTGTGTGTGAGCGTGCGTGCGTGCGTGTCCATGGCGGATTAATCATGGTAATGTAACGCACGCCTATAGCTATCAGTCCTCAGTGCTAATCCTCCTGCATTAAATCAATTTTCCACGTCAGCTCAGGCAGCCTGCAGGAAGATGACTTGCCAAAGTGGACAAAAAGCAGGCATCAGAACCAAACTGGCACCAGGGAAGTGCAGAACCATGTGCACCATCACATACACACTCATTGTAATCAACCTCAGAGAAAGCCCAATGTTACATTATTAAATTAATCTACAATGTGACAAAACGCAATGCTGCCATAGCCAAGAAGGTAAGGTTAGGGAAACAACAAAAAACAAAAAATAACACATACTGGCATATGTATTGATTTCAGTCAGCCTACAAGCTCATCGGCGCAGCCACGTGTTAATTATTTTTTTTTCTGCTCAGGGCAACAACAATTACACATTCCATCTGTATGTACAGTATATTTATAATGACCTTCGTCTACACGGAGTTGTGGAAAATGAAAGGTTTCTCTTCACGATTGGTGGTACTTAAGCCGAGGTACCAAAATGTCACTGAAATAAACTGTTCCAGCGCTTTCCCAAGAAACCAAAACTTAAAGGAATACTTTGCTTTTTTTGTCATTTTTCCCGTCATCCACTAATCCTTTTGTGAGATATGGACAATTCTGTATTGCCTATAATTCTGCCTATAAAGCGTTCTGAAAAAAACTCCAAAAAGCGCCATTAACATATAATGTGATCTGCATTGACCAAACTACAGCGACATTGTTATTATTATTATTAACACTAATTATGCAGATCGAACTGCGTTATTGGCGTATTGACACCTTGCCACAACACACAGGCTAGCTAGCAGCCGGCTAGGGACTAGCTTCACCACATGCTCTCAATGCCTCAGGCCACTACCAAAAAGGTAACGCTACATATTGGAGCTGCTGCTACTGCTGCTGCTGTTTTTATTTTGAGTTTGGAAAAGTTAATGCTAGGTGTAGGCGTTCCTTTCTATGTTGCTATGTAAAATCAATGCGCCCAGCAAGGAAGTTCCGGTAATGCTTAAAAGGACCAAAATACGGCAAAATATTACAAGTTTTACTTGTTCTCATGAATGTATCTGTTACTACATGGTTACAGCATGTATATATACGTAAAACCATAAAACATTGTTGGAGGTTTTTGGAGGTGTTTTAATAGTGGACATTGCAGCATAGGTGTGTCCCATTACATGCAGTAATGAGCTGTCTCTCTTTTTATATCTTTAGAACGCACAGAACAGAGAAAAACGTGCGTTCATGTCTCACATAAGGATTGTTGATGATGGGCAAAATTCCCCCAAAAAGTGCAGTTTTCCTTTAAGTGGCGAGTACAACCGAACCTGCAGAGAAAGTGGGGACTTCGAGGGCCACAGAATCTCACATGACACTCACTGTGCACTTATATTATCCATCCATCCATCCATCTTCTATCGCTTATCCGAGATCGGGTCGCGGGGGAAGCAGCCTAAGCAGGGAGGCCCAGATTTTGCTCTCCCCGGCCACTTCGTCCAGCTCCTTCCGGATTCCGAGGCGTTCCCAGGCCAGTTGGGAGACATAGTCTCTCCAACCAGTTAGAGAGCTCGGTAGCTTGCTATGTTATGTCCCTGCAATGATCCCGTAGCCTGGGCAATGTGATGCAAACAAAGAATAATAAGAGTGTAAAAGTGACAATCAGGGTATTATTTCATGTCTACAGGTCTCTAATTAATCGGGAAGACCTGGATTCGATTCTCCCTTGGGCATTTCTGCGTGGAGTTTGCATGTTCTCCCCGTGTGCACATGGGTTTTCTCCAGGCACTCCGGCTTCCTCCCACATTCCCAAAAACATGCAGGTGAGGTTAATCGGCGACTCTAAATTGCCCATAGGTATGAATGTGAGTGTGAATGGTTGTTTGTCTATATGTGCCCTGCCATTGGCTGGCGACCAGTCCAGGGTGTACCCCGCCTGTCGCCCAAAGTCAGCTGGGATAGGCTCCAGCATGCCCCCGCGACCCTAATGAGGATGAAGCGGTATAGAAAATGGATGGATGGATGGAGGTCTCTAATTATGTTAAAAGCTGTATTTAGAAAGTCATATACAAGTTTTCTATGCTCTAACTACACAAATATTAAATTTATTAACATTGATTCATATATCACAGAAATTCATTTATCACAGCCAGGTCTGGAGCCAATTAACCGCGATAAACAACGGATTACTGCATAAGATTTATTTACCAATCCTGTTTAGACCTTATGTGACAACAGCAAAGCCATTTATTTATTTACAGTTGTAAAGTTTAATTAGCATGTCATGAAAAAAGTCCAGAGAATTTTTCTACTAAATGTTACTAGTTTTTTTACACCGACTGAAGGGTGCTGCAAAGAATAGAAATTCCTTGTTCTTCATCATTCGCACACTGAGCAATAAGACAGCCTCTGGCACTCCTAAAGAACAGGAGCACACATCATCAGTACAAAAGCAATAGAGTGCACCTCCAGGAAAAGTGGGCACAGATCTTCAGCCAGCAGATGAACCAAAATCTGACCCACTTCTACCTGATTTATGCCTTATGGGCTCTCGGCAGACACAGCTTTGTTCTGCCGGGGTCATAAATCTCCTGCACCTCAGCGCAGATCAGCTGACCCTCCCGTTCTGCCAGACAACCCCCCCCCCACCCCCTTATCCGCCGGCACCTTTTGGGGATCACCTGAGCCACACAGCAGACACTTCATCAGCCTGAGCAGACAATGGCACCAAATAGAGCCAAGTAGGCGGATCAGTGCGTCGCTAAAACGCTCCAACGGGACACTCAGAGTTTACCTGTTTGTAAACACCTCAGCTCCTGTGGGAGAGGGGCGGGGTTTGTACTCAGTTACGACATAACACCTAGATGCAAATACTTCTCGTCAGATACTTTACAAATAGAAAGGTAACATCCGTACCTCTACTAAGCCACGTGTGTCCAAACATTTCCACAGAACAATGCATACTGAAAACTCGAAGGATGCTGGGCCTTTTATATTCTTAATCGTTTTATGAAACATGCTAAAAAAAAATCTCAATATCGGCCAACATATTCCTGCTATTTGATGCTAACATTTTTCTTAACCTTTTTTTTATTCTCTTTTCAATCTTTGTTCATAATGTTCAGATGCATGCTGTGTTCTTGGTTCATGAAGGATGATATATGATGCAAAACTTGGACAGGTGGTCCCATTTTGATTCCATTACCGCTCAGACCTCAACATTCAATCTTGCACCAAGCAGCATACCATGCACTGTTGTGACTATTGTCCAATCGTGGCGGAATCTCATCACAAACACTGCTAAATATGTCGAAACGGCGGCGAAAAACCTTGGAAACTCCTCTATTACGGAGCACGATCGGAAGCTGACGAGGTTAGCTTAGTTCAGCACAGCGTGGTAATGCAACTGTGTGTGTGTGCTTGTGTGTGTGTATGCGCACGATTCAGGCTGGATGACTATATTTTCACCGTGTTGTGTGTTGGCGCTTTAATGTAAGGACCATTTTACTTTGTCCACTGACGACGTGCAAGTTCTGAGTGAAAAAAAGACGAAAGGCACGTTTATTCTTGCACCCAGCTTGTATCAACGGTCAATTGCCATTCTCAACACACACAACACACTTTCGGCCTTCAAAATAAGAGCACTCTTTGTCATGTTTGTCTAATTGTGTAAACAAAATAAGGGTGTCATAAACATATTTTAAATTAATAACGCAATTAATCACGGACATTACAGTTTGTTGAAGATTTGTAGTGATATGTAATTACTGGACAAAATGGGCCAATGATGTATTGCATCAATAAATGTAAGGATTTTTTTCTTCCAGAGTGGGAAAATCTGAGAACGCTGTCTGTCGTTGCCGTGAATACAGGAAATACGAAAACTATGAGGTTACAGACTCACGATCGCCTCCTTACCATCAGGTGACCAGCAGTGAGCTTTGACGACAAACTAACATAATATCTTTTTGCATTTCATTCATGGACATTTTATTTACTAACCCAAAGAGCACACACTCTAAGCTGGTAAAATAAGTGGAAAAGGAAAAAAACGGAATTTGGGAAAAAAATAAAACGGATTTCATAGGGCCCTAAGAGAGTTTGTTCAGAAAAATGTCATATATGCTAAATCACACCACAAATTGATGTATAACTATGTCAAATGATTAGTCCTACCTTTAAAGTATTTTGTATTTTTCAGGGTTTTTTTTCCAATTTCATCTTTTATTTGATGGACTTTTATTGGATCTTTTATTGGATTAGGGAGAGGTTTGTTACAAAAGCCGAACAATATTGTTGGTCATGCTGTGTAAACCATCCATTCATTTTCTATGCTGCTTCATCCTCATTAGGGTCGCGGGGGCATGCTGGAGCCTATCCCATCTGACTTCGGGAGACAGGTGGGGTACACCCTGGACTGGTCGCCAGCCAATCACAGGGCACATAAAGACAAACAACCATTCACACTCACATTCATACCTATGGACAATTTAGAGTCGCCAATTAACCTAACATGCATGTTTTTGGAATGTGGGAGGAAACCGGACTACCCGCAGAAAACCCACACACGCACGGGGAGAACATGCAAACTCCACACAGAAATGCCCAAAGGAGATTCGAACGCAGGTCTTCCCGATCTCCGGACTGTGACTGTGTGGCCAACATGCTAACCACTAGACCACCGTGCGGCCAAGAGATATTTTCATAGCCATATTTCAGTCCAAAAATTAATGTTTGCAACAATCAGATCGGACTGAATCGGCAAGACTATGAAAACATCTGATTGGAAGCCAAAAAATGTGGATCGTAACATCCCTAGTTACAGTATGAGCACTGTTGGACTCACGCAGTGTATTAATAACACACAGACCCACGCCATATTGTACCCAACCTGGAAATGTACGCAAATTGAAGCAAAATGTTGGCATACATTTACCATAAACCGAAAACCGTACACTAACCACGGTTCCACAGTATGTGCCATGAGGGACTCCATCAATCATATTTCCACTAATCATGTTGCAGCAGCGACACGTCTCTTCAACATTGCGTGGAAGTCGGGAACAGTACCTCTGGATTGGCAGACTGGGGTGGCGGTCCCCCTTTTCAAGAAGGGTGACCGGAGGGTGTGTTCCAACTATAGGGGGATCACACTCCTCAGCCTCCCTGGGAAAGTCTATTCCAGGGTGCTGGAGAGAAGGGTACGACCGTTAATCGAACCTCGGCTACAGGAGGTGCAATGTGGTTTTCGTCCTGGTCGCGGAACACTGGACCAGCTCTACACCCTTGCAAGGGTCCTGGAGGGTACTTGGGAGTTTGCCCAACCGGTCTACATGTGCTTTGTGGACCTGGAAAAGGCATTCGACCGTGTCCCTCGCGGTGTCCTGTGGGGGGTGCTCCGGGAGTATGGGATTGGTGGCGCGCTACTACGTGCCATTCAGTCCTTGTACAACCGGAGCAGGAGCCTGGTTCGCATTGCCAGTAGTAAGTCAAGCCTGTTTCCGGTGAACGTTGGCCTCCGCCAAGGCTGCCCTTTGTCACCGATTCTGTTCATAATTTTCATGGACAGAATTTCTAGGCGCAGCCAAGGTGTCGAGGGAGTCCAGTTCGGGGGCACTAGGATCTCATCTCTGCTATTTGCAGACGATGTGGTCCTGATGGCCTCATCGAGCTGTGACCTGCAGCGTTTACTGGGACGGTTTGCATCTGAGTGTGAAGCTTCTGGGATGAGACTCAGCACCTCCAAATCCGAGGCCATGGTTCTCAGTCGGAAAAGGGTGGATTGCTCCCTCCGGGTTGGGAATGAGGTCCTGCCCCAGGTGGAGGAGTTCAAGTATCTCGGGGTCTTGTTCACGAGTGAGGGAAGGTTGGAGCGTGAGGTCGATAGGCGGATCGGCGCAGTGTCTGCAGTAATGCGGTCGCTGTACCGGACCGTCGTGGTGAAGAGAGAGCTGAGCCGGAAGGCAAAGCTCTCAATTTACCGATCGATCTATGTTCCCACCCTCACCTATGGTCATGAGCTTTGGGTCATGACCGAAAGAACGAGATCGCGGATACAAGCGGCTGAAATGAGTTTTCTCCGTAGGGTAGCGGGACTCACCCTAAGAGACAGGGTGAGGAGCTCGGTTATCCGAGAGGAGCTCAGAGTGGAGCCGCTGCTCCTTCACATCGAGAGGAGCCAGCTGAGGTGGCTCGGGCATCTAGTCCGGATGCCTCCCAGACGCCTCCCTGGTGAGGTGTTTCGGGCATGCCCAGCCGGGAGAAGGCCCCGGGGAAGACCTAGGACACGCTGGAGGGATTATGTCTCACAGCTGGCCTGGGAACGCCTCGGTGTCCTCCCGGTGGAGCTGGAGGAGGTGGTCGGGGACCGGGAAGTCTGGGCTTCCCTACTGAGACTGCTGCCCCCGCGACCCGGACCCGGATAAGCGGAGGAAAATGGAATGGAATGGAATGGAATGTTGCAGCAGCCTGCGATTAACTGGTAAGTAGTGGAGGGTGTACCTCGCCTCTCACCCGAAGACCGATACCAGCACACCTGCGACCCTAGTGAAGACAAGTAATGGAATATTTTCCCTCTGGTTTGAACAAGACATGTTGCAGGCTTCATGACACACAATCACAAGGCCATCTTGGCCGATACAACACACTCTGTTCTCACAGCTATCCTGCACACACACACACACACACACACACACACACACACAGAGTTTCTAGATATGTCACAATTTTAATCTCTGTCTGAGAAGCGATTAGCTGTCCAACTGAGACGTGTTGGTGACTAACATCCTAACAACTAAAAAAGGGAAGTTTACACCCATTGTACCATCTCTCTGATAGAAGTCATAAAAGAGATCGGAACAGTGTTTTTCTTCGGAGATTGATTGGCCTTCCTTAAACCTTCGCTGCCAGCAAATCGCTCTCTCCAGGGCTGGCATTACAATGGTTTGTATCTACTCCCATTTTAATTAAATTGAACTGTTCTGTCCAAAAGGGCGTGGCGCTAGACAAGACAAACAAAAAGATGTCCAATGTTGAATTCAGTGGTGCCTTTCCCTGTGTCACCCTGCTATCATGTCATGCTAGTTGATGCAGCTGTCACCATCTTACCCCCCATCCCTTCTTAGCAGCTCACACTGGCCTGCATGCAGAGCAATGCAGCCACTCACTGCTGCAAAGAGCATGGTGATGAGAAGTGTCGGGCAAAACTAATTAGAGCTGAGGGTGACAGAAGCGGGACAGGCCTCCATAATTCATGAGCGC
The DNA here is from genome assembly GCF_027744805.1 of Dunckerocampus dactyliophorus. Classification (NCBI taxonomy): domain Eukaryota; kingdom Metazoa; phylum Chordata; class Actinopteri; order Syngnathiformes; family Syngnathidae; genus Dunckerocampus; species Dunckerocampus dactyliophorus. Next base: position 23,389,646 of record NC_072823.1, on the reverse strand, counting down.
CATTGAAGTGGTGAAGCCAGATGCACACCTGAAGAAATGGAGATGCGGAAGCAGAGGGATTACATCCTGCTAGAGACATCCTGATGTGTGGAGGTGTGTATCCCCATTCCGAAAGTTGCCAGGGAGGAGGGGCGGGTGAAAAAAGAAGAGGATGTTATCTCATCATCGCTGGCGTTTATCGATCTGGTCCGCGGAGGAAATGCAGTGTCTTCAAAGGAGCAGAAAGTAGCGCATGCTGGAAAGTGATGTTGTAACACAGCAAATGAGGAAGACGCTTAAGGAGAACTGACAGATGCTCAAAAGTGATTGTTCATCGGTTAACACCATGAAAACCCCCACTTTTTCAACTCTAATACATGATGTATCACTAAAACCACACCTTCATGTAACCTCACCGGACAACACATAGAAACAGTTCTTGGTATTGTGCAGTATAGTTGTACAACTACAATAATGTTGTAATTATTACTAAAACCGTGCCCACTTAAGTTGACACTGGCATACATGGTAACCCAAAGTGCTATGAAAAAATCGGTCCGTTTACGTTGGCCACCGGAAGAAAGATTTGCACATGTACCAAAGCTTTCAATCAGCGACTTCAAAGGGTGTCAACATAAACAAGTTCCACTGTACTTAAATTTGAATCAGTAAACCAAGAGAAAGGTAATCCACTGTGAACATTTGTCCTTATCCACAATGAGAAGCTTCGTTGTGCGGGTGGAATAAGTCACAGGGACCTTCCTGACCTCCACTAGCGCAGATAGACGGTGGAGGAAGGGGGGAGGTTGCAGTGGTGGGTGTTGATGTAGTTAGGTCAAGAGGCAGGCCAACAATTATTGGTGACATTTACCTAACCTTTCACGGAAGATACTTGGAAAGGACACATTTGGAAAAGGATGGGAAGCAGTTTTCTATTGTTTATCACTGTAATAGTATATACTACTCAGAAGAAGTTAGGGATATTTCAGATACATATCAAGGTGAACCTAAAATGTACTACTCTATACCCTTTACAGGTGAACTTTTTATACATCAGGATGGACAGATGGACAGGCGATTGGATGGGTCTGTTGGATCACATAAAAGAACAATATTGTGGAGGGACAAGCCAACAGGCTAAATTAAATTATGCTTAATATCAGTTGACAAGATGCGACTGGTAAGTGTAAGGGGCTATCCGTACGGAAACGTTTTCAAGTCAAAAGTATTCTTTCGTTTCAGCCCCTCATCCACATGGGGACGGCGTTCTGGGTGACCTGAAACGGTATTTTTTGAAAACGGCTTCCAGAGTGGGAAAATCTGAGTACGCTGTCTGTCGTTGCCGTGAATACAGGCAATAGGAAAACTATGATGTTACCGACTCGCCGCTGCCTCCTTCCCATTACGTGACCAGCAGTGAGCTTTGACGACAAACCAACATAATATCTGAATATTTCGACGGACATGACTCACCCCAATCGCATGTATTCTTTCTTCTTGTATGGTTTGGTGTGTCACACACGCGTGTTGGTTCACAGCGCCACACGTAGGTTTGTTTATTACATCGTTTTCACTCAGTGATTCGTCCCCGTCTGGATGCAACAATTTACTAATCTGGCACAGACTAGTTACCAGCTAATCGCGGGCTGCTGCAACATGATTATTGGAAATATGATTGAATGATTGATGGCACAGAATTTTTTTTCAACCTGCCAAGAAAAACAATCTCAGGAATGTGATGTGATGATTATGCAAAGGAAAATAAGCTTAGCAATCTAAATGTGTCAAAACAATAGTCAAACTAAATCTGCTTGTTCAGAAATGTAACCTGCAAGATAGGTATCTTTAGAAGCAGCTGTTTGTATACTGTATGTGAGGGACAGCGTTTGCATGTGTTAAAGCAGAGGTCTCAAAGTCACGACCACAGGCCATTTGTGACCCGCACGACCGTATTTTGTGGCCCCCTACTTGTTGTCTAAGTCCCACACGAGAAGGTCAGATGCATGTAAGCTTACTTAAAGGAAGTGGCTCTTTAATTGGGCAAGCAAGAGCCCACACTGACCTTCATCATACAGTGAAATGAAGAGTGGGGGGTTACTGAACAGAACATTTACCGCAATAATGGTGCGAACACAAAAATGACAGCACAACATGTAACAGGTAGTAAACACATTAGGACAACTACCAGTACTACTCTAAAGACAAAACTTGAGCATATTTCTACAAAACTGACTACTACTTGAAACACTGCAAAGATTCTACCTCCAGTGTACCTCAGATGAGTTTGAGACACCTGTATTAAAGCCTTAAAACAAAGCCTGCTTTATGCTTCAGTGTGGAGGCATTTGTGCAGCAAGGTCGCTCCTCCCTCTCTAAAACCTCTTGCGTAGCTTGACGTGTCCAAAAAAAATGTAACGTCATGTTGCGGCGTAAGGACTGTGATTGGTCAGCTTTTGCACATCATTTCCTGTGTGTATACGAGGGCATGCGGCCTGCCTTTGCAAACACCATCTAATTTTGGATCAAAACTCCAGCTCCATGAACACTCTCTCTTTAAATGCCATTGTTCACTGATGATTGATGAAGCAAACTAACAAATTGATGACAAGTGTCATGATTTTTGTAAAGGTGTGTGCACGCACGGATTTACATACAAATTTGACAGACCTACGTGGCATACATATATACATATGCATATTTTAATCCATGACGTAAATGTATTTGAATTTTATTTTCCAGTCATGCGGGCTAGTCAGGCAAAAGGGACAGATGTACCCACGGGCTTTGGCCAGAAAAATACTAATAATTTAAATAAATAGACAGGCTCCTAAAATAAATGGACTTTTATGAGTGTGCTAAAGAACATTGGCTGAAGCCACAGAGAAGAATTTTAGTATTAATATGTCATCACACTTATACTGCATATTTATGTTTATATCTTTTTATATTGCATATTGCATTTTAATTGACCTGCACAGGAGGAGGAGGAGGAGCTGGAAGTGTTTTATTTAGCACAAGATGTGGACACTACATGGAAAAAAGTGTTGGGACACAGCTCCAAATCAATGAATAAATCGAACAGCGGTTGGGTTTGACAAATAAATGAATGAATTCTTCATCTTAACAAGACATTTTGGAGAACTGTATGTTCCCAGTGCACAAAGCAAGCTCAATAAAGGCATGCTTGGAGGAGTTGGCTTGCTATGTGGAAGAACTGGACCGGAGTTCTGACCTAACTTCCAGCCATTAAGGAACAGTTGAATCAACCCTTCAGCTTGGTAAATGCTGTATTATAAATAGCTGAGGTCAAATGTTATGACTGGAATGAAGAAGAACATGCACAAGTTTGGTGGATGTTCCTCGCCACGGCTCTACCGTGACTGCATGTGAGCAAGAACCCTCTTGATTTTGAAGGCTATCAAGTCAGGAATGCTTGAGGTAGCTGAGTCTACGGTCAGACTGTGAGCTGTACATTCCTGTGCATGTTTCTGGCCAATCTTTAAGGAAGGTTGTCCAACATGCGAGCAAGAAGCCAGTTGGTCTTCAACAAACATAACAGGTTCCAGGCTGTCAGGGTCAAACGTGAATCCAGTACGCACTATGGATAGGGGAAATAATTGATTCTCAGATGCATTGCGATGCAAACACTGACGAATATTAACTGCCTCATAAATGTCAATAATCGATGCTGACGGAACAAAAAAAACAGAACAAAAAGACGGAAAGCGGAAGTGCCGCCCAGACAGTTTATGGTGGTGCACCTAAGTGTAATGTAACTAGCACATACAGTAAATGAACGGTAAAAAATAGAGTACGTACAAGTTCAGATGATAATTTGGCAAGCAAAATGATGTTTTTAGTGTTAAACATGTAAATGAATAAATATTGTTCTGAAACTAATGCTCTTGTGATGTTCGTCTGCTCTATTAATTGCAAAGATTTTGTGAAGTAAAGTAATAAATAGATACACTAGCAATTAATATTACTATTATTTATGAGTTTTAGCTCTGAGCTGGATATAAATCTACCCACAGAGAACCTCTCTTCTCTCTCCCGTAACACCTACATTTAAAAAAACGAATAACTTTGCTCCTATAATGTCACATTTAGTTAGTTCCCTTCACTTTAGTTATGATTTAGCTCTCCTTTTGCAATCCCGGATGACAGACTCCATGGTAAGCACAAGAACACGTGACACTACCAGGAAGGGTTAGGAAGGCTAGGATGTCTAAATTTACAAGGCTGGTGAAATGTTGCTGGAGGAGGAGCCTTCGAACGTCTTGCCTTTGTCGACCGGGTAGACTAGGCTACTGGCCTTGTTGGCTGCAGATCCTTAAATTGGACACAGCCCTTATCTTACATTATCAGAGCAAGACCCCTACGGGTTTAAATGCAATCCAATCAGAGGCATGTCCATGATGAGGTCATATATAGTGTATGTATTTCTAGAAGAGATGGGAGGTCAGTAATGTACAGTACATCCAACATTTCTCCCCTTAGGAAAAACACAAAGAAAGCAAAAAGCTTTCTGGTAACAAGCAACAGACTCAACCTCTGGTGACCCCTGGTGGGCCAGCAGCAGGATATAATGAGGCGCTGTTAGCCTGGGGGGGAGCTTTCACATGAGCAGGACGCCTGCGGTTCCCTCACATAACGCAATGACGCCAAAGCCTGACCTTGGTGATGTTACCGCTGGACTTTCATGTGCTCTTTTCATGTTGAACTTCTACGCCAGAAATGGGCAAACTACGGCCCGCAGGCCACATTAAGCTTTTGCTGACTCCAAATTAAAAGTCAGCTGGGATAGGCTCCAGCATACCTCTGCGACCCTAGTGAGGACAAAATGAATGAGCAAAAAAAGAATGTTTCCCTTTATTTTTACATGGGTTTCAGTCATTCTGAAGCTAGAGACTCATTGATAGTAAGTAATAGAGACTACTGATATATGGGTCATTACGGTAATCATAGGGACTGGGGGGGGGTCTGTTTACAGAGCAGCACAAGACTGTGTGACAGAGAGGAACAGAGAAGAAGTCTTTCAATTCAGTTTTGTTTAGTGAGGTGGTCTGTCATTATACCATGGTATAACATTTTAAGCATAATATATTAATATTATATATTATATATAATATGTACAGTAATTGTAACAATAGTAATTTTATCTGTACAAGTGTCATTTAATCTGATGTGTATGTGTTGGGATCCTTTTTTCAGGAGTACGTTAAAGATTTAGAAGTTGTTTTGCATTACTGCACGGGTGCCCAAACTACAGCCCACGGGCCAAAAGCGACCCACCATCCATTTTTCACTGGTCTATATCAAAACAAAAAAACTCCATAAAAAATGTGGAAAACAGAGCTAAAGGCACTACCTAAAGAGAAAAAGCTTGCATATCAACACTGTTAACAAATAGCACGCTTTGTCTGTATCACTGTACATTTTGTTTAACATTTTTACAAAATATAAAAATAAACATATTCAAATTCAAAGTGGCCCCTGCATCCTTTGACTTTTCAGTATGCGGCCCTTGTTGAAAAACGTTTGGACACCCCTGCATTACTGCATGCTAAAAGTATTGTACCAGGGCATACTGACAAAAAACGGAAAACAGAATTGAATTATATAATCTTATATATCGTGGATTAAAAAATCTACACACCTCTGTTCAAATGCCAGTTTTTGTGTAAAAAAAACCCAACAAAAAACAATCATTTAAATTTTTTCACCCTTAATGTGACCAATAATCTGTATAGCTCAATTGAAAAAACCTGATATCTTTTAATGGGAATTTTTTTTTAATGTACAATAACCTGGTTGTACTAATACTAATACTTCATCTTACTCTTTCTGGGTAGGAGTCTCAGTGTGGCACATCTTCATGTGGCAATATTCAGCCACTCTTCTTTGCGAAAATGCTCCAAATCTATCAGATTGCGAGGGCATCCCCTGTGAACAGCCCACATATGTTCGATCAGATTCAGGTCTGGACTCTGGGTGGGCTATTGCATAACTTTAATCTTCTTCTGGTAACAGAAGCCTGAAAGTATTGGCTGCTATTTGGAACAGTTTATAATTCCCTCCACCTTGTCTAAGGCCCCAGTTTCAGCTGAAGAAAAGCAGCCCCAGAGCATGATGCTACCACCACCATGCTTCACTCTAGCTACAGTATGGTGTTCTTATGGTGATGAGCAGTGTTGTGTTTTTTGAATTATGGTCCACATGTGTTTGGGAGATTTCAAGTGTGTTTTTGCAAAATGTTGCCAGGTGTGTATTTTTTTCTTTGAAAGATAAGGCTTCCGTCCACCCTACCCCACCCATAACCCAGACATATGAAGAAGACAATCAGGCAGTACTTCCTGCAGCTCATTCAATGTTGCTGTCGGTCTCTTGACAATCTCCCTGACCAGTTTTCTTCTCGTCTTTTCACGGAGGAACGTCCAGTTCTTGGTAATGTCACTGCCATATTTTCTCCACCTGATGATGTCTTCCCTGTGTGCCGTAGTACAGTCATAGCAAAAATATTAGACCACCCTTGTTTCTTCAGTTTCTTGTTCATTTTAATACCTGGTCCAACTAAAGGTACATTTATATGGACAAATAGAATGATGACAACTAGGCCTGTCACGATAACAAATTTTGCAGGACAATAATTGTCCTACAAATTATTGTCGATACACGATATTATTGCCAACATTATTTTGAGACCATTTTTTCATTAATGTGATGATAATATACGGCATAATAATGTGAGCACCAATAAATTTTAATTTCTCAAGAGTATTTAACATTGTAACTGGAATGTCAAGAGATTTTAAATCAACTAAACAAACAAACATTCTAAATTAAACAAACAAATATGATTTTTTTAAAAATTAAAATAAAATGGACTCTCAATCTCTTTTAGCAAAAATTGCACTTACAAAATCACAATACTTCTGATTTTGAATCAGTGTCACTTTCATTTGTCTGAATATTGACAAAAAAAAAGAACAAAGAAATAACCCGAAAATACTTTGAAGTTCACATTGTGGGTCAAAGCAGACATCAGCTCATTTACATACAGTATACACTTCCTTGGTAAGTGTGGTCCGGCACCACCAATAGATCACTGGATAATTTTGCCCAGTAATTCAGAATCAAATGTAGCTTGGCTAACTTTTCTAATGGGATGTCAGCCACTGCAAACATTTTTACAAAATCCTCAACAAATTGTAAAGACCGTGCTTGATGTTAAGGAAGACGTAGTCCCCAGTACAATTCCAACTGTAGTGTAAGATATTTTTTTAATGACATCCTTATTCTGTTTGCATAATTAGACAGGATGTGGCGCTCTTATTATGAAGGCCGGAAGTATGTTGTGTGTGTTAACACTAATACGGTTAATACGGTTAATACGGTTAAGACGAGCTGGGAGCAAGAATAAACGTGCCTTATTTCACTGAAAACGTGCACGTCAGCGGGCATCGTAAAACACTCGCCTACATTAATTAGCGTTAAAAGACAACACAGTGTACACACACTCGTAGAGCCTGAGTCGCACACATGCAGCCACACGAGCATGCTGTGCTAAACTAAGCTAACCCAGCTAGCTTCCATTCACGCTCTGTAAGAGAGGAGTTTTTACGCCAACTGTCTCTGGTGTTTCAGGCCGCTATATCAATACGTTTAGTTCGGGAGAGGGGTTAGTGTTTGTGATGACATTCCGCCGTGATTGAGCGGTCCGCCGGGGAAATACTTCCCCACACAATCGTTCCTTCTTGTCACGATGACCTGTTTGGTAGAGAGGGAGAGGAGGAAATCAAACACGCATGCACACGTCAATATATGAAGGCCGGCAAAATGATCGAGTTTGTTTTTGTTTTATCGTGTGGTTAATTGATTTCTTGATTATCGTGACAGGTCTAATGACAACAAAAACAGTCACAAGAGTTACATTTTTTGACAGTACAATGCCGTAGCTATTGATGTAAGAACTTATACAGTTGATTGTGGTTATGATCAAGAAAATCCTGAAAATGGCTACATATCAGCTTTGAAATTAAACTCTTATGCGGTATTTTTGTTGTCATCATTATATTTGTCCAAGCAAATGTCCCTTTAGTTGTACCAGGCATTTAAATAAACACGAAAATGAAGAAACAAGGGTGGCCTAATCATAATTTTTTCGTTGACTGTATATTTAATGCCTTAGAAAGTTGTTTGTGGGCCTAGACATTTATAAATCTAGAGTCCTACGCAGAACACACAACCTCATCAAGGACAGCACACATCCACAACACTCATTATTCACACTCCTACCGTCAGGCAGACGCTACAGGAGTTTGAAGTCCAGGACCACAAGGCTGGCAAACAGCTTTTACCCACAGGCCATCAGGCTCCTCAACGAAGCACTCGCACACGCTGCACGCAACACACGCACACACTCATAGCACTTTATTTATTTATTTATTTATTTATTTATTTATTTATTTATGTATTTAATATGTATTATTTACTTGTATTAATGTCTCTTCTGTTGTTGTTGCTTAATTTATTGGTATATATGTTTATGTGTTTATGTTTCTTATGTTCTTATTCTTTCATTTGTTTTCTTTCTTTTCTTGGGAGAATGAACAGAATAAGATTTTCATTGCATAGTATAACTGCTGTTTTACTATGCACATGACAATAAAACTCTCTTGAATCTTGAATCTTGAATCTAGTGGTTAGCATGTTGGCCACACAGTCAGGATATTGGGACGATCTGGGTTCGAATCTCCGTTTAGGCATCCCTGTGTGGAGTTTTCATGTTCTCCCCGTGCATCTGTGGGTATTCTCCGGGTACTCCGTTTTCCTCCCACATTCCAAAAACATGCATGTTAGGCTAAATGGAGACTCTAAATTGTCCATAGGTATGAATGTGAGTGTGAATGGTTGTCTGTATGTGCCCTGCAATCGGCTGACGACCAGTCCAGGGTGTACCGTGCCTCTCACCCAAAGTCAGCTGGGATAGGCTCCAGCATACCCCTGTGACCCTAGTGAGGACAAGCAGCATAGAAAATGGATGGATGGATGAAATTCTTTTGCGCCCTTCTCCTGACTCATACCCTTGAACGACGAGATCCCTCTGATGCTGTGGACACTCTCTGCTGACCACGGCTTTTGCTGTAAGATGGTACTATAAAAATATCAGGAAAAGCCTACTAGAACTGCTGAACTCTATTTGGGGTTAATAGAAGGCACTTTTTTTAAATGGTGGAATGTGTGTGCTTAACACATCCACAGTAATAAAAGGGTGTGCACATTATCCACATTATCTCAGCTCTCTAAAGGATTTCAGGTTGTTTTTCAATTAGGTTGTAGAGGTTATAGGTCACATTAATGGTGGGAAAAGTTTTTTACATTATTTATCCTCATCACATATATATATATATATATATATATATATATATATATATATATATATATATATATATATATGATATATATGTGTGTGTGTAGTTTTTTTCCTTTTTTCTTACCTTAGGTAAACAATGTCATGACATCCAGAACAAAACCGCTGTCTTTCAAATGTTTAGAACTTCGCAGCATCATACCATGATCACCTGCCCCACACAGCGGAGAAAGGGCAGGGAGAAACGGCAGGAACGGCAAGTCACTCAGGCGTTCAGAGCTGGCACGATTAAAGAGACATTATTGGCAATTATAAAATGGAATCACAACTCTGTATGAAATATAAAATAATCCTGCGCCACCTGCTGGATCTGGCATAATTGTATTTTGTGTGCCTGCAAAACTAATAATTTAGCTGCATTTGGATTCATAGGGTCATGAACAGTTGTAATTAGAGCTACATCAGAGGGTCAGAATATTAGGAACGGCTCTCAGCGTGATACAAGTATGGTATTAAACATATTGTTAAATGACACTGTCAATCAAAATTGAACATTTTTACCTTTGTAAAGCCTGAATGTTTCCATTGGTGTGAAGTGCCCTGTAGTTTAGTGCATTGTTTGAGGCAGATATGCATATTTTTATGATTTATATTATTACATATTTTACTCAAGCCTCATGCTATGTTCTATAATGACGCTGTCGTTTACTTAATAGTGTTGTCTAAACTCAACGCAAGAGAAAAGCCTGTTTTAATACACTATATTATTCATATTTTTAATACACAGGTTTACCTATACAAAAACGCATTTGTCATTAAACACTTCAAGTTCATGTTTTATGCAGTTTAACGTACAGCACCTCTACACCTGTAAATGTGTAAAATAGTTTATTTACAAATTACTTTTTGGTTAGCATCTTTAAAGTGATCAATGCTCCATCATTATGTGCGCGTGCACATAATTATGGTGATGATGATTAAGTCGATGTTTGGAACACACAAATGTCTTCTACCTTCTACCTTCTCAGACCATGAAGACTAGACGTTGTGTGTTGGGCTCAAAGTTCTGACTCGGATTAAAAACATGCCAGCCTCCTTTTCCACGTGACCTCACCTGAGCATCTATCGGCGCGTGCACGTCACTCACCTCCACATCAGCACACACGCACGCTTGGGACTGGTGGAGGGAACGTGTGGGCTCCGGTGATAGAAGCACCGGGCGATGCCGTCACAAAGCCCGGATAGTCGTGCTGGTTCCGCGGCGAACGTCCGTAGCGTCGACAAGCGCCTCCGCCTCGTCCTCCTCCTTCTCTTCGTCTTCCTCCTTCTCCGCCTCCTGAGTTCTTGTCCGGTGCCGACCTGGGTTGACTTTTTAGCTGTCCAAAGGGGAACCGCATCCCAGAGGTGCCACTACTACTGATGCTGAGCGGCGACTGCTCTTGGAGCGGGTCCTTCCGGCGGCGAGAGCTCGGGAGGGCGGTGCAAGCCGATTGGCGCGCTCCAGCTGCGCGTGTGACGAGGAGAGCGAAGCCTGGACCTACCTGTCCGCCACACACACACACACACACGCACACAGGCACACATGCGCACACACACGCACACACACACAGTATAACTTCATTTGTGCTCTGCACAAATGCAACTGATAGAAAGCATGAGCATGAGAAAAAGTGGAGGCAACTACATAATTTCCTTCTTTCATTCAGTTAAATAAAGATATTTTGAAATTCACCTAATCAGTCAAAAAAACAATGTGTTATACCTACAAGACAACAAGTTAACGTGGTCATTTAATATATAACTTATGTTCTATTGGTATTCAAAGTGTGTCCCGGAGGCCATTTGGGGCCAATTTATTAACAAAATTCCATTAAAAAATAGCCTGTATTGGAACATTGCATAGGATTAGGGACACACTAAAAAAAATAAAAATACATGTAAGAAAAATCTAGTTTTTATGAGTTTTATGAGAAACAAATTGAAATATTGTCAGATAAGAGCATGTCTTCAGCAACTTTGGATTGATATTTGTGTGTTCAGAAGAAAGTAAGCAGAAATCAGACGTTACACAATGGCGAAGCCCACTAAAAGACTATATAACAATATTCATCTGTATTATTCTCATGCAAACTGGTGTGTACTCGATATAGGATGGGTTGATCTATGTGTGAAGTCATTTGGCAAAATCAAAAACTCTACTAACAAACAAAACAAAATAGTATCCTATCATAGGCGGCCGTGCTGTCCGACCGTGTAATGTGAATTTTTCCGATTTCTAAAAGTATCCAATGTAGGAATTGTCATAAGCCTTTGAAGTCACTTGTTGGGCAAATTTCATAAGCTCACTCAGCCAGGGGTGCCCAAAGTCTGGCCTGACTCACCAGTTGCTTTTTATTGACCCACAACATATACTTATCACAAAAATGAGCACACATCTTAATGTAAAAAAACAATTACAAACCATTTGCTTTGTCACCTGTAACACAAAGCTGAAGTGTCTTTCAGGATTTTTAATAGTTTAGCAAAGCTATGCATTGTTTTTTGCATTTTTAACCAAAGAAAGAATATCATATACAGTCATGGGAAAAATGATTAGACCATCCTTGTTTCTTCAGCTTATTGATCCATTTTAATGCCTGGTACGACTAAACGTACATTTGTTTGGACAAATATAATGATGATAAAAAATTTATGATGCGAGTGTCTTCATCACATACACATGAACGCACAGACGACAGTGCATAGGAATACGACGGGAGACAAATATATAATGTGAAGCGTTTTGAGAGGTCTGATTTTTTAAAGAAGGCCTTTTTGTGATGCAAATGTATTGAACGCATATTGTTTTGAGAAGCCAGACTTTACTTAATTGTCCCCAGCAACTAACATCACGGAAATCTGACCTGAACTGGACTTAGGAGACCAAGTGGGAGGTAAGTCTCTGTTATTGGGCTACAATGCTGATGGGGATGTCATACAACCTCATGTCAAAAAATCCGAACTATCCCTTTAATGCCTGTTCTAGCACATGTGCCAATAATACTGTAAACATGAATTGAATCGAATCGAATTGAATTGAATGGATTGGAATAACTTTATACAGTGGAAACCGCTGTCCACTTACACAGCATTAAAATGCGGACATGTCGACTTCCTCTTCAGGGCAAAGTAAGTGTCATAATCAGAGCATGGCCATATTAATCTGGACTCAATCATAGCAACTAAGGCCATGTCCACACAAGCATGGGTATTTTCAAGAACGCACATTCGGCCCTCTTCATCCACACAGTAGGGTTTTTAAACTATTTCTGTCCACACAAATATGCATTCACAGGCTGTCATGTGCATGCCAAGTAATGTCGGTACTGCAGCAATGGACTGTTAAGGCAATTTTAGCCAGTTAGAAGCATCGATGATGTCATTTCCATAGACTGCACAAGAACAACGATGGCGATTCGCAGAAGACATATGTGGAATGCTAGCGAAGTAGTTACTTTTCAGTAGTTTATTTCACATTTGTCAGCAAAATTTATTGAATACAAAGCTGAAGTTGAATGAAACACATGTTCTTTATTATAATGTAGCAGATGCTGATTATCATGACCACGCTGTGAAGTGTAATTAATTTGTGACCTTATCATTACTAAAATAATTTAATTTTTTTGGGCTGGAAAGGATGTACTGTACATGGCAAGAGGTCTGCTGTCGATACTAGTTTTGAACTATTTTGGTGCTTTCCTGACTACACGTCGGGAACACAAGCTCAGAACAGATTGCTGACACCCTCAAGTTGATTTCAGATGGGCAAGAGGTACAGATTCTTTGAAATAAACGAGTTACAAGTGCTGACAGCTGCTAACAAGCCAATCTAACGGGCTACCTGGGGAAGTTCAAAGAGGCTCCCTAGCAACAATGCCAAACAAAAAGCAAAATGATACCAGTCCTGGAAATCTGAGTCCAAAATTTGAAACAGGTCCGTTCTGGCTGATAATGAGGATGATTTGATATTAAAGATAGCATCTCAAAGAATGGAAATCCTGGTCCGGCACCACATTTACTTGTAGATGGAAAACATTGTATGTTATTTCGCGGCTTGAAGGAGGAGATGAAAGTGCTACAGGAGGAATCTGTAGCATAAACAAGGCACGCTCTAAGATACCTGCTAACACAGATGGGAAAAATATAATCAAAGAACAACAGCGTCAAGAAGAGATTCTCTAAAATCCACGATGAGGTCATAAACCTTAAGAGGAAAATAGAACACTGCGCAAGGATACCAAGGCACTACGATATGATATCAAGGTACTACAAGATGATAATGCTGCCTTGCATGTTGCTCTTAAGGAGGATAAAAACCCTATGGAGGAAAATAGAGGACTACGAAATTATATCAAGGTACTACAGGATGATATCAAGGTACTACTGGATTATAATGCTGCCTTGCGTGCCACCCGTGAAGAGAAAGAAGTAAAGGAAAATATCATTGAGCAAATGAAAAATACAATTGATGAGATGGATTAGAATGCACGAATGAACAATGTGATCCTCACGAAGCGCTGAATTATACCCAGGACACACGCCAGGGCAGTCCAGGAAAGCACAAGACTTGAGGAAGCAGGGAAAGATACAAAGTACATGGAGCGTCAACGGCAAAATCTACATTAAGCTAAATGGAGGACCAGAAGAGGCAAGAGTGCTTGTTGTCAAAGATATCAACGATCTGGATAAATATTAAAGCTCAAAGCTTAAATCTTAAAACAAGGATACAATGGAGTATACAACCTACACAGAAAGAATCATGCAGTTTGAAGGATTACATGTAATAATATTTGTCATTTGACATCACTACCATGTTGCAAGGGCCTGCTCAACAGGGAGTACTGGAATTAGGAACCCACGTATCTACAGTGTCACAGTAATCAGCAAAAAAATAAAAAGTACTGGATTATATCATCCTGCATCTAAAATCTCTAGTATTAGCACTCTGATACAAGTAGTCCATTGCACTCCTTCACTACAGTCGAGCAGCATCCGGATCCAGAATGCAGACCCTATGTGATCCTAACAACAGTGCTACAAGGAATGAGCACCATTGACGTCAGCCCCATGGAACAACCCCTCATGGAAGTCCAAAAAAGACATTGCAGCCAAGTGCAAAACCATGCACACGTCCCCCATGGTGGCAATAAAACCGGGGAAGTTCAACATGACCAACCTCAACACGCATCCAAAGCAGCACCACAAAAAAACAGCTTAAGGATCCTCGTAAGACCAAACAAACCTCCGGGCCCCCCAAACAACCAACACCGTCCGAGTTTTTCTCAAGCCTATTGTGACTGACTATTGTTCTGTGTTTTAGAAATATCACTTAATTAAGCCTTTTCTAACATTTTACAAATAAGTAAATGTACATGTGATTAGTGCTGATATCGGATCAGATTGATGTCAGTATTGTCCGATTCACAAGGCTGCGATATCGGAAGTGAAAAAGTTGGGACACCCCTAATTTTTGGTGCAACTCTTGTATTGGATTGTGCAGGTGTGCCTAATGTTGTGTCCAGTGAGTATTTGCAGGGTTAGGATAAGGTGAGTTGTGCTGATGAAATGAATATTTAGTGCATGTTTGAGCGGCCATCAGCACCGCATCAAATATGCATTAGAGATGTTGTGTAATCTTCAGGGAATCTCTGAGATATTTTAGCAATATTTCTGGATTATGGATCTTTTTTGTGCAAGGTGCTGCAGGTCAGAGTTCACTTAATAGAGGTTCCATCTCATAAAGTTTGCAGTTTTTACACCCGGGGCGGAAAATGAAGCACACTTGGCTTTGGACACAGAGCTCCTTTTTATTTGTCTGCGCTCAATGTCTGCAATGTGGCGACACATCAGAACATACATCTACATAACAATTGCACTCATGAGCAATTTGCACTTGACTAATATGCAGCCCACCTTTTTAAACCTTCATTATTTTCCATAACATTTGCATACCAAAACACCTTGGCGCTGATTAATAGTCGCAGATTGTGAAGTAGACCAAATTATCTCCACCTTCACCAGCTTCCACATTAAAATGCTGATTGCACACCCATGCATTATTAATAGCGATCCCGTAATTATTCCGCAAAAGTCTCCATTCTGTTTAATGAGTATGTTTTAATTTTGAATTTCAAAACACAGTTTGACGAGGGATGAATGGACGAATGTTTCATTACCTTTTTTTTTTTTTTACAACTACTGCTCAGTGGAATTGTTTACAGTGTAAGTTTCAAATATGAACAGGCCTGGTCAAATGCCACTGAGGTTGTACAATTCGAAAATCAACCAAAATATTTAGGAAATACGTATACCCCTCTAATGTTGCATAAAAGTCTGGAGTTTGAACCGCCGTTACTTAAAATTGTACAGTTAATAAAGGTTTTATGATGGACACTGTTTGACACTGGAACAGATTATTTCTATTTACATAATTTCCTTTGGGAAATCGTCTTCTTGGTAACGGTCATGGTTTTATTTGGAAGAAGCTTAACAAAGTCACATTGATCGCGATCCAACATTCACGGCCCTGCAAATTTGCGGATTTTTGGTCCAAAAATTATTTTTGATTAATTCTTTTTTTCTGAAAAAATGAGGGTCTCAATTACTCGCCATTTGCTGGTGGTCCCTGAGAGTAACCCCCTTTATTGTACACACGTTTACATTTGCACAATTCCGAAAAGGAGTAGGAAGAAGCACAGCTTATTTAATCCTACCCCTTCACCATGCCTCAGCAGTTACTGATAATTAGTTCACTCCTGTGTTTAAGATATACAAAGTTACCATTACCTGGAAAGGAAAAGGGTAAAAATGTGTAATCGTAAAGTGAATAAAGTTTATAAACAGCTTATTCAGTAGTAAATAATAACTTTTTAAAAAATGTTAAAAAGGTGTGAAAATTGACAGAATCATTGTATAGCCATAAATATGTGCATGATATGAGATAAACAATACCTTAATTAAATAATAAAAATAATACAAAATGAATTAAAAAGTACAGTACAACTGACATAAACACTGTATGTTACAAATACATAAATATATACATAATACTATAAATAAAACAAAAAAAACATTGAAATGAACAGATAAATGAATAATGAATGATTAATTCGTTCATTTATTCATTCAGTCACGGGGGTATGCTGGAGCCTATCCAAGGTGACTCTGGGCGAGAGGCAGGGCACACCTCGGTTTGATCACCAGCCAATCGCAGGGCACATATTTACAACAACCATTTACAGTAACATTCATACCTATGGACAATTTGGAGTCTCCAATTAACATGCATGTTTTTGGAATGTGGAAGGAAGCCGGAGTACCTGGAAAAACCCCACGCACGCATGAGGAGAACATGCAAACTCCACACAAGGATGTCCAACGGAGATTCGGATCCAGATCTTTCAGAGTAGTAGGTAAAACCTTATTTAATAATAAGACAATACATAATGAAGTCAGGATAAATGATATCAGACACTGTGGTTCAGCATACTTCCTCTTTCTGAGCCCTTGTATACATATTTGTACTGTAATACAGTCCATGAATGGAGTGTACTTTTGTAGTTGTTTCATTTCAAGGAAGGGGGTGCCACTGTATTTGTCAAATTTACACATGCAGTTGCTGCATGACCGGTGGTTTGCTTTGCCGGCAATAAGTAGGACCCGTTTCCAGTGAGGGTTGGAATTCCCCCAGGGCTGCCTTTTGTCACAGATTCTTTTTATTACTTTTATGGACAGAATTTGTAGGCGCAGCCAGGGCGTTGAGGGGTTCCGGTTTGGTGGCTGCAGGAATGAGTCTCTGCTTTTTGCAGATGATGTCGTCCTGTTGGCTCATCGAGCCGTGACCTTCAACTCTCACTTAATAGGTTCACAGCCGAGTGTGAAGCGGCTGGAATGAGAATCAGCACGTCCAAGTCCGAGTCCATGGTTCTTGACTGGAAAAGGGTGGAGTGCCATCTCCGGGTCGGGGATGAGATCCTGCCCCAAGTGGAGGAGTTTAAGTACCTCGGGGTCATGTTCACGAGTGAGGGAAGGATGGAACGTGAGCTCGACAGGCGGATTGGTGCGGCTTCTGCTGTGATGCGGACTCTGCATCGATCCTTGGTGAACAGGGAGCTGAGCCAAAAGACAAAGCTCTCAATTTACCCGCCGATCTACATTCCTACCCTCACCAATGGTCATTAGCATTTGGTAGTTACCGAAAAGACAAGATCGCAAGTATAAGTAGCTAAAATGAGTTTTAGGGTGGCTGGTCTCTCCCTTAGAAATAAGGTGAGAAGCACTGTCATCCGGGAGAAACTTGGAGTAGAACTGCTGCTCCTCCGCATTGAGAAGAGCCAGATGAGGGGGTTCAGGCACCTGGTGAGGATGCCTCCGAGACGGCTCCCTGGGGAGGTGTTCAGGGCACATCTGACCAGTAAAAGAGACTATGTCTCTCAACTGGCCTGGGAACGCCGGGAGGAGCTGGATGAAGTAACAGGGGAGAGGGAAGTCTGGGTTTCCATGCTTAGGCTGCTGCCCATGCGACCCGATTTCGGATAAGTGGGAGAAGATGGATGGACACATACAGTTGCATCCCGACTACGGTAAATTTACAGTGGAAATGCAGCATCATCAGGATGCAACATTTTCCTTTGCACCCTGATCCAACTTCACTGAATCTTCCTTGTATTATGTTTTTTTGTGTGCGTGTATAAAGTTTACTTTTACAAGTGTACAAACTTTGCTGCTTTGTATTGCTAATTACAGCTTATTTGCCAGCAGACATCTGGCATGGTGCTTCACTTCCACTGCCAGCGTGCCCTCATCACAGTGAAACATTATTTATTATTTCTTTACAACACTGAACCTTCATCTTCAAGAAGCTGTATTGTTGTTGAATTCAACACAATGGCAGTAAAAATGGCAGTTAAGTGTTACGGTTGCAGAACGAAGAAGCGGCAGTTGGAGACAAAAGAGTGCAAAGCAAAGAAAGTCTTATTAAAGTCATAAAGAAAACACACCGGATAAAGTAGAAAGCCTTGAGAAACACAAGCAGCGGACAACACACAAAATGTATCAGCATGAGAAATGTTGGAATAGAGGCAATCCTTACGACCATTCATGTTACCACGTTTAAATTAAATTAAAATTAAAATATTTTATATTGTACAAAAAGAAAAAGGGAACTAGTTGCACGGCGGAAGAATGGGTAGTTGCGCGCCGCTACATTGAGGAAGGATGGTGTCACTTTTGTACTTTTTAGTTCACTTTTTAACCTCCATTATGTCTCCCAAGCGTGAGGCAGACTATTCTGATTGCAGTGCATCAAATAAAAGGAAAGTGAAAGTCAAAAGTGAAGTGAAATTAGACATCGGAAAATGCTCAGAAAGTGGAGAAATGCTGACCAACATTGACCGCATGCTTGGTCTGTCGAGATGATCATGATGGTATCTTTGAACTTGTAACAGGAGCTGCTCTTATGAAATGGACAATGATAAGTAAACAGTGCAATGGTCTTATTATTAAGACTTCCACCTCCCAATAAGCTTGTCTTACCCTCCCTTGCAACACCGACGGAACTCATACGCAGGCCGAGGACACCCTGAACAAACTGTTGTTATTGGTCAGACACGTGTGCTGTTGTGTTCCAGTGTCGGCTGGACTCTCCTTGCCTGAGGTAGCACATTGGTAGTGAAGCTCAGGTCAGAGGAAACCTCGGGGCCCCGGAGGAAGCTTCAAATAAGCCACAGTGCCAATTAGCGCAATGACACATCTTGACACGTCACACCTCCAACAGTTGCGGTTGAATCACAGCGGCCGTGCCAGAAATAGCCCAAGCCCGCCTAAGCAACACCAAAAGTCAACACGGTGTTTGTGTATTTTAAAGTGGAGAAAGTGTCCTCAGGGTCATGCGTGCTGCGAATGGGAATGGTTAACACTGATGGAAGACCTTTTCATTCCTCCACGATGAGCTCATGCTACAATTTCTCCCAAATAAGGAACTACTGTTCTATGTTAAAGGCTAAACAAGGTAACACTGCTTTTGTGCCTGATGAAGTGTCTTTACTTCCATTTCATCCCATTTGTCGTTAGATATTTTGGAAAAATAAGTATCCAGCGTTAATTTTGGTCAAAAATAATACGCCATAATGACTGTTCTGTATGGTCACGATTGGGTTCATTTTAGGTACAGTAAAGCAGTGATCCCCAACCCCCGGGCCGTGGCCCGGTACCGGGCCATGGGTCATTTGGTACCGGGCCGCACAGAAAGAAAAAATCATTTCCAATGTGTTTTATTTTGAAAAGTGGCCGGATTCTCTCTGTTACAGCCGTCTCACTTGACGCATGTCCATTGTTCGTGTGCTAACTTTCTCTCGCCGCACAGATAGACTACTAGTGTATTTTTAGCATTTTTCTTTCACCTCATATTTGGTCTTAAATGCTGATACTATGTGGGAATGCATAAAGGTAAGTTTGGATGACTTATTGAGTGCTAATGTGCGGGAGATTTGCGAGAACACAAGCCGGTTCGTGGGTCAAAAAAGGTTGGGGACCACTGCAGTAAAGGAATAAAATGCAAAATATAAAACAGCTTACCTTTTTCAACAACATTGTGAATAAATTTTTCAAATGCAACAATAAAAAAGGCAGAAAACAAGTAGGAAGAAGCTGAGCTTATTTAATCGTACCCCAAATTTGCATATTTGTAGCAATTATAATCATTTACAATGTTTCTTTTTTAGGAAAGTGCAACAATGCACACAAGTGCAACCATCAGAGTATGAAGAGTGTGAATTTTTATTTTAAGTCCCTTATTGGCTGAAGTGTAATATTAATAGTTCTAGGTGGTAGCCCTGCATCCCCATCACTACTGAACAATGGCGGCACACTGCTTTCATCTTATACCCTTGTCTTTGTCCATGTAGGTATTTCACCAGGAAGACCAAATGTTCCCAAACAGGACACTTTCACGATGGAGAAGGTTTTCAAGGTCTGGCTTCTCCTTGGCACTATCACTAGCCAAGAGTCACGCTAACCAAAGGCTGGGCTGAACAGTACAGTATTTGTTTACCAAGTAGATGCACACTTCCTGTCTTCACGTGTACTGCGTGAGAACTCGGCATGCCTCTGTACCAAAGAAAAGAAATCAGATTACTATCACATCCCAAGTAATGACTGTTTACACTCATAACGTATAAGCTGTCAGTAACCATACATACTAATTGAGCAGTTTATTCCATGTGTTTACCCTCTATTTTGGTACATTGTTTATGTGGTATGGTACGACAGTGGATGCTGCGGGTGCCATTGTTGAGCTTGGCGTTATTCCCCAGGCCGCATTATGTAAGAGGTGCCATGAAGGAGCAACAAGAGTTTCGTGTGAATGCATAAAATCCGAGCCGGATCCCCTGGGCTGGCGTCGCACTGCGAGCGTGCCACGCTGTTTATGAGGCGGCCAAACAAAGACTGATGCGGGGCTTATTTTAGGATTGCCAGTGCGTTTTTTTTATTTAAATAAGAAATGAAGGGAAACTGGCTTTATCCAAAGGCGACGTTTGAGAAGGTTGTGTTTAAAGGAGATGAATTACACATGCCAAAGGTTATGTTAATAATGCATTATTTCACTTTTATGTACTTTCAGAACAACCTTGATCTGAGCACGATGCCGTATACAGTATAAAAGGTGGCTCTCTGACCTGCCTTCATCGTTTAAAATCAGAAGCAGTCCTGCATTAACATTGGACCTAGCTTTTTTGCTCAATGTTGACATGTGAGCCGCTGTTATTAGTACGCACCATGTAAATATAATCTAGATAAAAGTGTCTTCTGGTCACAAAGTCAAAAACTGAACGACAACGTATCCACTGTTACTGTCCACTGTTACATCTGTGGTCGTAATGTGTGTATTTTGTTTGCTTTGTGATAATTGCTTGTTTAATCCATGAAGACTGGTTTCCATGACGTTCTTTCCCTTCTGCATATTAGGGTTAGGTAGAATGTCAGTGCTTCTGATTGGTTGTGTCAAGGGGCAGACCGGCGATGTTAGCGAGGAGGAAGCGTGCCCATTCCATCTCTTTTTTCCTCCCATCGAGTCCCATTCCAAATTGTTTGTTCTACTTGTGTGTAAATTATGCAGGGGTGAGATCCTTAGATTCTTCCATTATTTTTCTCCTGTTTTTTATTATTAGAAAGGTAAGATTTTTTTTTTTTTAGTTTTGTTACTTTCCTACTTAGAACTGTTTTGTTATTATTTTAGGAACAAATCCTGAAGCTTAGTCATTTCTCAGTTATAATTGATGTTTGTTTTTATGTTTTTTGTAAATAAATACTGTATATTTGGTCAGCATCAATTCGGTCAATAAAAAACTGTTTTTCCATGTTATGGACCTCCTGCTAACCAGTACATTTGGTACAGTAAAGAGAGATTTCCCACACGGTACACATTAAAAGTGACAGATGGGAAGCGTGCATCTAGTTGGTAAACACATACAATGCAGTCCAGCCTTTGGCTAGCGAGAGTCATGGATAGAGATAGTGCCAAGGAGTTAATAGTGCCGTCATTAAACTGTCCTGTTTGGAAAGACTTGGCCTTCTCGGTAAAATACATAAACGGACCAAGACAAGTGGATAAGACGGAAGCAGTGTGAGATGGGGAAAGGGGCTGCCAGCTTGAACTATTAATGCTGCACTTCAGCCGATAAGGAACTTTACCTTCCTAAAAATAAAGTCATCATTCACACTCTTCAAACTCTTACTGTTACACGTGTCTGCATTGTTGCACTTTCCAAAAAAGAAACCTTGTAAACTATTTTATATCATTTCATCTTTTCTTTTTTTCGTCCCAAGCCCCTATAAATGAGAGGGTTATGTCAGGAAGGGCATCTGGTGTAAAAGCCAAGCCACTTAGCAAAGCATGTGATTGATTCACTGGGGTTACCTTCGGAAAAGCCAAAGGTAAACAACATTTGAGAATTGAATTAATTGGTAAGTTACCTGCTAGCAGTTTCATTTTAGTACTGGACTGTACTGGACCGCCTAATTCGTACGGTTCACTCACTGTATGAAAGCTTGGCCCGCACTGCCGGATATAAGTTGGACTGTTTCCACTGCAAAATTGGACTCCGCCAGCATTGCCCCTTGTCACCAATTATTTTCATAACCTTTATGGAGAGAATTTCTAGATGCAGGGATCCGGTTTTGGTGGCTGCACTATTGGGTCTCTGCTCTTTGCAATTGATGTGGTCCCGCTGGCTTCATTGGGTCGTGATCAGCAGCTCTCACTGGATCGGTTTGCAGCCGATTGTAAAGCATCAGGGGGTCTATGGTTCTCTACCGGAAAAGCGTGGAGTGCCATCTCTGAAAGAGATCCTGCCCCAAGTGGATGAGTTTAAGTGTCTTAGGGTCTTGTTCACGAGAGAGGGAAGGATGAAAAACGAGATCAACAGGCAAATTGGTGCGGCGTCTGCAGTGATGCGGACTCTGCATCGATCTGTCATGGTGAAGAGGGAGCTGAGCCGAAAGGAAAAGTTCTCAATTTGCCAGCTGATCTACGTTCCAACCCTCATCTATGGTCATGAGCTTTGGGTAGTGACCAAAAGGGCAAGATTGCGGGTACAAGCGGGCAAAATGAGTTGAGCTGAGTTGCCAACCGGCTGAGTTTCCTCTGTAGGGTGGCTGGGCTCTCTCCCTTAGAGAGTTAGAGGCACTGTCATCCGGGAGAAACTCAGAGTACAACCGCTTGTCCTCCTCCATTGAGAGGAGACAGATGCGGTGGGTCGGGCATCTGGTCATTCACTTTACTCAAAAAATGCGATTTTTATTTGTGTGTAATGTGAACGCAATGCGTTACACACATGCGCACAAAACACAACCTCACACACTGTGCTGTGGAAGTAAACATGGCCGCTCCTTCTAGTCCTGTTGCATTCACGGCAATTTCAAGAATTTTGTTCAACCAAAATCAATATTTTCTCAACCAAATAATTTAAAAACTACAACGGAAGAAAGCGAGAATTTTGGCTATGGCAGTTTTTTTTACAATGTCTGTTTCGAGGAGCGTGTGGGTGAGGAGCCGGAGCCAGGAGTGGGGGGACTTTTACATGAGCTGCTTCACTGACAGTAAGAAAGTCATTTTAGGATGACAAGAAGAACTATTGCCTACATCTGTGAGCACCTTATTTACGTACAGTAGCCAACCTTTTTGGTACAGCCAAATCAACAGTCTGTAAAATAATTCACGAGTTCTGCAGGACAGTATGTCTGCTACTCCTGCCAGAATACATCAAGATTCCCAAGAGAGGTGACCTGCAGGAAGTAATTGAGGGCTTTCAACAGGTGGAGTTTTCCTATGTGCGGAGGGGCGATTGATGGGAGTCATATCCCCATCATTGCTCCAGAAGATAACCCTGCAGACTACTTTAACCGCAAAGGATAGTATTTTGTCATCCTTCAAGGTGACTAGTATCGGTAAGACTTATTCAATAATAATATTTCTTTGTTGTTTCAAGTTTGTTTTCTGAATATGCATTCACTATTGTACTTGATTTATAATGCAGTACTCACATCGCTCACGCAATCAAGCTAATTGCATCCATGCTTACACCATGTATTACATTACTCTTGGAAAGTAGATCTGTAGATAGCAGAGCCAGGTTATATTTTGTATTCATTGCAAACTGTTATATTTTCTTTTACCAGCTTTATGAACATCAATGTTGGATGGCCCGGGGAGTGTCCATGATGCCAGAGTTCTGAGGAATTCAAAACTCTGAAGATTCTACCTTTTGCCAGAGAGAGGAGAGCCTTTTCCACCAGTGAGTTTTTTTCACTTTCTATTAAAGGGTGTGCAGACACGGGGGCCCTGACAATTGAGGAAAGGTACTTCATTGAGCGCCACAGCAGGGCCAGGATGACTGTAGAATGTGCATTCGGTCAGCTGGAGGGGCGATGGACGGACGCCTGGATGTGGACATCTCCACTGTCCCCACATTCATACTGTAAGTGCATGCTGCACACTTCACAACATTTGTGAGAAGCTTGGGGAGGCTTATGATGAATCTGACAGAGCTGTTCGTCAAGAAGAACACTGGACAGATGGAGGGTTCTTACAAGATGTGGAACCAACAAGAGTGAGAGAAGCACTTACTCAGCTCTTTTGTCGCCAATGATGAACATGAATACACAATGGACTTGTGTGACATCACAAGTTAACCTTTTCTGAGTTCAAACAGCAAACATGGGGACTTGTCCAAACCCTTCAATTATTAAAATATTAGGTGTAAAAATGAAGCAAAGTCTCTCCAGAGGAAGACCAAACTACAGTATATTTTTTCTGTTTTACATCAAACCTCAATGTTCAACAATGAGCAAGTTAAATATATAAGTCCGAATATTATAGTCAATAAGGCTGCCTGTAACTTTACCTGTATCCATAATAAAATTCAAATAGGAATAAACACTCTTGTTTTGAAAAATGCTTTTATTGAACATATGGGTTGTCAGAAGTATCAATACAAACCGGTGGTACTGGTAATTACTGGTAATTATCCAGGCTAATAAAAAAATATATCAATGATTGTCCAAAAAAAATGTTTTTTATTTTGTATTATTTAGGCAACAAACTTGGCATCGAGTATATAGCCTTTCCCTTAGTATTGAAATTGAGTTTGAAATGTTTGTATTGTGACAACAGTAACGCTGTCTGGCCATATAGTGCAATTTCAACATGTGTGGCCGTGACATAGAAACACAATAGTAGTCATTTTACATTGTGCAAAATTGCATAACATAACTTGTAAGAACTTTTTTTTTCTTTTTTCTTTTTTTACAGTTGAGCTATTTTGTTCATCTGAAAGATGGCAAGGTGAAGGATGTTGCTGGCTGAAGAATGTGTGCAGCTCTTCAGAATTACATTATGTGTTGTCTGTCCAAAGGGGAGAACATTTGTATTGTTGAAAGGCAGACGTTGACCTAAATGTTGAAAGATGTATGAAGAGATGAAGTTGAAGGTAACAGTGTGGAGTTTTGAGGGGGTGGATGTTGTGGTGTGTAGAGCTGGGATGGCGGCCTCGGTGCAAAATAAAAAGGTGGTTGTGGAGCTTGTGACCTGTCCAGGTACTGAGTTGACAGCATAAACATTTTACAGTCATGGTCGTGTTGAGCTGCTTGCATCTTCACGAGAATGTCGTCATCATTTTTCAAGGCTTGAGAAATCTTGTCGGCAAAAACTTCAAGTGTGGTCCCCATTTTTGATGTTCTTTTTCCTCCCTAGGCAGAGGAACCCGTAAGGGAAGAAATATTTATAAAAACAATTAAATGATAAAGCTTAACTTTTGTCATTTCTGTACATTATGGTGTATATAAAATATTCTACTTTAGTGACAAGCAATTCATCATGAGAAGTAAAATACAAATAATAAAAATAATGAAATCAGGTTGTAGGAACATTTTTTTTTTAAATGAGGCATGGTAGCTGAGCGTTCGAATCTTCGTTGGGCATCTCTGTGTGTAGTTTGCATGTTCTCCTCATGCGTGCGTGGGTTTTCTCCGGGTACTCCGGTTTCCTCCCACATTCCAAAAACATGCATGTTAGGTTAATTGGAGACTCCATAAATTGTCCATAGGTATGAATGTGAGTGTGAATGTTTGTTTGTCTATATGTGCCCTGCAATTGGCTGGCGACCAGTCCAGGGTGTACCCCGCCTCTCACCCAAAGTCAGCTGGGATAGGCTCCAGCATACCCATGACCCTAGTGAGGATAAGCGGCATAAAAGATGGATGGATGGTAGCTGAGCACACAAATTATTTCGTACCTCGAGTGGATGTTAAGGATGCATCTCGTGAATACTGTTCTTCTGAGGCTGCCTCAGAAGATGCCAAGTGTCCATTACCTGTGAACACATTTCCAGTATCAAAATATATTTATGGAAATTGTTACATTGTCAGATGTATATAATTGTTGTTAAGAAATGAATATGTAGGTATCTTAAAAAAAAATAAATACATTGAGTTTTTAGTTGATTTTACTAGCTATTTATCAGGTCTAAACAGGACACAGCTTCCTGTTTATACACTACATTTTTAGGACATGTAACCATTCAAAAGGCATATTTTGTCAATTGCTGTGGCAACGGTTCAAATTTTTCATCATGAAACTTCATGGATAACCAACCTGGTTCGCCAATAGAGCTGCTGCTCTGGTGCTCCGTGTCCTCCGTTGAGACATTGGAGCTGTCAAACAGCTCTACGGGCTGACAGCTGGGTTTGTCACCCCAAATTGTATCCAGCTCCTCGTAAAATGGACAGGTTACCCGAACACGTCCGCTTCTTTTGCTAATGTCTTTCGTCTCTTTATATTTAGCGCAAAGGCTTTTGATGCAGCGAGGTACACTTGGTGCCTCGCTCGGCCAATTCTTGACAATTTCTTTGAATACCGGTGTGACCTCTCGATTTTGGCCTGAAATGACCTGGCCCCCCATATATTAATCAATTCTAAAACATCTTTTCACCACTGACTGTTTTCTGCTCCTTTATCCGCCATTTTTTTTTCTCAGCAGTCATTTTGGCAACGACTTGTGACGTATGTCGCCTTTCAATGACGTCGGATAACAAGACCCGAATGTTTACACTGCAGTAGCATCGGATACATATCGGATTTTTATCTACATATGAATGAGGCCGGACTGCACGGTGGTCTAGTGGTTAGCATGTTAGCCACACAGTCACAGTCTGGAGATCGGGAAGACCTTGGTTCGATTCTCTATTGGGCATCTCTCTGTGGAGTTTGCATGTTCTCCCCGTGCGTGCGAAGCAGCTGGGGAGAGGGACGTTTAGGCTTCTTGTCTTGGGTGGCTCCAACCGCGACCCGACCTCGGATTAGCGGAACAAGATGGATGAATGGATAAAACCTTCTCCACAGAAGCTTAGCATTTTTTGCATTTTCTTTCATTAGTTTACCCCAAATGACCTTAAACATTCAGAACCCTTTGCTTTTCCCACATTTTGTCACGTTACAGTGTGATTCCAAAATGGAATAAATTCATTTTTTTACCCCAAAAAAACATGGAAAAAGTGAAACGCCGTGAATATTTTCCAGATTATGGCGTAGCGTTCCACCCCTACAAGCCCATATGCTCATCATTGAAAGAACACCAGTGACAACATACAGTAATTGGCAATCTTAAATACAATGAATGAGCACACAGGAAGTGACATGTACATAATTGAGAAAGCTTTATGATGAGCCCATTCAGCACAATGAAAGTGTCCAGGAAGTTGTTCCTTGGGCAAAATATGCAACGTTTGAGATCGGAGGTCATTTTTCAGTCCAGGGAATAGTGTCTCGTCCCTCTTGTTATAGTGCACTAAATTGATTTCCTGGACTGGCTCATTATTGGACTACACAAGAGGAAATGGGCTCTAACGGTAATTAAAAAGTGATTTTTTTTTCTTTCCCAGAGATGGTGCGCCTCATTAAAATCTCACACGGCCGGTAAAAGGGAGGGGGAGGGTGTTATCTTGTGAAAGGACAGCCAGGTAGTTGACAACACAGCAGTCAAATGTTAAATAGAGGCTTCAACAATAGAGGCATCGTCCCGTTTCTCTCATCATCTCCTCGCACTGAATGATATCGGATAATTGGTACCGGCATCTTGTGTTTCCAGCGCGGGACGTGGCCTCCTCCTCTGGAGGACAGTGAGCTTCCCCAGGGCGCCGTGCGAGGGGATCTTGTGAAAAGGTTAAGCCATTGTTAATTCCTCTAAACCTCATCCTTCTTCTTCGAAAAGACGCCTGAAGCGACCGGCCCGTGGCAGCAACCGGGGGGAGGATTTAGCAGGATTAGCGGCACATGACGAGTGACGGTCGCGAACATCGTAAAAGATGCTAATCTCTCCTGGTCAACAATGTCGCTCTCTCAGTATGTTTCCAACATACTAATTACCACCGCCAAGGAGGCCATGTTTTCACTGACGTGAGTTTGTAACTGTGGGTTTATTCATCTGTTCGTTGGTTTTTATGTAGAAGTATACAAAGTCTACTGATTTTCACAAAAAATTTGTAGCAGCAAAGAAACCTTTTCATTTTAGCAAAATGACAAGGTTGCATTTGCCAGTTTGAAAACTCTGATTCAGTTGAACGCTGCGTTTCTATTTTTGTTTTTGTACAGCAGTCTACCGTCACCTACTGGACTACAGTGGAAGAAAACGTTAACATACAACTATCCAAAATTTTTAGCATTTTATTTTCAAAACTGTTTTTTGCTCTGTTTGTCCAACACTGAGTAAAATGGAACCTCAGTTTTTATCATTAATCTGCTCCAAAACGTCCAACAAAACCCAAAACGTACAAAAACCAAAGCAATTTTTCCCATAGGAAATAATGTAAATTCAATTAACACATTCCAGACACCCAAAATATGAACAATAAATACATTTTGTCAAAAATAATTATAGTTTTACATGCAGAAAAAATGCAGAAATATGGTGCCAAGGAGTTAATAGTGCTGTCGTTAAAGTGTCCTGTTTGGGAAGACTTAGCCTTCTGGTGAATGAAATGGATATAGGAACATTTAATATCACTTTTACCTTTATTGAGAACTCTTGCTGATGGCGATGTGAGAAGCCGTAAGGAGCGCAGAGGGATGAGGGCAGAGGAGGGGATCCACACTCAACTTAACTTGTCTGGAATCACACCAACAACAACTTTTCAACATTGTTACTGTATATCCAACAATGCACCTACAACGTTATTTCCATCAACGGATGTAATCGCATACATTTACGGCAAACAAAACACCACCTTACAGCATATTGTCGTGATGCTGCCGTATAAGGCTGCAACGGACAAATATTTACTTAGTCGATTAATCTGAAGCTTGTCTTTTCAATTAATTGACTAATCGTTTAGTGAACCACAAAGAGTTACTGGTTTGGTGCGCAATACATCAGAAAAGAGGCAAAAATGTCAATCACTGTTTTTCAGTGTCAAAGTTGATGTGTGTGAATATCTTGTTTTGTCTAAAACGCAGATTATAGGTCTGTTTTGATGGATGACAAAGGAAATTAAATAATAATTACATTTGAGATGCTGAAATCAGAGTATATTTACATTTTAAAATAAAACAATGATTAATCAAATACAAAAAAGTAGGTAGTAGATCAATTGGAAAATCGATTAATCATTGATTAATCGATTAATTGTTGCAGCTCTACTGCGGTATGCATCTTTGATTGTTTGTGATCTGTCTTATTAAGACCTTTGCTGTTGGTGCAACATTAGTTTTCTTGATTTATTTTTTGTTTGCCAGTGTGATGACTCACAATAGTTGCAGACATTCTCTTAGAGATTGTACCTTTCCAGGTTACGAGACTGAGCCGTATCTTATGTGTTGTCTCCTCGTTAAGTGGAGGTTGTATTTGCAATAGCAAAGCTGCTTGCTTCTCATGCAGACGGTGGACCATATACTGAAATCCTGCCCTGACCTCCGTCTGCCTCAGGGAATAGACCTCTCAGAGCCAAAGCAGACGCCTCACTTGAAAAATTGGTTGTGGAAATTGCACGATCCAGCATAGTTGCTGTTTCTTACATGACAGAGCAAGGTAAATGTAGTATAAACTCTTGATTAAATGCATTTCTTTAAAGTCATGGCTGCAACCTGTCATTAAAGCAAAAGGAGAAGAAAAATATTCAATGCATCTTCAACGCTTGTCTCACTAAAAACACATCTCCACCCTAGGATGGAACTTGTTGATACAGACTTCCTGTACATCCTGATGAGATTTTCGTACTTTGTGATGAGTTCTGCCTTGAATTCAGTAGTGTTGCTCATGTTCTTTATCAAATTTCTGGCACGTGCACCGTTCTTTGGCTCCATAACAGGTTATCTAGGAGTTTGGCTCAGTAGTGGGTTATTTAGGAGTCAGACTCAATAAAAAATGCAAGGACAGGGGGTCAGCAACACATAGGGTACTTTGTTTGCAGCCTCGATTCCGTGGAATGATACAGTACAGGGTCAAACGGATTAGTTTGTCACGCGTAATATTGTATGATAACCAAGACAGTATACAGAAATTGGAGCAAAATTTTGGCAAAAGTTTTCATCAAAAACTGAATTATCCAAAAACTGTGGCGTTAAAAACCAAAGTTCCACTGCACTCCCTATTTTCGAGTATTTTAACAGCGAGAAGCCTTTTTTGATTACTATAGTTTTCATTATTTTCATAATTTTTAATTGTTTTCTTTAAGGATTGGTACTGTGTGTATTTCTTCCAGGATGTTCCAATCGATGGTCTATGTTGGTGGGGGGGCATTTACATTGTTGCGATAATTAATAAATCAATTAACTGCATGATAAATAAAAACGAACTCGATCATTTTGCCAGCCTCGATATATTGACATGTGCATGCTTGTTTTCCTCCTCTCGCTCTACTAAACAGGTTGGATAACAAGAGGATTCACTCTGTGCATCTGTCACAACACTATGCCGCGTTGGAATGAACCCTCCTGTCTGTCATTCTGTTTCTTTGTCCCAGTGGGGGGAGGCTGGGCACTAGTGAGTGTACACACAGAGTGCTGCAAGTGAGTGTCGTGAGAAGTAACAAGCAAGCAAATACAAATGTGTGATTCTCTTGAAAGGGGTACCAGCGACGCTACAATTACTTCGAGGGCCATGACGCAAAGACTACAATGATTTGAAGCCATGGCATGTGAAAATATACTGCATATTTTTACACAGTTTATTCAACAGTATATTGAATAATATTCATATATAATAATATTCAATAGTATATTGAATAAACAGGGGAAACAGTGTTGAATACTTTCTTTGTGCCTGTTGTGTATAAAACACGATCGGATGTCAATTTCAGCCCGTTTGCGCGTCGTCATTTTGTGCCATGAAAAACTTTGTGACAAAACCACTTTAAATTATATAAAATGGTGGAACTTACATTTCAGTTGCCGTGATTCCCAAAGTAACACCTCATAGTGCACCGAACGCATTTTGCTGCATCCAAATAATGGGTGGGCCCATTAATCGGACCGATCATGACATGATTAATCAACATCGGTGAATACATAACCGATATATTAACTTCTTTTGCTGTACGGAGATTCTGTCGTTCCGTTCCCGTGCTGCACCCTGCCCGAGTACATGGTCCCTCCCCCTCACACACAAACACGCAGATCAGCGAAGTGCAGCTCTATCTGTCTCACTCACTCAGCTGCAGCAGAGAAACAGCATAATAAACTGCATGTTAAGCTGTGACTTAGTAAGCTGTGACAATATAACACTACACTTTAGTGCTCCATGAGAATAACGTCCTTGCGGAAACATGCTGTTAAGGCCTGTCAAGGAGAACATTCTATTTTTTTGACGCAAGTTTTAGACAGCGTATTACAGCGTTTTAATGTTGTGTAAGTTGCATCTCCGTGAGATAAACAATAATCCACCATTATCTAATATAAGATTATTAGACAGCGAAATTTGAAATAAAGATATATACATATATATTCGTGGTTACGTTTTGTTGTTATGACGCACTCCCAGAAATTACTTAAAATCTTAATTTCAACCTAAGTGGTTTGGTTTGTTTTTACGTGACTTGCCAGAGAACTAGTTTTGTGTGCGCAGCGGAGGGATATGTAATCATGTGTCGCTACACCAACGATGTGGTCCAATGTGCAAGTCAAACTTAGGGCTAAAGATGAGGAATTGTTCTTTTTCCTCAAATTTTTGCATTTCATATTTTTCTTACTGTACTGTATGTTATATGCCCTTTCGTTGCTCTGTGTACAGTGTTAGATGTTAATTTCGCTATAAATTCCAACTTACACTAAAAATCAACTTACAATGCGTCGATAGGAACAGAACTCGTACGTAAACACAGAAATCTCATTAACTCTTTCAATACCAAAAACATATTTATACGTTTTTATAATCCCGAACGCCTGATCCCAAAGATGTATTTATTCGTCTTTTATGTTTTTTTGCACTACAGGCAAAAAGAGGTGATGACGCAATTGCACACTAATGGATGTCACTTTTAGAGCAGTTTTAAGTCATGAAAACTGCCACAAGATGGCAGAAGTGCGTTTGGTTAGAGCTCGGAATGTGAATTTGAATGGAAAAAACATACATGACAGCAAGCAGGAAGTGGAAGAACGTGGAGGAGTGTAGCGTGCAGAAGGTTACGCATTGTAGGGAAATTTTACAAGCGTGTGCATATGCGTGCACACACATACTTTAGTTCCAAATGTGAAAACTGTAAATAGAATATGGTGTTGTATTAGTCAATAAATTGTTATTTTGATTTAAAACAACCCTTTTTTGTATTGTTTATGTTGTGGTATAGTGGTTTACATATTTGAGATATCACAAAAGCAAAAATGAGTGTCAAAGTGAAAGTTATGCTTGAAATGTATCTTTTCACAAAAAGCTGGCTTCCTTCCTTTTTTAGTCGGACACTAATATTTTCCTGAAACTTACCTATGTTCTACTACTGATTACTAAAGAACAGTAAAAGGTAGAAACAAACCTGATGAAAGACTGGAGTCTAATCTTTCTTTTGGTAGGTGCCTTGTTTATATAGCCATGGAACACAAATTTCTGTGTGCCTTGAAATATCAGCCAAAATCGTCTAAAATGGCCGGTAGTGAACGGGTTGTCTTTAGAAAAATGGTTGGGATTGAATGAGTTAATAATTAATTAACTTTTATTTTTACAACATGGAGAGGGTCAATAAAATTTAAAAAAAAGCTGCAGACCAAAAATGGCCCCCGGTCTGCACTTTGAACACCCCTGTGCTAGATGACAGCAAAAGATTGAAGCATTTGTGGAGGGAAAAAAAGTGTCATAAAATTGACGAAAGAGGCTGATATGTTGATATCTAAAGTGCTGTTCCAAACCCAACATTTGTCCCAACGCGGTTTCCCCTATGGCATACACTACAGTTCCAACACCAAATTTTCCTTTTTAAAGGTTCCAAACCTCGATGTAGAAAAGAGGCACATGATATTGCATTCAGTTGGGATTGTGCTGCACTTGTTTGAAGTGTACTGTAAATCTTTGCTTAGGGACGCCACTGTGGGCTTGTTACGAGTCCTCTTTCGGCTGTCTGTCGTTGGTGTGGCTTCCTCCCACAGCATCCATACCCAGGGGTGGACCCTCCTTCACAACAACACGCTCCAATCTGTCACTCCACAATGCAACCTGTGTCCTACAGGAAGCCAAATAATCATTTTAACTGGACGGCCGCAAGATTGATCTCCCTAATTCCTTCCCCTGCCTTTTCTTCTCTGTGAAAGGCGCAAACATATTTACGACAGGGCCTTGCGACACCGAGGATGAACGATGTGGCCTCTAGAAAGAGAGGTAATTTGCTCTTAATGTAGTGCCGTAAACATCTATCATCACGGGGGAGGGGAGGAGGAGGAGGAGACAGCCAGTGCTTTCTTCCGAACACCGCTCCAATACTGACGAGCGATGCGGTGCCATCGTGCTCGGTTAACTCGCTTAACTCCTGCAGCACCTGCAGCAGGAAGTGTCACCAGGTGCCACGGCAACAACACTGAAATGCTGAGGCAACAACTGGAGCTTAAAGAAAACACCTCAGTGAACTAAAGCAACAAATCTAATAACATTTTTAATACAATGGCCACAATATATGGCACACAGTCTAATGACATCCGCTTTGGACGTAGCTGTGTGTTTAGCCACCGTGGTAAATGTGTCTTTCCTTCATTTGCAACCTCCCAAAAACTGTTTCCAACATAAAAAAACAACAACAAAGTACCTCCAAAACACACTCGGTACATGACTGACAGGAGAAGCTGAAGTGACAGCACAATAAATGTTATTTGCTTCATTAGGACTGTTGTTAGGCTAATTAGTTCTAGATGATGTCTTTCTAATGAATCAGTGTAAGGTGAAGGCCACAATTAAGAAAATGTCAGCACTGCTGTTGTTCAAGTCAAGTCAGACAGCAAAGTTACTCAATTTGGACACCACATTTAATAAACTATTGTGCTCCAATAAGAAGTATTGCAATAAGCAGCTATAAGTGTTATTTGTTTCATGCCATGCTGTCTTTTCTGACTGAGGTGAGGTTTATATTTAGCCTGACTTTGTGGTGAGGTGTCATGGTATCATGAAGGAGATAGTGTTATTAGTGACACTGTTCTTGTAGTGCAAACAATAGCAAAGACCTCTACAGAGGAGTTCTCCAAGGACACTCGTCTCGATAGAATGTTAATTTCATAGCTAATCTTTCCCTCCTTTAGAAGACCTTGCATGAACCACCGACATCAAATTAGAAGAAAATGTCATCTTATTCCTGTGGTAAAATAAAGCACATGCACGCTTTATCTTTTGGGGTTTCTTTTTAGATTTATAATTAAGAAGACATAAAAGCACACATTGTAAAGACTTTGCCAAAGTGGGACTCTTTGAGTTGTTGCAATCCGGCCTCAAAACTTGCAACCAGGTGAACGCATGTTAATATATGGTCGTAAATCGTTACTGGAATTACAACAGGCGAGCAATGTGGATTATTATTAAGAAATGCCTTCCCAGCAGCCTGAAAAGCAGGGCAGCCGTTTACCACCGCTAGCTGCTTTAGAGGGAAATGGAGGCGGCCCCACAACAACAGAAGCTGGTTGTAGCCCTAGCCTGACGACCAGAGTACCTATACATTGAATAACTTAAAATGTGTTTCATAAGTGTGTGAGGCATATTCATGTTAATGCTGGGTTATGCTTCTATGCAGTTAGCCTGTTAGCTTCCTTCATTGTGAGCAAACAATGGTAATTAAAGAGAGCGGGGCAGGGTTATTGGACCTGAATGTATTGCAATAATTACAACAGTCACTTGTATTTCAAATGTTGATCCAAATTGGAGGAGAACACCAATGCCAAGTAAGCAGAATCGTTTGGAGGGGGAGGAGTGAGGCGTAGCATAATCTAGGCTATTTTATAGTGTCAAAAATAAGACATTCGGCTAGTTGCGTTTTTTCACTATTTCGCCAGTGGTCGAACATCACCCCAGCAAATAGCGGGGATCTACTGTATTAAAGACAAATTACTGGGAAATATCACAGCATATCATAGCAACCCTCAGATACAATATCCCCCTGTGAGTGTGAGTTGTGTCAGGATGACACTGATGCGAGTATCACGATATCCAGTTTGTTTGGATATCAAAACATGTTATCCAATAGGAAACTCAAAATAAATACAGTCGTCCCTTGCCACTTCGCGGTTTGAATTTTGTAGCTTCTCTCTATCACGGTTTTAAAAATATATAATAAATTAATCATTAATAAATAAATCATGCTCTTTTGTTTTTTTTCCCCCAAATTAAGCATTTTCAAGTGTAAAAACGGCTAAATGAAGTAAAATACAAATATAAGGCATTCAGAAGATGCATGCAAAGATGCTGACGTAGTATTCTCAACTGGTCACTAGGTGTCAGTAATGTTTCTGTAATGTTCACCAGAATTGATTGCCAGAACAACAGGCTTTCATTGCAGGTTTGAATTATCTTACAGGCACAATAATCCCATATAACAATCGGTAATAAAAACACGGGCTACCCGGCTACCCGACATCACTTCCTGTCTGCCAATCACTCTGCTCCCCCAGGAAACACATTTATAGCAGCACACACAAGCATGAGTCTTATTTATGTCTTAAATGGCTTACTTTTTGTCTTTTATGTCTACTATATTGGGTAATACGAGTGTAAAGGTGACTATACGTGTGTTTGTTCATGACTAGAGGGCGCTAATAATATTAAAAACCGTATTTAGAAGGTTGTAAACTGGTTTTCTATACTCTAACTACAAAAATGTTCCATTTATAAAGAAGGAATCCTACTTTGCGGAAATTTGCTTATCACAGTCGGGTCTGGAACCAATTAACCGTGATAAATGAGAGATTAATGTGATCTGTACAAGCAATGTTTTCAGCCACATTTTAACATTTTTAGGTGTCACAAGTGTCAAATGTGAAGCAGTGTTCATAGTATGAAATGTAAACTTTGCTAACAAGGTACATTGATGAATTGTTGATTGAATCCCAACTCTGTACAGTATTCAGTATCCAGTGCAATGAGGCACTATTCACTAATTTTGCTTTCTGGTGCAGAGTAACATCAGTGTGTCCGTGCTTGTCTCACTCACACACCAAATGTCACACTTTGGACAAAGAGCGTTTTTTGCCCAAAGGCTTTTTTTGAGAGCGCAATGGGAGAAAGCAGCATCCACGTTCCCTGCAGGTCATTCTGTGCACTCATGTTTAAAATTGCTCATTTGAGCCTCATTGTGGATGACAGGACAAAGATTGATGCGGTCCATCTCAGACGCTGAACTTTAACACGCACGCCAGCCCGGCAGCGTGTGATGCAAATGCTCGCCTACGCTACATCAGCAGCATCCACACTCATGCTCCAAAATCAATGCTGCGATGACACCGTATTGAATATACCTTTAAGGCTGTATGATACTACAGCATCACGGCACTTGCCACGCCCCCCTCCAAACACTTGGGGCGGAGCTTGACCTGCACCTCCAAACAAAATCTAACGTCGAGTCAATTTCCTGTTTTCCCCACCTGTGAAAGCTGTATTTTTAAATCCGCAAAAACAAAACAAGCGTCTTTTGATGTGACTAATGTTCCACATCGATTAGTTCCAGCTCCAAGAACAATCTGGATGTCGCTTCATTGTTCACTACTACTACACAGGAAGCTAAATACAGTAGCTAGTCATCAAGAGTTGTGCTAGCTAGCTAGCTAGCTTCTCAGGAAAACAACTCTCCCTAGCGTTTTGTTTGAGAACTGAAAGTTATGCACTCACCCTTCGCCAAAAGGCTAGAACAGGATCAAGAAGCTGTATAATGACATAATGACTACGCTGTAGCATGATGAACCTTTCTTCCTGTCAACAGCCACAAGGACACTTGGCTCTCAAAGTTATTCAATAAACGTTTGGCCCCCAAGTGAGAGGACAGAATTTGACGGGACTTCCAGAGACGCATAAAAGGATCCACCGGACTCAACCTCTCCCCTAATGTACTTACTGAAGTTTTTTTCATATCTTTATAAGCATGTCTACATCCAAAATGGCATACTCACACCTGTAACACCTGTGGCCATGCTAGCTATTAACATCGTAGTTATTAGCATGCTAGCTATTGGCATGTTAGCACTGACACTTTCTTGGGATTCTCCCAAAATTAAAAGTACTGTCTGTAGTGATGTACGACACTACTGATTTCCTTTCCGATTTGACACCGAGTCAAATTGAGCCTGGTATCGGCAATACTGATCTGATAATGATACTGTGCAAATACATCTAATGTGTCTGGTACATTTAAAAAGTAGTGGATTTCAAATCAAGCACAGTTTGTGCTCACTTACCTTGAATGACTGAAGCATCCAAATATTGATATTTTGATTTCAGAATCCACTTGAAGATCTGGTATCACAGGTATTGATATTTTAGTATCCTCAACACGTCACTGCTGTAGCTGTCTGCCTTGGCTTGGTAATGCAAAAACACATACAACATAATGTAGATACACTATAGAAGTGCCTTGGCGTTTTTGGTACGTAGCGCTATCTTGCTAGGTGGTAGCATGCTAACTGTAAGCATGTTAGCATTTTAGCAAATTTACTAACATCTAAATGCAAATACACACATGGCATGATGTAGGGAAACTATAGAACTGCCTTAGCACTTTCAATACGTGGTGCTATCTTACTACGGGCTAAAATGCCACTTAAACCAGTGTACAACATGGGTGTTGTTCTGCATCCTCTCTTCTATTCTCCTTCTGTACCCGCTTCAGCGCTTGTGTGTCACCTGGCTCTTCTTCTTCAGGTTCAGAAGGTCTTTGATATCACTTGTTATACAGGGCTTGTTGTTAGCAAAGCAGCGTACAGTCCTTACTGGCACAACAACGTCCATGCAGAAGTTGATGTAGTCTGTGGTGCAGGTGACCATTTCTTCTATATTGTCACTGTGGGGGCCCTGTAATGCATCCCAGTCAGTGGTCTCGAAGCAGTCTCCTGTTCAGCCTCAGGGGACCACTTCCTGAATGAGCGTTTGGTTATGGGTAATTTCCTCACTTTTGGTGTATAGTGAGGTTTGAGCAGGACCAGGTTGTGGTCTGCCTTCCCCAGTGCAGGCAGGGGGGCGGCACTGTATGCATCTTTGACATTTGGATACATTAGGTCTATAGGTGTCCCTGGTGTTACAGTCCACATACTGGTAGGAGGCAGCCAGGGTTCTGTCAGTGTTACATGATTGAAGTCCCCAAAGATCAAGACGAGAGCCTCAGGGCGCTGTGTATGGAGTTTATGCGTTGCGCAGTGGATGGCATCACACGCAGCCATATGTAAACAATCACAATGGCGTGACTGAACTCCCTGGGCATGTAGTAGAGACGCAGGCTGACAGCCAGGAGTTCGATATCCGCACTGCAGATGGACATTTTAATGTTCATATGCCCAGAATAGTAGTGAATTCACATTTCCCATGATGATAAAAGGTACCGAAGGCTTGAATCTCCACTTCCTTGCTAGCCGCTTTGCTTTGATCTTAGCGCTGGGTCTGCAGCCTCGATATGGCTTCTTTACCTCAATGGGTAAGCTGGGAATGGACAGGAGGATGAGTACAGGAAACTGATCCAGGACTTCCTCAACTGGTGTGACGCAAACCACCTGCACCTCAACACCACCAAGACCAGGGAAATGATGGTGGACTTTAGGAGAAACAGGACACACCCAGTAACTGTTCTCATTAAAGTTGACGGTGTGGAGGTAGTTTACACCTAGAAATACCTGGGAGGGCAACTGGATGATAAACTGGACTGGACTGCCATGATGGATGCTCTCTGCAGGAAAAGACAGAGCCGTCTGTAGTTCCTCAGAAGGCTGGCATCCTTCAACATATGCAAGACACTCATACAGAACTTCTACCACACTGTGGTAGCTAGTGCCCTCCTGTATGCAGTAGTGTGCTGGGGGAGCAGCCTCAAAAAGAAGGACGCCACATGCCTGGACAAACTGGTGAGGAAGGCAGGCTCGGTCATTGGCATCTGTCTGTCTGTCCGTCCGTCCGTCCGTCCGTCTGTCGGTCCGTCTATCTATCTATCTATCTATCTATCTATCTATCTATCTATCTATCTATCTATCTATCTATCTATCTATCTTTATACATTTTCATTCATTAAACACGCTAATATCAATCCAATGTGGGTCAAGACAAGCTAAGCTATGCTATTATTGTTATTTTTATTATTACAGCAAGTAAATAATCTTTTTGAGTGAAAATGTAACAAATCTTGCAAGGATGTGTATCCCGGTAAAAAATGTACACAACAAATGTAACAAACTTAACTTTGAATTTATCTGAACAACCCATGTCCTTCCCAAGTGTAAGATCAGTGTTACAGAAAGGCCGCAAAAAAAAATCTTACGAGTTACGGTGAGGTCTTGCACTATGTCACGTGTAACATTTGATTTTAGATGCATATTTTGTGGCTATCTAGACAAAAATGGGTAGATATTATATGGGTATTTAATAGATAGCCAAAAAAACCCCAAACCCTTAAACACCACTGTAATCCTAGCTGCTCAGCACCATTAAGTGAACGTCTCTTTTTGTCAGACTATGACTTAATTAGGTGCTGGTCTTCCCCTCAAATACATACTTTTACTTTTTTCAATCCCAAAGGAAACTGATCTTGCAGACAGGAATTAAACAAGAACAAATCATCAAAGAGCCTAAACTGTAAAACATCCACTTTTGGGTATTTTATGTTGTAATTTGGGTCATGTTTTATTTGATCTGTGGAATATGACGTGGGTCAAGGAAAAAACCCAGCTTTGTCGCACTTTGGACACCCCCTGTTGTTCAGTGGAAAAACGTTGTTTGACAAATTTGTCATGATGTTCAGTGTCATTTTGCTCCTATTAGGACATGAAACTGCTAAGAGTCCACAAACGGACTTTAAAAGCTTTCAGATTAGAAACGGCAAATCTCAAATCTCATTTCACTTTGTCTGAGCCACGCATGTTTAAAGCCTTTTCTTTGTTCCAGCACATCATATATTCATGCCAAACTGCTTCTCTTAGTGAGAACAACTTACATTATTTATCCCCCAGCTTTATGAGCGGCCCAAACATCGGAACATTAACGACACGTCCGAAAGCGTGAATGCATGCCGGCCTGTCAACACGGGTCAGACCATTCTTCATTTGATGGCTTCAAGGCTATTTCCCTCCTCACTTGGCTGAATTTCTATCATCACATCAAATAACAAACTGCACTGTTCCCTCAGTACACTTATGTAATTATTTATTTCATTACCACTACTTTACTTATTTCATGACCATAGTCAGAATAGGCTCAATACAATTATTTCAGATTAAATTTCACGCTTTAATCTATTTTTTTAAATAATTTTTTTAATCCACCCCCCATATAAACGCACGTAAAAAAAATAAAACGTAATTTTTTTTCACATTTTTTATATTTTTTCTAAAAATAAATGTAAAAATCTGTAACGTAAGTAGTAATACGGTACTTCTTTGAGAAGCGCAGACATCATTGACTGGTGTATGTAATACAGACTTGATGAGACTGGCTGATCGATACAGGATAATATGTCCAGTTGACAAAATCAGCTTCATTTAGCTTTTTAACAACACTTTGAGAAGAAAGAGTTCAAAGTCTGAGCTGACTGTTCACTCATTTTCTGTTTGTTAGCCACAATGCTAACCAGGTGTCTTCAATGCAGAGCCAAAGAACTAATTAATGTAATTGCCAAACAATCAATGTGGCAATTAAGTTGCCACTCTTGACTTACGTCCTGTCTGCCTGAATGATGGACTGCAATTCAAACAGGTCATGTCTGTCAAGCCGTTTTCCCTGCTCAGTCTTGATGCAACGCAGTACAACACGGCCTCATTTAAAGACACAATATATGATAACTTATAGCAGTAGCGGTGTTTTTTGGACCCACAACACATTCTACAGAAAAAATTCAACGTGGCCTGCATTAGAACATTACACAAAAAACAAGAAACTGGAAATGTCCCTAAAATGGCACTTGCAAAAAAAAAATGGTACCCGTGCCTCTTAGAATACAGTAACCCGTCGTTTATCGCAGTTAATTTGCTCCAGACCAGCGAATTTCCGTGAAGTAGGATTTTGTATTGATAAATACAATATTTTCGTCGTTAGAGCATAGAAAAACAGTTTACAACCTTCTAAATACAGTTTTTGACATTATTGGTGCCCTCTAGACATGAACTAACACCCCTATGGTCACAGTTACACACGTTTTACGCAATATAGTAGACATAATAAGAGTAAATAAGCCATTTAAGACCTAAATAAGACTTGTGCTCGTGTGTAGTGCTATAAATAAGTGAGTGGGTGGCGGATAGGAAGTGACGCAGAGTTTCTGAGTTGAGTTTAATCTTGCCGTTGGTTACAGTCACAGCAGTAGCCCATGTTTTTATTAGGGATTATTGTGCCTGTTGAGAGATCATTCAAACCAGCAATAAAGGCCTGTTGCTCCAGTGATCAAGTCTGGTGGATGTGTCTTATATTCTTGTTTATGTTTACTTGTTTATGTCTTATTATCTCTCTGTGCCTTATATTTGTATTCATTTAGCCATTTTTCTGCTTGCAAATGCTTAATTTAGGCAAAAATACATCCAATTTGCTTCAATATGCATATATTTATATAATAATAATCCATATTCAGCCACGAAACAGCATGATTTATTAATGAAAATATTCTTTAAAAACTGTTATAGAGTGAATCCGTGAAATTCGAACCGCAATGTGGCGAGGGACAACTGGTCTTTAATGATTGTGTGCGTCGTGTCATGATGAACAATTAGAAACATTTGACAAGTTTTTGGTAAGCACTCAAAAAGGTGATTTAGTTGCCAAAATTATATTTTTCTCTGTTATTTTATGATGTGTGCTAGCTCTTCTGCTCTTTCAAAGACAGAGCAACATTCACTGTGGTCCTGATCTAAAGCAGGAGATAACTGTGTAGTTCAAATGTCACTCCCCTACAGAATATCAATACAAAAAAACATCTGAGGCTTAGCTGTGCCTTGTGTGTGGGTGTGTGTGTGTGTTTGTATGAAGGCCTCAGTGCGCTTTATCTCCTACCAACTATCTCATCTGGATCTCATGGATTCTGGTCCAGGCATCCAGGCTTTCATCTCCCAGGAGCAGGACCACATCAAGAAAGAGAGACCAAATGATTCATCCTCAAACACCTCAGATCAGATATGATTTAAAATCAATGGGGCATTAGTGGTGGGCATGAATCATCATATAAACAACTATTGTTTTATGACAGCATACATGCAACGAAGTTAGCTTTTCCAGGTTTCTGATTGGGTCAAATATGCAAATTTTATTGTTGATTTAGTTACTAGTATTTTGCAAAAGCTACACAATTGTAGATTTTGGTGACGATCCACATAAAAGTGAAGACTGAGTAATTTATTTTTACTTTCAGTCATTAGTACGCTTGCACTGGGGTCAAGTGGGGCACTGACCCGCAAGATCCAGCAGATGATGCTGTGGTGATAAGAACCCCGCTTGCTGTGTTTGCCACCCACTTCTATCACTACCACATGACTTTTGAGTGCTAAGTCTTAAATAGAATACAGTGGATACCACATATTCAGAATTCACCATTCACAGAGAGGGAGAGAGAAAGCAAGCTGTTAAAAATAGACATTTTTATGGGCGGATCAATTATTAGTTGATTTTCGCCATTCGCTGGTGGCCCCAGAGGCCACCCCCTTGAAACACAGGGTATCTACTGTACTTCTGTAAGCGTACTTCAGTAAGTATACTGTGTATACTGTGTACTTAGTTCCTGAGTGGGCGAACAGTGTACTTCTCAGCGTGAATTGAAACACAGAGAAGTTGTTGTGTATCCAAGCAAAAATACTCATGGCTTTGAGTAAAATCTGATGCAAGGTACATTTTTGGGACATGTTCTTCTCAGAACTTCTAGCAGATGTTCCTCTGTGCTATCAGTGATAGATTGTCATCTGACAGCTAGACAAGGAAGCAGATGTTGTTGTGCTCTCAAAATCTCCATATGTTGTTTTTAAAGAACACAAGCAGGAAGTAGGTGTTTTCTCGAAGGGCTTTCATCATCACGCAAAGCAAAAGGAAGCACAAGTTTAAAAAATGGTCTCTCGAGACCAGAGGGGTCCAAACTTTTGCCAGTGAGGGATGCATACGGGCCACTTTGACACATTTGGTACATCAAAGATGCTAAAATGTATCCAACATAGGTATGCTGAGCTATCTCAACAAAACGTCCACAGCTTTGTGTTATATGTGACAAAGCAAATTAGTGTAATATCTAATAACTTTAATAATTCCAATAATTTAACTTTCTTCAACAACCAGCAGAACATAAACTGAGAACATTGCAAAACTGTTAATTTAATGGCAAGGTTCCTGAGAGCACTTAAACTGACTAAAATATCTAAAATATCGAGCTTCCTTTTTGTTAGCTGACCTATTGGGTCCAATAGTACCATGTGACTAGTACAAAAGTACATTTTGTACTATTTGACACAAACCTAAATTTTATTTGATGCCTGTTTTAGAGTAATACGAATACATGGGAAATGAATTGTTCAATAATTTATATTTTTAGTTCAAAATAACACAATTGACAAAATAACAATTTAAATATTTTTCTGATAGAAATCTGTCCTGTATAACGAGTACAAATTCAGAGCACTATTAAAGCTACTTTGAC
This sequence comes from Dunckerocampus dactyliophorus, assembly GCF_027744805.1. Taxonomy (NCBI): domain Eukaryota; kingdom Metazoa; phylum Chordata; class Actinopteri; order Syngnathiformes; family Syngnathidae; genus Dunckerocampus; species Dunckerocampus dactyliophorus. The sequence continues at coordinate 23,345,458 of NC_072823.1, read as the reverse complement.
AAAAAGAAAGGAGAGGTGAGCTATTTGTGTTTTATGTGACTGTCAACATTTAAACTGAACTTTATTAAAAAGCACATCTCCACTCAGTGAGCTCATTGGTCAATAAATGCAAGTATCATATTTAAATAGAGGTCTTATAAAATTACTAAGAGGTGAAGCAAATATTCTTTGGTGAACTATTCAACATCAGCTGGTGAGCTACTGCTAGCTTACGAGCTACCTGTTGGAGACCCCTGTGACAGCGTCATTATCTTAAAGCTGGACACACTACGTGTTTATCTTGAACAACTTAGACGCACAACTGGTGTTTCGAAGACAAGCCATAGGTATTAGAAAAAACGCACATCTCTAGCTGCCGCCACAGCCTTGCTCTCAGTGAGAGCAAGGCAAAATGTGTAAACAAAGATGCCAGAAAGTCGAATGTGACTGAAACGTGAGCGATCACACATAGATAAGCTTAGCCTGCAACAAGTTGTCGTCAATTGATTACACATTTTACTAAGTATTTTTCATTCCTTCAATAATAAGAAACAAAGTGAACGTCAACACAAGACAGATCGCGTACTTTTATTTGGGCGCACAAGTGCGCAAGTGGCAACAGACAGGCGATTATCAAAATGAAGAGAAACATTTTTATATTTTAAATTGTTTTCAAACTAATTTTGGTCAATATGTGTGTAAATAATAAGCTATGTACTGTATATATCTATTCATAGAATATATAGTATTACTTAATATTGTTTTCAAGTTTAAAAAAAACACATTTAGGTGTGGTGGCTTTTATTTTGCGCCACGATCAATTACGTGTAGCTTAAACCCTGATATAACTCACGATAAATACATATTATTTTTACAATATGAGGCGGGCCAATAAAAAAGCAAGCTGCAGGCCGAGTCACACTTCGGACACCCTTGCTGTTGACCTTTTTGTGTTTCATGAAAGCAACACCATGCTCCCGCTACACGATCCCACTCAGGCCCATCAGCAGCAGAACAAACACGTCTGCTGTGATGGATGGGCCTCACCAAAGAGATGATAAACAAGCAGAGCAGCCATGTTTCAGAACGCCATGACTACTGTGCTAGATGACCTCTGAGTGACCTTTGTCGACACAAGAAGACTTTGGCAGCAGGTTGACAGAAAGGAGGCGTACTTGTTTAGTTTGTTGTGAAGCTGCACAGTAACATCATTGATGTAAAATTGATGTTATAATTGATGATTTCTTTTTCCCCCAGCACAAAGCCGCACAAACTTTGTGCTAATTAACCTCAGAGGAAGTCATTAAACAGTCACTGACAGTGATCTGATGAGGAATAAACATGTTAGAAGACACTTTCTGACAGACGTGTCGGCGTACAAGTCAAACCCTTACGACATTCTGGACTCTGAGTTATATTCCTATGATGTCATTATAAGTCGCAACCTATATCTAACTTATATCGCCAACCTATCTTATATCATCCATCCATCCATTTTCTATGCCGCTTCTCCTTATTAGGGTCGCGAGGGTATGCTGGAGCAAATTCCAGCTGACTTCGGGCGACAGGCGGGGTACACCCTGGACTGGTCGCTAGCCAATCGCAAGGCACATATAGACAAACAATCATTCACGCTCACATTCATACCTATGGACAATTTGGAGTATCCAATTAACCTAACATGCATGTTTTTGGAATGTGGGAGGAAACCGGAGTACCCGGAGAAAACCCACACACGAGGAGAACAAACTTCGCACAGAAACGCCCCAGGGGGGCCACTAGACCACCGTGCGGCCCTATTTTATGTCAAAGTACCAAAATACCATCCTTATCATTGATGATGGTTGGATCGGGCAGCTTGGATCGGGCATGCAGACAGAGTTGATTTGAGTTTCTGAGCATTTTGTGATGTCTAATTTCACTTTTTACTTTCACTTTCCTTTTCTTTGACGCACTACCACCACGCTGTCTCCACGCTGGGAGACAATGAAGGGGAAAAAGTTCATTAAAAAGAGCAAAAGTGACACCCTTCCACAGTGTAGCGACTCACGCAGAAGTATTCTTCTGCCTCTGTATTATTTTGCTCTTTTGCACCCATGTAACTAGTTCTCTTTTCTTTTTGTACAGTATTAGTAATTTTCGGTAGTACGTCATCACCACAAAATGTTGTAAGGACCGCCTCTCAATGTAAGTTCCATCAGGGGTGTGATGCTTTAATTTTTTTTTCATAGAAATGTCAATTGCTCACATTTGCATCCCAACAAAAAAAAGCACTCATCAAATTAACTGTTCCAAGATTGTAGTTAAATACTAAATTACGCATCCATTTATCCATAATTATCTCAATAGAGACCTAATTCTGCCTTAATAGTGCTCTCTTTTGATTTAACATTATTGTGGTTGCATCATACTGAGAGTTTATTTAGTGCAATAGATTGAAAGGGTGGGTGTCCGTCAAAGAGGTTAAAAAGATGTATTGATGAATGTAGACATTAGTGGGCTGGTACCAAGGGAAGCTTCTAACATGTTCACTAATGCAAATGTGTGTCCACGTCCATTTGTATTAAGTAGCGGGTTGTGTTTTCTTCCACTTGACAAGATAAATGCTGACGTTCCTGACAGGCTGGATGCATCGTTCCTCGGCACCCAGGAAGAAGCTGTGGACTTAATGAGCGCCTCTCAGGACTTTGTGTCATCTAATAGAAGAGAGCGCGAGTGTGCTATGGAACAATATCAATGAAGAGAGTGTTTTCACTTCAGACTGTTTGCATTAAGGCATGCTTTTATCAGAAGTACAGCAGGTACTGATTGCTTAAGTTTCCTGAAAATGTCACACGTTTTTATTCTTGACTGTATTGTGTGTCATCTTGTTGATAAAAGCTATGCTGTGCCTCAGACGTACTGTGTTACTTTCATTTATCCGTACATTGCGTATACTGTGTTCACCGTGCACTTAGTTCCTGAGTGCAGTTTGAAATTTGTTTGAAACCAGCTTTTTTTCAACATATGTAAACACCTTAATTACATCATTTCCAACTGTTTAAGAACTGGATTAACACACGTAGACTATGCGATTGGAAACCAGATCCGTCTCGCTTGTACACTTATACACTTTGATCGATCGATCATTGGAGCTTTCAACGCATGTGCCGGTCTCCGTGGAGAGTCATGTTTAGTGGAGTCAGGAGAAGAAGAAGCTGCCCAATTCTGTGAATAGAGAAAGCACTTGAAGTGTCAATAATGAGACCACTAGCCTGCTTAATTACCACTGTCCATTTCATAGGAGCAGATCCTTCCACATGTTCAAGGATACAATCTTTATCCCCGTTGATGGTCACAACATTTGAACGGCTTAGACCAAGCACGCTGCCAATGTTGGTCAGCATTTTTTCACTTTCTGAGAATTCTACAATGTCTAATTTCACTTCACTTTTCACTTTCATTTTTCTTTGAAGCCGTCAGAAGAGTCTTCCTTACGCCTGAGAGACATAATGAAATGCAAATAGCTAACTAAAAAGAACAAAAGTGTACCTCCACAGTTCAGCAACACGACAGTGCATATAAATAGTTCTGTTTTTCTTTTTGGACAACGTAAATTTATGGGAGTGTATTGGAATCACAAAACGCCGTGAGACGCAGAATGTTAAAGTCGGAAAGAAAGCTAACATCTACCGTAATTTCCGGACTACAGAGCGCACCGGTATATAAGCCGCACCCACTAAATTTAAAGACAAAAAAAGATTTGTACAGATACTGCATAGGCTGCACCGTTCTATAAGCCACAAGTGTCCACATCATAACATGAGATATTTAGTACCCAGAAAGATGTTACACAGAAAGATTTGTAAAGAAACGTTTAATTAAACAAAAGCTTTTTTCCAAGCAGTGCCGAACAGTGCATCTGACACGGCTGGTTAAACAGCAGCTTACCAGAAAAGTAACTAATCGCTGTCCTCGTCCTCCTCCTGGGAACTAACACAGCATTTTCATTGCACCCATGTGACAAATAGTTCTATCTACTTACCTGTGCTTGGACACATTCTTGCCACTTTTGAAGAGGTGTGTCATTATTTAAGGGGTATTGCACTATTTAATTGTTTTATAACATTGACTGGACTGAAGGTTAAGACTTCTGTTTTTCATTGCTATATTTTATATAGATAGATAGATGTTTATTGTCATTGTACACAGTATACAACAAAACTTAGTTTGGTAGCTGCACTTCCATTTCTAGCAACATTAAGACATGTTAAAACTTAAATGTTCCAAATGTAACAGGTATAAAAATATAGATGTAAAATATAGAATGTAAAATAGAATACCACTTACATGTACTGTAATTGCATCATTTATTTTTTTATAATGTAAGATTAGTCAACATCAAAAAACATTAACTGTAGAATCAAATCAAACCGTATCGTTTGTACACTGCATCGAATAGTTCTGTTTTTAAAATATATCATTTTTTAATCGTATCGTCACCTGTGTATCTAGATTTGAATCAAACCGTCTATCCCAAAGAGATTTACATCTTTAATCATTACATTAAAACACTAGCTAACAGAATAATTATGAGGGACGACATTTGGAAGGTCTGAGATTATTTTGTTTTTGTATATTTTTGGGAAGAACAGAATAAATAATGGATATGTAAAATCAAATACTTGAAAATGGAAACTAATGTCTGTCGTTTTTACTGTGTCTCATTGCAAACATATGACCCCAGAAGCTGGCAAAGATAAGCCAGTGCCTCCAACGATAATCTAAGTTCTGCCTTCATGGTAAAGTAAAAACAAGGCAGTTGTGAGCCTTGACAGGATGTAACAGCATCTTCATGTTCAAGTGGAGGCAACAAAACATCCCGAGGTTGTTCCTCATGAAGAGGAAGCGTGCTGAGGGCCATCCAGATCAGGCTTGTCCTCAGCATGTAAGTTAACATCAGCAGAATGCAGGTCAGCCCAGACAGGCAGCTGTAAGCCACAGGCACAACATGTAGCACTTAGCATTTGGCTGAATGAGCAATATAACAGGTCGGGATGCGAGCGCTGGTGGTTTGGCGTGGTTAGCGGATGGCTGATGTGTGGAAAGAGGAGCCCTGCAGCCTGCTGGTCGGCTGTCAGCCGCTCATAGACACGCATACTGTATATAGAAACAGGATGCTCGCGAGGAGCACAGCGGATTGTAAGCTCATTTTGATCCTCAGCAAAGCTGTGTCAGCTGGAGGAGGCAGCAGCAGATAAACACATGATGACAAGGAAACAGTTTTAATGCTCAGCATTTTCAAACATTTATAAGATGTGTGCACCTGTGTTGATCTGTTATCATTACATATATCAAAGTCATTGAATAGTTATAAACCAAAACGCTTTTCGTGCTTGAATGCTTTCTTCGTAGATCCATGCTACACCCTTCAGCAAACTTTCAAGAAAAGTGGTTTCTGAGTTGTGTGAGTAATAAAAAGATGCAACTAGACAGGTATACCATTTCCAGGTATACCATGGTATGAAAAAGCACCACTAAAATTGTCCGTCATACCGTTCCTGCGGTATGAAAGAAAGTGGAGGTCCAGCGCGGCCATTACATGGAAATACTTGGTCATTATTTGGTGTTATTCCTCGCAGTCGGAACTGGGCGTGGGCATAGATAGAACCAGCGTTTGCTGCCTAGTTAGCATTGAGCAGCGCAGGTATGGCTGCGCTGTTGTCGCCGTTGTCAGCCGACATATTACTACGTCGAAGGTCACCAAATGTGGAGATGTGATTCAGATCTAGACAGTAGCCGAGCATAAGTAATATAAACTGTTTACTTTTCACTGAACAAGCAACACCACTTCACAATGTCTCAGTTGCTAACAGCAATCAGATGACCCTGAAACAGATGTTTGTGGAAAACTGTGACTGCTTCACCAATATGAAATAATAACATTCCAAGTTTTTTTTTTATTATTTATCTTGTGACCTAAGTGAGCCACTTGATTTATTTGCATTTTCCTTTGTTTTTTGGTGTTGTTGTTTTTTTTACTAAGAAAATATTTATTGTGTTGTGACTTGAGTTACAGGATCCGTGACAGTAGACTGCATTTAGAAATGCATTTTATTGATTTATTTAGAAAGAATTTCGTTATTTTTTGTTATTTTTTTGGCAGAACAACAAGCTGAAGCTGCCCATCAGCAACCTGTGTGAGAAGTTCATGGTGACTCAAGCCAGGGAGGTGCTTCAGTACTGGGATTCCAGTGACCCAAAGGTCGCCCAAGCTGGGATCGAGATCAGGACAGGACGGAAGTGGAGCGCTACCGATGCGGTGGACACGGCAGAGTCAAGGCTACAGCTGAGGGTGCTGGTGGGCACAGTGGCACAGGGGAGAGCTGGCCTTGGTAGCGGTGGAACATCTCGCTATGACAAGGCACAGGGGAAAGAGAGGAGGGCGCTGATCCTTGAGGAGGTGCGAGCAGGAGTAGAGGAGAAGATGGTGGGAATGCGGCAGCAGGGAGCCTGGATGCGATGGGAGCAAGCTGTGAACCGCAAGGTCACATGGACCGAGCTGTGGAAGGCGGAACCCCACAGAATAAAATTCTTGATCCAGGCGGTCTATGGTGTGCTGCCGAGCCCTTCTAATCTCTTCACCTGGGGTAAGGCGGAGACACCAGTTTGTCCTCTCTGCCAAGGTAGAGGAACATTAGAGCACATTCTCAGCTGCTGTCCGAAGGCCCTGGGCGAAGGGCTCTAAAGCTGGCGACACGACCATGTCCTGAAGGCCATAGCATATCTGCAGTGGGATCAGCCACAGCAAGAGTCTTCAGCCAGTAATTAACACAGTCGCTCAGAGCTGTGGAGAAGCCAGCAGCAGCCACCCGAAACACCTCCCCTGGCCTGTTGGCAACGACTGGGAACTGAAAGTTGATCTGGGGAAGCAGTTGAAGTTCCCAGTTGTAGTCACTGAAACAACACTGAGGCCAGACATTGTCCTCACTTCGGCAGTTTCCAGGCAGGTAATTCTCTTGGAGTTGACGGTGCCTTGGGAGGACAGAATGGAGGAGGCCCATGAGAGAAAGAGGACAAAGTATGCAGAGCTGGTGGAGGACTGCCGAAAAAACGGTTGGCGGGCAAGATTCGAACCCATTGAAGTGGGATGCAGAGGGTTGTGGGCCAATCCCTCTGTAAGGCCTACAAGACACTGGGCATCACAGGGGCCAGCCAGCGAAGGGCCATCAAATTGGCCACCAACGCAGCAGAAGTGGCGTCGAGGTGGCTGTGGATCAAGAGGAGAGAGGAGTGGCACATAGGGTAGAGGCTACCTGGACACAAGCTGGGGCTTGATCAACCCCGGCTGGGTCGCCTGGGGGAGGAGGTCTGATTGTTGAAAGACCCGAAACCCCCCGTGATCCCAGGTTACATCACTGATGATGTGTCCAGGGGCACCACAAGGTGTATCTAAGAATTGCTATTTATTTCAAATACATATGTTCCAGTTTCATCGTGTTATACTATATAGTTTAAAAATGACTGTTTTGACTTGGGTTTTTTTCTTTTTTCAATAAAGATATTTCAAAACAACACATTTTATAGCCGTAATTGTAATGCTGTGAAACTGTAATATTTTAGGTTATCATATTGCAGTGCTTCTCAAATAGTGGGGCGGGTCCCCCTGGGGAGGGGGTGCGGTGAACTGTCAGGAGGGGGTCATGAGAGGCAGGAAGGACTTTCAACACTAGTGCGGCCCTTCCAACATGTATGAAATTGTTGTACTCCGCATGCAATTTCAGTCTTAAATACACTTGCTCTCCATTTTGTTGCATTTCATTGGTTTCAGTTTCAAGTTCAGTCTCGACAGTACGGATGAATAAATGGATATCACTTTCTTAATAGTATTTAAAATCGGGGGGGGGGCGCAAAAACATTTATGTCCCACAGTGGGGGCATGACAAAAAATAACTGAGAACCACTGTACATACTGTCAGAAAATTATACTGCCCCATGTCTAGATGCAACATACACAGACAGTCCCTCGCTACATCGCGGTTCAAACATGGCTCCGTCACTCTATCGCATTTTTTCAAAAATTAATTAATAAATGAACACTATTTCATAGTTGACTATTGACTATTATTAATCTAAAAATATTGAAAGGCAAGTAATATGTAGTATTCTGGTCACTATAAGGTCAGTAATGTTACACTAATTAAACATTAGATTACCTTCGCAGTGCATGTAGTCAGCCATGGCATGTCCGACATGACATACTGTAGTGGAAAAAAACCTCCCACCCATTCCGTGTGGAAGTGGTAAGTTTTTAGCTTCTTACTTTGTCCTTCTTCCCCACTCCGTTTGAAAGCCTTTCTTTAGTTTAGAATAAACAAATTGGAGGCTAACTAGTTAGCCCTGTAGCATGCTATGTTTAAAGCAGCGGGCATCTCTTGTGTCCCTGCAGTGATCCCATAGCCTGCGCATTACAGTTGAGCAATGTGTTGTCAACAAAGAATAATAGGAGTGTAAAGGTGACTATATGGGGTTTTATTTAATGTCTACAGGGCTCTAATAATGTTAAAAATCATATTTAGAAAGTCAAAGAGGTTGTCTATGCTGTAACTACAAAAATATGACATTTATTAATATTGAATACTTCTTACTTCTACTTACTTCGCGAAAATTCAATTATTGTGGTCGGGACCAATTAACCACAATAAATGAGGGACGAGTGTACAACCTAAAACTGTTGTATTCAAACCTTTAAGTATCCCATACTGTGTAATATCTTTTTCGGCCAAGGTCTCCCTAATCAGAGAAAAGCATTTCTGGTAGGAAAAAAAGATGTGAAACATAATGCTGTAGCATCACTATCGATGTATTACTTTCCAAGACAGTGCTCATCTGTCTGTCTTGTTTGAAAAAGATTAAAGATATTTGGTCTTTCCTGACTGTGTCACTGGGTTTTTAAAGTTCAACGCCGATGACGTTAGCAGCCCTCAAAACTGACCAAAAATCATTGTTTTGCTCTTCATACTGGTTTATATCAATGTGTGACTGAAACATCCTCTTTTTGCAGGATATGTCCTGGAGGGGGGGTTAGATAGTGATGCAAATGGTCTGGTTTTCTGCAGGATTTATAAAGCTAATGTTATTTAATTTGTTTGTGTTATTTATTTGTCCAGGAAAACTTGAAGAGAGCGCTATTATTTTCTTACAGGGTATTTTTTCTAATACAGAAGAGACAATATTTCTATCATTAATTCATTCCAGAGATTTTTATATGATTTTATTTAATTATATATAATTTTTTTAATATATTATAATAATATGACATATATTATTATTTATTTAGATATTATTTTAGGCATAATAAAACATCAGCAACCTCTGAGAAGCCTGAATTTGTGTCTTAGAGGCATACTTTAAATGTTTTGAACGAAGGCATCTTTGAGTAAACTTGGATTATTATTTGAGTATCTCAGGCTGCCCTGGTTTTCAATAATCAAAATACGGTCATTCTTGTGTTGCATGCATGTAGTCAACTATGCTGTTTGCATGTTGTGCGTGAAGACAAAGGCAATAAAGAGCACCTGACTTGCTGCTGCCAAAAGCCCTTCACAGCCGGCTGCCTCGCTCCAGCTCATTTCCATCTAGTGTCATCACAGAGGGGACGTCAGCGAGAGGCTTCCTGCTGAGGATTGTTATCTGCATTTGCGGGAAAACACCAAAAGGTCACACCGATGGGCCGGTCCATGCTGGCACCTTCACCTACATCGTCACGGATCCACTGAAGAGGAGACATGAAAGGCTCATTCAACTCAATGATGGCTGCTTGTTTTATCATTTATCTTTATTTTGCTATCAAAAGTGGTGACAAAGTAAGATTGCCTCTCTGCTAGGATCAAAGTTTGTTTTTCAGTGCGCCACTTTTAATTGAAATAAAAAACAAAGCAATCTCCTCCTACTACCTTCAACAATACTATGAGAGTCTACTTGAGCTTTCCATCTGCACTTTAAACTAAATGAGATGAGTAAAAAACGTTTAAGTACTATCTGAAGTACAACTAAAAGGGTGTAACTTGAACTATGAGTGAAGGTTTAGTCAGTACGGAGCCTTCAAGGGGACATGAGGAAAAAAAATGTATGGGTTAAAAAAAAAAAACATTTGCTAGAGCTAGCAAAACTTTCTAATCTATGTGCTACTTCCACCATACATCACAAACAGGAAGTCATGCTCTTAATTTGTTACGCTAATGACACCATTTCTCTTAAACCTCAATGGTGACACCGATCAGGAATTTGATTAGATACTTAACCCGCAAAACAAAACCAAAAAAATTCGATGTATATCTATATAAATTCAAGCGTTAAGGGGATAACATTTATGGGGTACAAAGTCCAAATTAATAAAATGCTGCTGTGTCAACATCAGCTAGTAGCGGATGTTTGAGCTGAAACTTCAAATTAAGAGCATTTTAGCATTTAGCATTTTATTTTCAAAAGACAAGCCAAACAACCATCACGGAACTGAAAACTTGTTCCTATAGTTACTGTATCACTCCTCTACAATTATGCAATAAGGAATGCGAAATGCTGAAGATGGAAATGAAATTATGCATTTCCCTTTTTTTTTTTTTTTTTTTTTACCCTTGTCCTGTCCAGCCTTTAAAGCAGATAGAATTGTAGATCTAAATGCCCTCAAGTGCTCAACAGATTTACTCTGCCAGGGAGGAGTGTGATATACACTTCCCCTGTTATACAGAATTTATTTGACTTTGATGCTTGTAAATTGCAAATTGCAAATTTGGAGCGACCGGACCGGAGCAGGACAACCACAACCACAATGACAATGCTGCACTGAAACAGTCACACATAATAGTAGTCATGAAATGATGAACTATGATAGTGATCACAATGACAATACTGCATTGAAACAGTCACACATAATAGTAGTAATGAAATGATAGTGAACAGAATGACAATAACTGTAATGCCAATCATTGTAAAAAAAAAAACTATAGTCATACTGCTGATATCACCGTCGCTGTAATAAAACCAACAACATAATAACACCCTGGTTAACTCAGTGAGTAATGTAGGGAAGTACGTATGTACTGTGAGTGTGCATATGTACAGGTATCTCTGTATGTGAGGAAGACTTCATATATATAAAGGTGCAAGAATGTGTGGGCGTGTAATTGTCACTGAGAATGCATGAAAGGAAAGGGGCCGCCCTCCACCTCCCAGATAGCCCCAAATAGCCAGGCCGAGCCCCCGCTGCCAGAAGGCAACCAGGCCCACAGGGGCAGGCAGCACAAAGATCAGCGCCCCAAGAGCCAGCCCAGAGAGCCCTCCCCCCCGGGAAGACCAGCAAGGGCCGCAGAGAGGTAACCCCAGCCAAAGACAGGGCGCTGGCGGGCCGGAGGACAGCCCCCACAACCGGAAAGAAGCCCACCCACGCCGGGAGTGCCAATCCCCCCCCACACCGCCACCCCCACCCCCAGGGAACAGAGCCCTGCCCGCCCCAGGCCAGCCCCCGCCCAGTCCCCGCCCGACCCCCGAGACAGGACCACCCCGCCCAAGGATGCAGGAGGAACACCCCCCACCCACCCGGCGGAGGCACGGGCGGCAGAGATGTATCACCCAGCACCCGACCCCACGGAGCAAACCCCTGTATGCCCCCCCCCCCCCCCCCCCAAATAACTAAAATAAATAAATAAATAAAAGCACACACACATACGAATGCACATACACACTCCTACGCACCCACGCGCACGCCCACACACACGCATGCACGCGCACACACACACACACAGACGCACACATGTGCACACACATGCGCGCACACACAAACACACACGCGCGGGCGCGCAGACGCACACACAAACGCCCACACACACACACACGCACACACACAGTGGTCGACTGCCCGACACCCGGAAGCCTCGCTCTATCACCCATAGGTAACCCAAGGAACAGTGGAGTCTGGGAGTCTGGGAACCCCGGGTTCCCAGACATACAATCCAAAACACAGGCGCGAAGAGCGCGGACCGCCGGGGAGCAGGAAGACACCAGGCCACACCACCCCAACGGTAGGACGCCGCCAGCAAGGCAGACAGAGGAGCCGGCGAGGAGGAAAGCGGGCAGAAGAGCAAGCGGGCGGGCAAACGAGAGAGCAGCCAGGCGAACCACCACACAGCGCCAGCCGACACCTGCGGGACAGCAAACTCCGGAGAGGGAGCGGGAGCGCCGCACCCCAACCCGCAGGGAGGCCAAGCACCAGAGCCGAGAAGGCGAGACCAGTAGCAGACCAGCCGACAGACCCCACCAGCCACCAGAAGCCAGACCAGCCACATGCCACCAGAGCTGACAGCGTACAACACACGCACCGGAGCCCCACCCCCGACAAGCCCGCAGACAGACTGGGGGAAGTGAGGACACAGAAAACGGCCCAGCAGAGCACAAAGAGCAGCAGCGACAAACGCCCAAGCGCCCGGCAGAGCACAACCCCCCCCCCCAGCGGGCCCGGCTCCAGGGCACACGCCCACCTACCCCCGCCACCCAGGCCCACAGTACCCGCAAGCATGACCAAGCCCCAACCCACCAGTCGGCCTGGCAACCCAGCAGCCACCGCAGCGCAGCAACCACAAGCCCCCGTGGCGGCACACCGGCACCGCCAACCGGAGACTGCTGAACCCGCCCCAAGAGCGCAGAGGCACCCGCGTCACGTGTCAGTCCAGGGGAAGCACCGCAAGCCACCCCACCGGCGCAAGCCCTGGCATCAACAGGCCGCAACGGGCCACCCCAGGGAAAGGCAGGCGAACCAGACAAAGGCATCCCACAAGCCAGGCCACCGTGGGCGAGCCACCGCGACCACCAGGTCCACGGCCACACCCCCGACGCTGGCGGGCAGGCGCCGCGGAGTAGGCACGAGGCACCCCAATCCATCCCGCCCCGCCCCATTTCCACCCGATTTTCGCGATGTGGAGGTATGACCGGAAGTGTGTCCTGTAGCTTCACAAATTTTGGGGAGAGAACGCAAAACTTTGACAAGATCTCGCAAAAGTTATTGCATTCTCTCGCAAAAGTTTTGCAAACTCTCGCAAAAATCCATTTTTTTCCATGTCCCTTGGAGCCTCTGTAAGTCAGCAGCGTTACCTTCCTGCTGTTAAATTCTCTGTTAATGACAAAGTTAGAATTCCAGGTGTGCATGCTAACAAATAGTAAGTTGGAAAGCGGTTCCACAATGTTTCCCCTGGGTCCGAAGGACAGCCCATTCACACATAGCCAAACATAACTGTAGACAGACTGGCAAGTGACTATTAATATTACATGGGTACATAAGGGGTTGTCTAGCCATTGGTTGCACAATTACTCGTGACTTTGGCCAGAGACATAAGGAAATGGTCACTAATAAAAGGTTTTTTAATATATAGCAGTTTGTTGACATGTTTTTTCTCCATTTGTGCATATTTTTATTTAGATTCTTAGTCTGGCAGGACAAAGTGTGTCCCTTTCCAGTACAATATGGGAAGCATACTTTTGTTATTCTTTCAAGGGACGGTTGGCAACCCTGAGATGTCCGCAAATCTGAAGGATTAAGTGCACAAGTTAGTTTCCTGTTTGTGTTATGTCACCTCAGAAGAAGAAGGGTAGAAGAAGATGAAAAGTGTGATGATGACAGCCATAGAACGGGAAATGGAACTTATGGTGATAAGCATAGTCACACTTTATTTCATAGTTTGGCTGGTCCTACAACTTATAGTCAGGTGCGACTTATATATACAAATCAAAATATATACAGTACTGTATATCAGTTAAAATATGATGCATTTAAGTTAAAGTGGGGTGGTGGTTGGTTTTTTGGTGACACCTAGTGGACACAATAATTCATTGAGTTGAGCTTGTGCCACAGTTTGGCACGCAAATTAAATGATACAGAGCATACCGGACGCTTTTTGTCACTGATTATTTTCTAATTCGCTTCTGCCTCGGAGACTATGTGTCACTGTAATGTGGGGCTGCTGACGCAGCTGACAGGTACCGGCAGGCTAGTTTTGTCAGTGTTCAATGTAAAAACTTGGGTGTGGGTTTAGTTTGGTGAGGCCATGGAGCACCATTTTCAGTTGGCCTCAAAGGGGTTCTGGCAAACCGTCCGACATCTCAGAAAGTGGAGGAAGTGCCCGGTCCCCAATATTTACAGTTGGAAGCCTGCTGGCCTCCACTGAGGACAAGCGGAGTAAGGCACACTTTGAGGCACTTCTCAATCCCACTGACATACCTTCCATAGAGGAAGTAGAGTCTGAGGATACAAACGTGGACAGTTCCATCACAGTGGCTGGGGTATCTGGAGTAATCAAAACACTCCTTGGTGGCAAAGCTCTAGGGCTGGACCAGTTTCACCCTGCGTTCCTCAAGGCTCTGGATGTTGAGGGACTGTCTTGCAGACACGTCTCTTCAACATTGTCTGGAAGTCGGGAACAGTACCTCTGGATTTGTGAAGTGGGGTGGTATAGGGGGATCACACTCCTCACCCTCCCTGGGAAAGTCTACCCCAGGGTGCTGGAGAGAAGGGTACGACCATCAGTCAATACTCAGCTACCACAATGTGGTTTTGGTCCTGGTCGCGGAACACTGGATCAGCTCTCCACACTTGCAAAGGCACTGGAAGGTACATGGAATTTTGCCCAACCGGTCTACATGTGCTTTGTAGACTTGGAAAAGGCATTCAACCGTGTCCCTCGCGGTGTCCTGTGGCGGGTGCTCCGGGAGTATGGGATTGGTGGCACACTACTATGTGACAGTCTGTGCTTGTACAACTGGAGCAGGAGCCTGACTCGCATTGCCAGCAGTCGAGCCAAGGCTGCCCTTTGTCAACAATTCTGTTCATAATTTTCATGGACAGAATTTTTAGGCGCAGCCAAGGCATCCAGGGAGTCCAGTTTAGGGGCCTTAAGACCTCGTCTCTGCTATTCGCAGATGATGAGGTCCTGATGGCCCCATTAGGCTGTGACCAGCATTAACTGGGGTGGTTTGCAGCTGAGTGTGAATCTTCTGGGATGAGAATCAGCACCTCCAAATCCGAGGCCGTGGTTCTCAGTCGGAAAAGGGTGGATTGCACCCCCCAGGTTGGGAGTGAGGTCTTGCCCCAGATGGAGGATTTCAAAGTATCTTGGGGTCGTGTTCACGAGTGAGGGAAAGTTGGAGTGTGAGATCGACAGAAAGATCGGCTCAGCATCTGCAGTAATGTAGTTGCTGCATCAGACCTTCGGGGTGAAAAGAGAGCTGAGCTGGAAGGCAAAGTTCTCAGTTTACTGGTCGATCTTCAGTATGTTCCTACCCTCACCTATGGTCATGAGCTTTGGGTCGTGACTGAAAGAACAAGGTTAGTTTTCGTCGTAGGGTGGCTGGACTCACCCTGACAGATAAGGCGAGCACCTTCTGGTCACGTGAGGGCGACGGGTCGCCGACATTTTTAAAAAGCAGCGGATTGCTCGTCTATACGGAAACGACAAGCCGGTGTTTTCAGACTTTCCCACACAGGAAGCCGTTTTCAAAAAATACCGTTTCAGGTCACCTAGAACAGTGGTCCCCAACCCCCGGGCCGTGGGTCATTTGGTACCGGGCCGCACAGAAAGAAAAAATAATTTCCATTATTTCATTTTTTTTTGTTTTATTTTGAAAAGTCGCCGGATTCTCTCTGTTACATCCGTCTCACTTGATGCATGTCCATTGTCTCTCATATGCCGCACAGATAGACTACTACTGTTTTTTTTTACGATTTTTCTTTCATCACTTATTACTTATTGAGTAATCACTTATTGAGCGCTAATGTTAATTGATGCTAGTGCACTGCCTTTTACAACACACGTCAAACAGCGATGTAATAATGTCTCTGGAAACACTTGGCTGGAACTGGTGGATGGTAGGTTGGCATTCATTTTGTGCTTTTAATTTGATGTTATACATGTCTTAATTTTACACAATACGTAATAAATAAGATAAATTAGATCGCTATAATGTACGACCTCCCCCCCCACAAGCCGGTCCGTGGGTCAAAAAAGGTTGGGGACCACTGACCTAGAACACAGTTTCCGTGGAGATGAGAGGCTGAAACGATAAAATACTTTGCTGTTTTGACCTGAAAATGTGTGGATAGCCTCCTATAGTCCAGTGTGATATGTTTTTTTTTCCTGTGCTTTCTGCCTTGCTGCATGACAGTTAGGAATGTTAAAATGTTTCTCGTGTAGCATCATGGAACAGATTTAGTTTCACTTTATATCTTCTACTGTACATCAAATAGCTATCTTTTCTTAAGGCTGTAAATGTCCAACTTTCGAGTTTTCTAGACGGCGGTCATGGTTCCCTCTGCATCCATCCATGTACTACAAACCTAACAGATATGAAATCAAAAAGCTACACCTTTTACCGTTGAGTTGGGGGCAGATTTCCTTTTCAAACAAATCCTCCGTTTTATGAAGTGATTCATTTCATTCCAAGGAGTCAGTCAAGATGTGACACGATCAGCAAAGAGCGTCGTTTCAAGTCCGACTTCCCTGCCATATTCATCTGAGTTAACGTCGCCGAGGGTGCTCATCAAAAGGAATAATGGCCTGACATCAGCTCGGCTTCATTAAGTGGAAACAAAGAGAGAGCGTGGTCACGTGGCGTTTAAGAGCGATAATAAAAGGTTCCGAGAGGAGCCACTTCACACTCGATCTCGCGGGTGAAGACGGGGGGAGTAATGTCAGCGAATGTGATTTAATTCAAATGTGCCGCTTGCGGGGCGTTGTTGCGTTTGTTTGTCTGCTTAGATCAGACATATTCGTCCTCATCTGCCTTTCAAAGGTAATCACGGAAGGCTGTAATTATATCCTTCAGAGGACCTTTCAACACACCTTGCAGGCACTTACTTCGCATTTGCATTTGTAATGACTCGCCCCACTGTGCTGTGTTGATTTGCAGAAAAGCAATAAACAAAACATGTCTGCCAGCGCCTACAGCAGGAAATCAATAGGGAATTGTTCCTTTTTAATCATCTGATACTTGGATCGGGAAAGAAACATTTTGGACTCACGGAGTGCTGAGCCTCAGGAGTCAGCGTTTCCCTGCGTGGTTTTCTCACAAAGTCGATAAGAAATACACCTGCTGCTGTTGGTCATGTTTTTTTTTGGTCCTGTCCAGCCATTAGGGAAGATAGTATTGTTGATCTAAATGCCCTGACGTTCTCAACAGATTTGCTTTGTTTGTCATGTTGACGACCAACAAAGCTCTCCACTCTCTGTTGGATCTTCTGTCAAAGGAGTCGCCTTCCTGTCGACTTCCAATCATCAACATGGGACTGATCCATACAGCGATGTCATGATGATCAACTTAACAACTTCTCTAAAATGATTATAGAGGAAAATCCCTATCCCTACAATCCCTATTCACACAGACCATAGGCGAAGCCAGAGCCTTCCCTGAGGGGAAAGATTTTCTGTCACCCCCACCCTGCAAGTCAGTTACATGCCCTTAAAAAAACATTGAATTGGGTTGAAAACAGCTTTGAGAACCTCTTGATTAGATCGTGTTAAACTTTTTAAAGACCGGATTAACATACCTAGATTATGCGATTAGAAACCAGTACATGTACACGCTTTGATCGAGCAATCATCAGAGCAAGCTTGGTACTCATATACCAGTCTCTTCGTGGAGTATCATGGCGCTGCTCTTAACAACATTAATTAACAGGAGAAGAAGAGGAAGCCGGAGGGAGGGGGACTGTTTACCACAACACGGAGACAAATTAAAGCTACAGAAGCTGAAAAAGTCCATATTTTTACGGTACAGTAATTCCTCATTTATCACACTTAATTGGTTCCAGACTAAGCAGTGATAAGTGAAATGGAATATTGTCGTAGTTAGAGCACAGAAAACCTGTTCAGGGGCTTATAAATATGGTATTTAGCATTATTAGTCTTTGATCAGCAACCCTCCACATACTCCTCTGATGCCGCAAAGGTCGCTTTTATAATGAGCCTGCTGACTGATAAAGCCACAGCTTGGGCATTGGCGGTGAGCAAGGCCAAGCTGGCCACCCGCACCTCTCTACCTATTTTTTTAGCTGAGATTAGAAAGGTGTTTGACCACCCCTTTTGGGGCAGAGAAGCAGGAATCCGTCTTTTGGACTTTTGGACAAGGAAAACGCTCAGTTGCCGCATTTTCGATTGACTTCCGGGTTTTGGCGGCGGAGAGCAGGTATGACGAGACGGCACTGCATGGCATTTTTTGCAAGGCTCTTCACGCCCACATAAAGGACGAATTAACTGTCAGGGATGCCACTACTTCTTTGGACTCTCCTCGCCATAAGGCTAGACAACCGGTTGAGAGAGCGAGATTGCGAGCATGCCGAGGACGAGAGATGTTGCGGTCCAGAGCCTATACCTAAGTCGAGGGCAATACCTACTACCCATGACGAGGACCAGGACTAGACCTGCATCGACCCAGCAGCTGGATCGTCGGTGGAGCCGATGCAGCTGGGTGGACGACGACTCACAATGTTCGAGAGGATCCGCCGCCGACTAGACCTCTGCCTCTACTGTGGCGGTGCTGATCACCGTATCGCCAAGTGCCCGACGTCAACAAGCCAGACTTGGGAGCCACACCGGTATCAAGCCAGGATCGACCCCAAGCTGAGAATCGATCATCCCACTCCGCCTGTGAGTACCCGATCACGGAGGCGGCATCACGAAGTGCTGGCAGGTGGAGGGAACTATCTCAGGAGGGGGCTGTAGCGTTCAGATCATGGCACTCATAGACTCAGGAGGTGATGTTTTGTTTTCTGGACTCAGATTTTGTCAAGGAGCATAATATAAAGCTCATTCAGCTTCCTACCCCAAGGAGCTGCATTCATTAGATGGGCGATAGTTACTCACCAGTCTGAGAAAGTATCCTTGCGGTTATCAGGTAATCACTACAGTATGTATCCATACAGTTTTTCATGGTACCATCTCAGGCCGCTCCTGTAGTTTTAGGTCTCACCTGGCTTAAACTTCATAACCCGTCTGCTGACTGGGGTACGGCCCAGATTACTTGTTGGAGCAATTTTTGCCATGCTAATTGTTTACGTTCAGCGGTTCCCAACACCCCGGTTAAGTCTGCACCTGCCAAGAGGATAAATTTGGAGGGAGTTCCCGCAGCCTATTATGACCTCCGCTTGGTTTTTAGCAAAGACCGTGCCCAGAGCCTACCTCCTCACTGCCCGTACGACACGCTATCAAATTATTACCCGACGCACCCTTACCTAACGCGCGTCTTTACAAGGTCTCCGGTCCTGAACAGCAGGCACTTAAGGAATACATAGCTTAGTCATTGGCTGCGGTACTCATTTGTCCATCTTCCTCCCCTCTCGGCGCGGGGTTCTTTTTTGTTGAAAAGAAGGATAAGTCCCTCACACATAAGTCCCCCCCCCCCCCCCCCCCCGTGTATTGACTACCGGGGCCTTAACGATATCACTGTTAGGAACCGTTATCCTTTGCCCCCCATGGACTCGTTTTTTTCTGCTCTTCACTCCGCCAGTATAGTTTCCAAATTAGACCTGCACAATGCATATCACTTGGTGCGTATCAGGGAGGGGGATGAGCTTTTAATACACCCCTTGGGCATTTCAAATATCTTGTCATGCTTTTTGGCCTTACTAATGCCCCTATTGTTTTTCAAGCCCTTATCAATGACGTGCTCCGTGATATGATTAATAAGTTCTGTTTTGTTTATCTTGACGATATCCTCATCTTTTCCAGAGACCTGCACGTCCACCATGTCCGCATGGTTTTACAATGCCTTTTGGAGAACCGGTTATTTATAAAGGCTGGGAAATGCGAATTTCAAGATTAAGGCTCTCCTATATCAAGAAAGCACTCGCAGAGGTTCTTAGGGTTCGCTAACTTCTATAACATTTCATCGGCAACTACAGCAGCAAAGTGAGAACTCTAACAAGGCCTACATCATCTAAAGTCCCGTTTGTTTGGACCTCAGAAGCGGAAGATGCATTCGTTAAGCTGAAATCTTGTTTTACTTCCGCACCTGTACTTACTTATACTGACCTTGAATTACAATTTGTTGTGGAGGTCGACGCTTTGGATACGGGATTGGGGGCTGTCCTGTATCAGCGTTCACCGGTCGACCAAAGGCTCTAACCATGCGCATTCTTCTCACGCCGTCTCACCAACACCGAGGGGAATTACGATGTGGGGAACAGAGAACTGCTGGCCATCGTTCTGGCGCTGCAGAAATGGCGGCACTGGCTGGAGAGCGCAGCCCTACCCTTCGTTGTAATGACCTACAAGACCGACCACGGCTCAGATATTAAACTCTCGTCAAGCACGATGGTCTTTGTTCCTCACACGTTTCAAATTCTCTATCACGTACAGACCAGGCTCCCGTAACTTCAAGCCTGACGCTCTGTCCATGGTCGACCAAGCTGAAGCGGAGGAAACACCGGAACCCATCGTACCTGTGGCCGGGTACTGGGGGCTCTCCAGTGGGAGGTGGAGAGAAGGGTTTCAGATGCAGTTGAAAGGGCCAAGAGGAACCAGAGGGATGTCAGATGGGAGGTGCTACAATGGGGGCACTCCTCTAAGATGACCTGTCACCCGCGGATTAGGCGCACGCTGTCCACTGTTTCTCAGAGGTTTTGGTGGCCAGCTATGGCTAAGGACGTAAGTGAATTCGTCGCGGCCTGCTCTGTCTGTGCCAGGAGTAAAGCCTCTCATTGTCGTCCTTCGGGCCTGCTCCAGCCATTACCCGTCCCATCCCTCCCCTGGTCACACTGCTCTGGACTTCATTACGGGTCTTCCTCCATCTAATTTGGGGAAAATGTTGAATTTTTTTCAGTACAAATATAAGTAGCCTGATTGTCCTGGACGTGTTGAACAGTTTGACGTTGGAATGGCTTGAATCGAGAAATGTGGCAGTAGTAGCAGGTAATAATAATTAGTTGTATGGAAAAGGGTACATTTTGGGAAAATTTAAATTTTGGATTTTGGATCACCATCCAACTTTTATCAGTTCTTCCATATCCCATTTCCGACAATTCCGGAAAATCCACATTCAACCACATCCATTCAGAACTTTTCAAGTTATTTTGAGCACAGACAAACAGACAGACAGATAAACGCAGGCAAAAACATAACCTCAGCGCTGTGCTTTGCGCTTGTGCTTGGCAGAGGTAAAAAATAGCGAGAGGGTGCAACTGTATATGGATACAATAAAAACCTACCCGTTTAATAAGTCAGTTTTATTATGTGACATGACACCTGAACGCATCTCCATTGGAATAGAAATGTAACAAACAGATGTTTTTTTTTAACACCGTGTAGAGTGAATTAAAACAAATAAAACTCATATGTCTGTATTTCATCAGTCTGTGAAACGGAGAAAGAAACGGAGATAATATGAGAAACATTCTCTGCCTCTCAATTGATATATTTCAGTGAGTGAGAACAACATCATAACCAACATTCTTAATCATACTTTATTTAGTACCAGAGTCAAAATTCTCAACTCATTCGGGACATTTAGCCTTTCTGGTACATTGCGCTATTATGCTAGGTGTTAGCATGCTAACGTCTGTGTAGGCTCTCAGTCGTACAGGAGTTGTCCATCGAGGAAAAGGCTTCTTGAGACGTCATCTGTACTTCTGTGTAGAAGGTGTCGGACGTTTCGCTCCTCATCCGAAGAGCTTCGTCAGCAAACTAATAAGTGCTGGTAGCTTAGGCCTTAAATACAGTAAGAGTGGGCGGAATTGGTGTGCCAACACCCTCCTCCTATTGGTTCGTTACACTAAGCCTGGGCGGAGCAGTGGTATAATCCTATCCTGTTATTCACACCTACGATAAAAGGGAAGTGTCGCTCCCTGAATTGGGTATGAACGACTCTGATACTGGCTTGTTAGCATCTATTGTTCTGGCTCGGCCCTGCCTTCACCTCATTTGCAAGACTAAGAGCTGTGGGTTTTGGTCTCAGTAACCTGCTGAACACAGGGTCCAAATTAAACCTCATGCTAACGTTAGTATGTTAGAATAATAGCCTTTTTAAGCTCCATTCATTCCTTATTTATAATTATTTCTGCATGTAAAACAATAATTATTCTCTATAAAATGTATTTTTTTGTTAATATTTTGGATGTCTGAAACAGATTAATTGGATGTATATTATTTCCTATGGGAAAAGTTGCCTCGGTTTCCATACATTTTGTTTTTTATCTGTCTTTTGGAATGAATTAATAACGAAAACTGAGCTTCCACTTTACTGTATGTTTGGCATCAATACTGCAATACAGTGTTTAAACATTATGTGATTAAAACCAGAGATCAGGTTTTGCCATCCTTAAAGGGATTTTTTTCTATGCCTCCGCCGCCAAAGTGCTTGCTCGTGTGGCGTTCGGTTCTTTAATGTATGACGATGCTGCTCCGTGTGTCGTGTGCTTTGACCTAACTTCTTTTGTTTCACTATAGAAATAAAAGTGACTTCACTCAAAGTGTTTGCATTTAGCATGGAAGGCGACGTATGTTTCTTGTAGGTTACTTGGGGAGTGTAAGTCTAAAGTGAAGCTGTTTAAGCCCCCCTCCCTGACTCCCAGATCCATTTAGAAGAAGGGCCGTGTAAACCTGGTGAGTCTGAGCATTTAAAACAAACACTCTCAGTCCCGCTGCCATTTGTGGGTCAACTGCCGAGAGGCCAAGTGCTGCTGTTCTCCAGTGATATATTCTTCCCTCATATGTTGATAATTCATCGTGTCGGGTCAGTAGTGATATCAATCCGGCGTGACCCTTATGAATCACATCCTGCGGTGTATTTGGAGTGTTATGGCGCCATAATGAAAGATTCAAATGCGGCTCATAGGAGCAGGTAAGTCAGTAATGATGACATAACAGCCCGTCAGGAATAAATGGGATTCATGGGAAATGAATCAGAGTCTCAGGGAGTCTCAGTGTGACGGATGAGGGCAGAAAGTGGGTCAGAACCGCAGGTTGCTTGGCTGCGCAAGTGGGCCAAGACACAATGCTCCAGGTGATGATAGCCAATTTGTGCTCATCTTGAAAATGACTCCCACCACAGCACAGCCCCTGAAGACTCATTTCTATGTTTTGTAATATTGTCATTGTGGAAGCTCATTGGCTGCCAGTTGCACCAGTTGTGGTACACCAAATATGGTTTGCTGTACTGTGCTCCACCTACAGAGCTCTGGGCAGTGTGAGAACAACAATAAAGTGCAAGAAAAGCTGCTGTGATGGATTCAAACACCCTTACAGGTAGAGTGTGCGGCACAAGCCTGCCTGCACGGTGCAGTCCAAGCAAGATAAACCACTGAGCGCCTCATGCATTAAACATGAGCGGCCGGGATTGGATGTGGCGTCCCTCAGAGTTTAGACTTTGAAAGGAGCTCATTCATATTTTAATCACACTGGAGGCTCAATTAATCATTGCACAGTTTAAGGGTGAAATTGATGAATATTCACTTGCCGAGCGAGGAGACTTGTGACCCAGGCTTCCCTGCTTTGGCTGGAACAATATTCCCACACATCAGGC
The DNA here is from genome assembly GCF_027744805.1 of Dunckerocampus dactyliophorus. Lineage (NCBI taxonomy): Eukaryota > Metazoa > Chordata > Actinopteri > Syngnathiformes > Syngnathidae > Dunckerocampus > Dunckerocampus dactyliophorus. Next base: position 23,321,941 of record NC_072823.1, on the reverse strand, counting down.
ATCCTCAAGGTCGTTTCTTCAGGTGTGCAAAATAATGCACAAAGTGTGTGACAGAGCTGCTTTTTTAATTGCTTGTGTTTAAAAAAGCTCACGTTTGTGAGAGAGAGACAGAGTGCGGTTCTTTTCTTTGTGGTCCAGAATTATTCACAGGCATGGACGGCGTCTCATACAAGACAATTAGATCAACTTTCTTTTAAGCCTTCTGAAAGTTTGGAAAAATCCTCACATCCTCTCACCTGACTGTGACTGCTTGACTGCACAATCTAATGAGATCCATTACAAAACTTCCACCTTTCCAGAAAGAGTCATGCTCACACTGTCAGAGAGGCATTCATGTAATAACATTGTGTGAGCTGTTTCTAATGATTTGATGACGGCAACCATGTGGACAAATATTAAACATTATATCATCTGAACCACAAGGAAAATGAAAGGAACAGCTGTTAGGAGTAGCTGTTACTTTCTTTGTGTTATGCTTCATCCTTTTGTTTTTTCCTTGTGTTTTCAGCAAGCAGCTGATTGGCCCCGCCCTGTCTGGAGTGCTTTGCCTTGTGCTTTGCTCTCTCTCTCTGCTCTGCTACCTGCTCTGTTTGTGCTGCCTCGGTCGCTGCAGGCTCGTCTCCAACTCCTCGCCATGCTCCTGGGCCACTCAGCTGCTTCTCGCTGGCTGCTGGCATGACACTGAACAGCAGCCTGGGGGTTTTTTTCTTAGTTTTTAGTCTTTTGTTTGACCTGGTGTGACCAGCTGTCCTGTTTTTGGGTTTGCTGTGTTCAAGGTTTTTGTTGTGTGTTTTTTCCTGTTTAGGGGTAGCAGTGAGGTGACAGGACGACGGCCCTGTATAGGGTTGGCCTTTTCACCTCATTCCATGTGTTTGTTTGGGCCGGCGCATCAGGCCCTTTTCTTTGGGAACAGAAGTTTTTTTTTAAGTTTATTCATTAATAAACTTGGGTGAATTGATTTTTCCGCCTCCTGTGTCCTCATTGAATATGTTATGTTCACCTGGGTCGTAACAACAACACTCTGCTCTTTGGTACTCCCCTGCTTCTCCTATTGTGCTGAAGTGTGGGGAAGTTGAAGTTTGTCGCGGTAGCAAATACTGATGCACCGTTGGGTGCCATCCTGGTTTTAATGATGTTGAGACGTGTGAGGCGTGATGAAGAGGACTGGTACACAGGGTGGGCCATACGTTTCCATTCGTAGGAAAAAAAATAATTCATGTTGGACACGCTGTAATTCCTTGTATTGTGGTCTGGACCAGTCCTCTATACATCATCGCCAGCTGGTTCAAAATGCAGCTGCCCGCCTGCTAACTGGCACCAAGAAACTGGAACATATAAACCCAGTCCTGGTCTCCTTCCACTGGTTACCTGTGACTTACAGCAGTGGTCCCCAACCTTTTTTGACCCACGGACCGGCTTGTATTCCCACAAATCTCCCTGGGGGGGGGGGGGGTTCGTACGTTATAGCGATGTATCTTATTTATTATGTGTTGTGTAAAACTAAGACATGAATAACATCAAATTAAAAGCACAAACTGAATGCTGACCCACCATCCACCAGTTCAAGTTCCAGCAAAGTTTTTCCAGAGAGATTATTACATGGCTGTTTGACGTGTGTGGTAAAAGGCAGTGTGCTAGCATGAATTAACTTGAGACAAATGTGCACATTAGCACTCAATAAGTCATCAAAACTTACCTTTATGCATTCCCACATAGTATCAGCATTTGACACCAAATATGAGGTGAAAGAAAAATGGTAAAATACAGTATAGTAGTCTATCTGTGCGGCATGAGATAAAGTTAGCACACGCACAATGGACATGCGTCAAGTGAGACGGATGTAATAGAGAGAATCCGGCCAATTTTCAAAATAAAACATTTTTAAAAAATGAAATAATGGAAATTTTTCTTTCTGTGCAGCCCGGTACCAAATGACCCCCGGCCTGGTACCGACCCCGGGGGTTGGGGATCACTGACTTACAGGGTCCAGTTCAAAATCATTTTCTTGGTTTTTAAATCGCTGAATGGTATTTAATGGCTCCTTCATACTTATCTGACTTACTGTCTGTTTATGTTTCCGTGAGTCAATGAGGTCCAGCTCACTGCTCCTTTTAACCACTTCAAGAGCTAATCTTAAATCTCGGGGCAATAAGGCCTTTTCTGTCGCAGGTCCGACACTTTGGAATGGCCCGCCCCCTAAACGTTAGAGCTGAACAAACACTCGAGCATTTTAAATCTTTATTGAAATCTTACTTTTATGGACTGTTTTTTAACACAGGTTAACCTGGGCATTGTCTTTATTGTTTTAATAGTGTCTTGTTTTCACTGTATTTTCACGTTTTATTAGCGGGTATGTTTGTGTAGTTTGTGCTTTATTGGCTGCTGTACAGCACTTTGGGCAGTTAGCTGTTGGAAATGTGCTATATAAATACATTTGACCTTGACCTTGACCGTGATTATTGTTGGATTACCATTGTTTCCAAAACACATATTAATACGTGTTTTCCACTGTTGATGAACTTACATTAGCACAGTTGAAGTTATGCTTGCAATGGCGTTGGTGATCCATTCCTTGAGATGATTTATGTCTTATCTTCTCCTGATGCACCATGGCCTTCAGAAACCACATCTGAAACATAAAAATATATACATTACACATTTGCATATATATGGAAACTTATGGTCCACTCAGTAGATCCAGTTCTTTTCTTTTTTTTCCAGTAGATCCAGTTCTAACAGAACCATGAGATCTGTTGATTTATTGCACAGATAGACTTGTATTCTGTACGTAATGTGCATATTTGTGTGGTGCAGCTCTCTGAAAAATAAACTCCAGGCTTGCACTGGTGGATGGTGGGTCTGTATAGGTTTTGTCGTAGTTTTACACAACACAACAAATAAGAAAAATCATATTGCTACGTATATGTTTTGCTGATGTGTTGAAAATTTGTCCCGGTTACTAGCTAGCATGCTGCTAATGCTAGCGCTGCTAATGCTATTTAGATCCATTCTCGTCTTCAGTCATGCTCAGCTACGGAGCATGCGTGACAATCGTTTCACCGGCAGCCCAGGCCCTCGTGTTGTTTAAGACGCACCAGTTACTAGTCTTGCGATACCCGGTCCATGTCTCTGCAATCGATTCATCTAAGGATTTATGGCTGATTCTTATCGATCCAGGAGGCTGCTATCGATGCAGCCGCATCGCTCGGTCGTCAAACCGGATATCCGGTCGGACATTTCGGACATGTTGAACTATGGAACTGTATTCTTATGTAACTTTGTATGCATGTTCAAAATAAAGTGACGAACAAAGAAGCAAACGTCTGATGGAGAAAAAAAATCATCCACATTGAACAGCAACACCACACTACAAAGGATTGCTGGTCAAGAAAATGTGGTATTGGAAACTTTCCACCGCAGGAATAATACAGCAGCAACATAAATAATCAATTATTCATCTGAACAGCAGTAATCAGGTCCTCTATTAAAATCATTGATCATTATTAATAAGTTATTGCTTCATCTGTATTCAGCATTTATTGAACCATTATACAATGTTTCTTTCAGTTTCTTACTGCTGTATTTATTTATTTATGAGACGCCCATAAAAAAGGCTATTGCTGGGTTGCAACAACGTGACCTAGAGCAGTGATTTTCAACTGGTGGGCCGTGACCCAAAAGTGGGTCGCGGATCTTTGCCAAAGAAATCATATGAAAATAATATTGCGCTTTTATTCTGAAGGGGTAAGATGACGGCACCACTGGACGCAGCTGCAGACATTGGCAGCAGCTCTTTATGGACTTTAAAACCCAAGGATGCCAGCGAACTACAGAAGCTCTGTATCCTCTGGTGGCTCACCTCAGCCGACCCCCACCAGTGACATGCGGTCTCACTTGTCATGATGGAAAAAAAAAGAATAATAACATCAAATATGAATATTTGTCCATTGAACTGTATTATAAATGTATTTTCTGTATAATTTCCAATCGTTTTTAACATAAGTAAAAATTGCTGCATTTGCTGAAATCGCTGACTTTGCATATTTCCTGATCAAATACAGGGTGAGGCCACCGTGAGCGTGGCTTCTCGGTTTTGTGTGACCAATACCGTTTTTTAGTAGTAAAGGAGGCCGATAACCGATATTTGGAGCCGATATTCATTTGCAGTAAAAAGTGAAAATATTGGTGCCAAAACTTTGAATTCTATTAATTAGGCTAGTCAAAGTTAACGTCTTAATAATGAGTTAACAGTAAGTCTCTTTAATGGCACTATTTTTTCGACGCGCGATTAACTTGCGCACGTCCTGTTTGACCCTCGGCCCACACCGTAGCTTGAGGAAATGCAGCGGTTTGGCAGATGATGTTGAGCCACAAGCGGCAACCATATTGAGCAGAAATGGACAAAGAAAAGGTTATTTTGAATGGTAAGTTTAACTTCAAAGCCCTGGCAGTTAGCTCTCTCGACATGACCAAAGTTATTTGTATCTGCTGTCGCTGTGATTCGAGTCGTCACAGAGTATGTTGAGTCTCAGAGAAGAGAGAAGGTACTGGAGCACTGCAGGTATGTTTTTATTGTCATTTATACAGTGGTTATTTATATATTTATATATATGGTTTTTTATATACGAGCCGTCTCTCGGCTGAAGTTTGCTTTGAACTGTGAGCTAAAATTTGGGTTACAAGCTGCTAGTTACCGGCAGGCATAGCTGAGGACAGCTATTTGGGGGCTTGTGTCAATATGACAAAGTCGGAAGTGAGCGAGCACACACACAGCGCTCATTGAGATGGCTTTAAATGCTTGCAAGGGTTATTAGTATTTATTAGCGTTTGTGCTTAACTGCTGTGTTTGTGAACGCTGACAATAAAAGTTGCATGTTTAAAAACCCACAGTGTCATGCTTCCACGTCGCTGAAGTGACCACACTCAGAAACGTGTGATAAAGTGTGCGTAAAAGAGTGTGTGTGTGTGTGTGTGTGTGTGTGTCCCCGTAAAAGAGTGTTTGGAAGTGAAGTATAAGCTTTAGCCCGACTGCACTACAGTGTATGGGCGCAGTCCTACTTGTTCTAGAGCAGTTTATTTTTGTAAGTTGTCAGTATTTATTTTTCTAATACCCTGTTTCCATTTCACTTAGTTGTCGGGTGTTTTTGCAAACCTTTAATTGTAATGTTCAACACAATTACATTTCGTGAAATTATTTGCCTGAAGAGACTGATATTTGACTAATGGACAGTTTATCTTACTAATGTCTACTTGTACATTGTGTTTGATTTTTATTAGGGCTGTCAAAAGTTAACATCTTAATGGGGCGTTGACGGACGTTTCCTTTAGCGACACCATTTTTTTTGACGCGCAGTCCTGTTTGATCCTCGGCCCACACCGTAGTTTGATTGAAGCACGGTAATTGTATCCACAAGGAGGAGGAATTATTGATGAGAAATGGAGAGAGAAAAGGGTATTTTGATTGGTAAATTTACCTTCAAATGCCTGACAGATGACTGTCACTGTGATTTGAGTTATCACGGATTACGTCGCCTGCCACAGATTGGAGCAGTGCAGGTATTGTTTTTATTGTCATATACTGTACAGCAGGGGTCACCAACGTGGTGCCCGTGGGCACCAGGTAGCCCCCCACGACCACATGAGGTGCCCGCAAGCCTGCTTTTCATTCAGGTTTTCAGTTAATAATGAAAGAACAGTAGAAAGAAATGCATTCTGAAATACAAAATGTGAGTTGTGGACACCAGCATTTTGTTAATGTTCTGGTAAAACAAGCATATTCGCTTTGTTTGGGTTTAAAATAAGCTCTGAAAATAAATGTTACAAAAATTAGTAGCTCTTGGCCATTTTCATTTTGTAAAAGTAGCTCTCACAAGGAAAACAGCAGTGACCCCTGCTGTACAGTGATACCTTGACATACTGTATGAGTGTCCCAACTAATGAGGGCTTTCTTAGATGTAAGTTGTCTCTCCACTGATTTTTGCTTTGAACTGCGAGGTAAAATTTGGTTTTACGAGCTGCTGTTTGGGTGACGACCACCATGGCTGAAGTGGAGTGGCTCCAAATAGCATTAGCAGTGCTGGCATTAGTGTCGAACTAGCTAGGGAAAGATTTTCAACACCTCAGTAAACCATACGTACATTATGGCGATCGGATTTATCTTATTTATTATGTATTGTGTAAAACTATGACATGAACAACATTAATAGCACCAAATGAATACAAGGTCACCATCCAGCCTGGTGGGCGTTGTCTTTCAGAGTGGTTGTGAAAAATGGGAAAAATACAGCATAGTAGTCCATCTGTGCATGGGAGAACGTTAAAAGGTGCATTCAAGGACCATCAAACAAAATAGGACAAATCACCACAAATTAAACATTCAAAAACTGGGGGATTTCTAACTAATAGTATTGTAATCAAATAATATTCACTATAATATAATTATTAATATTTATGTATAAAGGTAAAATGTGTTTTAGGTATTTTTATCTGTATATTTCATTAAGGAAAGGTGCATTGTGGCAAATATTTAATAATCATTTATGAATGTTCCTCAATAGACTTTTCTACTCACAAACATTTAGAATTAAAAACCAGTATTATAAATAAAGAAATCTTACTTTAAGCTCAAAATAACATGTTTGCGTCAGAGTGAGACATCTCACAGTGAGAGGTAACATAATAATAATAATAATCTAATAATAAATAATAAATAATAATTAAAATATTAATTGAAAAATATGCTTTCTGACCGTATATTATTATTTTTTTAAATAATGGACCATATTTCCAAAATTGATATGCCTTTACGTAAAATTGTATGTAGTTATCATTGTAGTTGCGTATCGAATCGTTTACCACAAAGAGATTTCCCCTAAGTATAGAAAAAAATGTTGATATCTGTAATTAAAAGTGATCAATTATGAGTTAACTGTGTACAAAATTTGATTAATCGTGATTAAATTGTTTAATCGATTGACAGCCCTAGTTTGTATGCCTTTGAGGTTCATTTTGTGTTGAGCTGTTTAAAAAAAAATTATAAGTGCATGGCTCAGATCAAGGGTACCCAAGTGTTACATTTTGGGGAAAATTTCAAACTCGTGGATAGACCTTGGTAATGTTAGCAACACAAACTTCAAACATTGCAAAACATACACCCAACATACCAGAGCTCGAGACATCTTCCGTTTCCCATAGCAACCCTCCGAAGTTCACTCTTTCTTAAACGTAATGTACACATCTCGGTGTCCACTTTATGCTGTTATCTCTGCATAAATTTGACTTTTGTTACAAAAGTAACTTATATTTGAGAGGGTATCATAAAGTAAATAAAAACAAGTGACAAATCTAGATCTTGAGTTAAAGCTCTGAAAATATGGCAAAAATTAAATGCGGACACCGAGTTATGTACATTACATCTTCCACAGTGGCACACAAACTTTCTTGCCATTCTGTAATCTGTGAACACATTACCCCACTACTGTTTTATGTTACAGAGAACAATAAAACACACATGCAGAAAGTAGTTTTTTCAACTTAAACAACCCAACTTCTATATATTTGCATGAAACTCATCATAAACTGTAATGTACATAACTTGGTGTCCACTTTATGCCTTACATCACTCTAGAAATTCATCTTTTGTAGGTAAATAGAATTGTATAGCAAAATTAAGTAACAAATATGCAACCACAAACTTATATATAGTGCAAATACTATAAACATATTGCAAAAAAACAATTGCAGACACCGGATTATATACTGTACATTACATGGAAAGATTTACCATTCGCAACCACCATACTTTTCTCCGCACATCTTTTCTCTGGGACTCTGGTAACTTTGAACAGATAACACTTACCATTTTCATGCATATTTCTACAGGTTTGAAAAAACATAAAGCAAAGAAAATAAACTTAAACCTATATATCCACATCTAACCCTGCTGTTATGGTAATTAGTGATTTGTGTTTATGGCTACAAAACAACGGCTGTCAAAACGAGTTACACTGCTCGATAAACACAAAATTTGTAACTCATTTCAAAGTGCATAAAGATCTTCTCCAAAATAGATAAAAATGAAAAAATATTACCTTTGACTTGACAATGGCTGTTAAACCGCCGATTGCTCGTCGAATTCAATGATACTGCTTCTCCGAAATCGTGACTGAACGTACATAATGCTGACACTAAATGGCGGACACGACGACATATTCCTCTGCTGAACGCGTATTTGGCGAATAACCGGCGGAAGGATACAAGTTTTGTTTGACCCAAGAAGGCACTTTTTATTTTCTAATTCAATATTTACTAGCAATACGCAATTTACGCTGTGAGCTCGAAGTGTACGTACATAACAGGCCGGACATGAAATTTGGGTGTGTTAGACATTTGTTCAAATAATCTTATTTTACTCTTTTATACACAAAAAATCATTTTAGTTGCAGAGTTGAGTAATTATTCTATGAATATATACTATTTTAATCATCATGGGGTTTTCCATGGAATTATATTCTTCAAAATTTTCCTCGGCAGCCGGACACGAAGGTAATGTACGTTTCACTAATGATTACACGACAGTTACTTTTTTTACACTGGCAATATTTGAATAAAACACATTAGAAACCAATTTCAGACATCATTCTTTAATTCTAAGTAGAAATCATGACAAAATTATCAGAGAAAATATTGTTAATTTCACAACAAAAGTAGACATGCTTTACATGTAACATTTAAATGTCCAAATATAGACACTTTTTTACAACATAGCCGTGATTGAGCAAAATAAAAACATGAAAAGGGTTAATTTATGGTTTGGTAAGCTTCCTCACTCTATAAACGTCAGAGTGATAGGGATAGTACACATTGTTAGAACAACTATTTCAAATACTACTCAAGTGAAGTTGAAGACAGCAAAGGTACCCTTGATCTGAGCCATGCACACAAACAAACATTTGCGTAAAGCCAACATACAGTATTCCCCAGTTTCATGTTGATAGGTGTAATAAAAACTTCTAAATGATCTTTCAAAGGTACACTTACTATAGATAAACCATTTCTATCTGCAATTAATTGCGATTCATTATGAGTTAATTATGGACAACATGCAATTAATTGTGATATAATCAATTGACACCAATATTAATATCCATCCATTTTTTATGCCGCTTGTCCATACTAGGGTCACGGGGGTATGCTGGAGCCTATCCCAGCTGACTTTGGGTGAGAGGCAGGGTACACCCTGGACTGGTTGCCAGCCAATTGCAGGGCACAAATAGAGCTTTTTTTATTTAACCTTGTCACAAAACAATGCAGGTGTGTTTTGAAATGTTTGTCGCTAAACAATATTATTGTCAACATTTTTTGAGACCAAATAAACCACTGTTGTGTTAATATATCATAAAAATAATAAATAATAATATATCATAATAATGCAATATTTCCTTTAAGGTAATCTTTTACTCTGTAAAGTTTGCGTTTGTGCCATATTTTCTCGCAGGCCAGTACTGTCTGTCAAACGATGGCTTTTCAATAGAGGTTCCAGCATTAATAGTTCCAGCTTGCAGTTGAACTGTTTTTGTCTACTTGTCTTTGTCTATTGACATCAGGGCTGTCCAGCTGTCCTTTGATATTTATAATACAAAAACAATTTATAATAAAAACACAAGTCCCCAACTAACGAACACAATTGGTTCCAGACGACCGTTCTTAAGTCGAATCGTTCTTTAGTAGGGGAAAAGGTAATGTTACCAATTATATAGGTACTACATGTACGTGTATACATATACAGTATATGTGTATGTATGTAAATATGAGTTTGGATGCAGTAGTAATATTAAACGAGGATAATTAATGAAAAAAAACAATAATAAAAATGATATAATAATACGTAATGATAAATGTTATCTACCTTTGAAGAGGAGTGGTCGAGCATACGTCGTTGTGGTGGAGTTGGAGGAGTTATCGAAAAAAGGACAAGTCGTCGTCGTTAGACTCTTCTAAAAGAGGTAGTGTTCTGTGGGTGGTGTAGAATTAAGTAGGCCAATTAACTCTTCATAAACTTTAATCACACGCTCTGTCCGGGTTGTATAATTTAGCTTTCCATTTAGCTTTATCTCCCAAGCGTCTAACTCTTCCTCTGTTGGTTCCATTAGCAGTGTCACAGTGCCCTCTACTGGTCAAGCATGTACAGTAGCAGTATAAATACTGATTGAGTGACTGACTACAAGACGAAATAAAATAAAATATAGACCAGTCGGCTTGTGTTCGTATCCGCGAGTGTTCGCGAGTGTATATATATATATATATATGTATATATGAACATATATATACTGTGTGTATATATATATATATATATATATATATACTGTATATATATATATATATGTATATATATATGTATATATGAACATATATGTACTGTATGTATGTATGTATATATATATATATATATATATATATATATATATATAAATAGGTATATTATGTGTATAAGCATATATTTAAAGACAAATCTTTATTTGCTATTAGTATCAAAATTTGTGCTTTTTCTAGTTATATAATGCCTTTTTGCTCTAGTTTGCCACTTTTGCTGGGTTTTAATTTATTTTTTTTCTGTAATGAGCCAAGTTCCGCAGATGGCCCCTGGGCCACATGTTGGACACCCATGCATCTTTCACCAGCAAGGTGAGGTGTTGTCAGGCGACGGAGGAGTGTGTCCAAGCTCTACCTTCTTGGCTTTGTTGGGTTAGCTTGCATTTTGGAGGGGTTAATGCAGCTTTCGGACTCGCATTGCACAGCGGTATGAAGGTCAAGCTCCACTCCAGCTCGCCTACACGGCGAATACTTCACCTTTGTTGACCACTTCTATTTAATTACAGAGTAAATGCATGATGTGAGAAACATTTACTGTCTTTCACTTTTAATTCGCGCCCCTACTCGCTAAATTGTCAACACGTACCTCTTCTACATATGAGGTGTGTTATGAAGCCGAAGCTGAGCATAAATAGAAACACTAAGAAACACCAGTATTTGTGAACTGTATAAGACTGGGATGTTTATTACAATTTTAAGAGAGTCTGTTGCATTAACTTACTTTACAAGCATATATTTGCTCTACTGAGCTTCTTCACTCGTAAAAGTTATTCCCCTCTCCAGCGCGTCTGTGAGCACCCTGCATGCACAGCTTTCACTGCTGATTGGCCGTTTACAGTGACACTGCGTGCAACCAATGAGATGGTGGTGTGGGTGGGACAATGCTGAAGACTCTGCTGCATTAGAACCAAAATAACCCAGTTTTAAATTGATCTCTTTTCGGCCGTTGGACTAAAAAAAAAAGGCAGATCCCAATACGTGTCATAATGCCGAATATCGGCACCAATCACTCATTTTAATTTTGGTTTTAGTATGCTTGCTGTTGTCCACTGCAAACTGGAGTGCACTCATGCTCGACTCCACTCAACGAGAGAGACAGGTTCAGCAGCTGCGCCACTCTGAGTTTTCTAGTTGCTTTTGAACTTTTTTCCCTTTATGATGGACTATCTTACAAAGGAGTACAGTGGAACCTTGGCGAGCCTCACTAATCTATTCGTGAAGGTCCGACTCTAACTGAAACTGAAAGCAATCATGTAACTTTCAATTCAATCAATGAATCCACTCCAGAAAGCCAAATTTTTTTTATAGTTTTACAATCATTTTTACATGCAGTAAACACAGTAAAATGCATATAAATGATGAATGAAAGGGATAAATGAACATTTCACGTCATTTTTATCTTGATTTTAGACATGATTGTTGACAAAGATGGCAATGTGGCAGCAAGGTCCACACGGACACCACGTTTCAAATTATTTCTTGAATATTTCGTGAATTTCTTGAATTCAATAGTGTTTCTCACCTTCTTTTACAAAAGGCTTGCACTTGCAACTTTCTTAGGCTCTATTTTGCAGTTGTGATAAATAAGAAGAAGAAAATCAAAGACTTGTGGCATAATTGTGTTAGTTAGGAAAAAAACTACAAAGTCAACCAATGATGACATCATCGACAGGCAACGGAGCAGGGGGACAATCACCTCCGGTTCCGGTTTCCATGCTAAACATGAAGCTAACAAAAATCATTACAAACACAGTTGGACTCACACAGCGTATGAATAACACAACAACATGCGTGCCATATTTTGTGCAAACGCTAACTGTATACAGTGTATATAGTATTTGGTGCAACATGGAGAAGAAGTAGAGAAGGGGTACCTGGGGGACATGTTGAACTGTGCAAATGGAAACATGTTACATTCTTTAATGTAACTTTGCTAAGCAAGTTCCAAATAAAATAAACCATGACCATGCAGAGTGGCAGAAGAACATTTTTTTGTGCCCTTTGCAGTGCAGTGCGGTGTGAAAGCCACATTGTGAACACAACAAGGCGAGAACTAATGACAGAAGCCACATTTCTTCTATTGGAGTGACTTTTTATCAAATACGACATCTCCTCGTGTAAACACATTGCCACACTCAGAAGGACACAAAAGACATGGAACAACATGTTTACTGCTTTTTATTCTGAACACTCTTTTATGGCCAAATGTATTTTTTATGTAAAACCCAAAGCTCATGACCATATGTGGGGGTGAGGAAAATAGATTGACCTGTAAATTGAGAGCTTTGCCTTCCGGCTCAGCTGTCTCTTCACCGTGATGGTCCTGTACATTACGGCAAACGATGTTCCAATCCGCCTTTCGACCTCACGCTTCAACCTTCCCTCACTCGTAAACAAGACCCCGAGGTACTTGAACTCCTCCACCTGGGGCAAGAGCTCACTACCAACCCAGAGGGTGCAATCTTACCCTTTTCCGACTGAGAACCATGGCCTCGGCTTGGAGGTGCTGAGTCTCATCCCAGAAGCTTCACACTCAGCTGCAAATCGTCCCAATAAACACCAAAGGTCACAGCCTGATGAGGCCCTCAGGACTGCTATTAACAGAGACGCGATCCTAAGGCAACCAAACCGGACTCCCTCAACCCCTTGGCTGCACCTAGAAATTCTGTCCATGAAAATTATGAACAGAATCGCTGGCAAAAGGCAACCTTGGCGGAGGCCAACGTTCAACGGAAACAGGCTCGACTTACTGCTGGCAATGCGAACCAGACTCCTGCTCCGATTGTATAAGGACTGAATGACACGTAGTAGCATGCCACCATACCCGTACTCCCGGAGCACCCCACACAGGACACGGCAAGGGACACGGTCGAATGCCTTTTCCAAGTCCACAAAGTTGTACCTCAGCTACAGGAGGTGCAATGTGGTTTTCGACCCGGTCGCACAACATCAGCTCTACATCCTTGCAAGGGTACTGGAGGGTACATGGGAGTTTGCCCAACCGGTCTACATGTGCTTTTCCCAAGGAGGATGAGGAATGTGATCGTCTTATAGTTGGAACACACCCTAAGGTCACTCTTCCTGAAAAGTGGGACCACCACCCCGGTCTGCCAATCCAGAGGTACTGTCCCCGAATTCCACGCACTGTTGAAGAGACGTGTCAGCCAAAATAGTCCCTCAACATCCAGAGCCTTGAGGAACTCGAAACGTCAAACTCATCCACCTTCGTAGCTTTGCCAATGGGAGTGTTTGAAGTGTTTTACCACAGCCACGGTGATGGAGCTGTCTGCATTTGTGTCCTCAGACTCTGCTTCTTCTATGGAAGCTATGTCAGTGGGATGGAGACATAAGCGTTAAAATTTTACACCTGCATTAAAATGTTACTTAAAACATTGCCTGTACATTTAATAAAGCCTTTATGGTGGTCAGAGTTTGACCCTGGAAGAGATTATGTACTATTTATTATTTCTTATGGGACTAATGGTCTGGGAATGGAAACAAATCTGATGTAGCATTGCGTTGAGTTTCTCAAATTCGGACCCTCTTGGATGTTCCGCATTCCACGTTCCAACAGGAGGAAGAAAGATTTAAAATAAGTACAGTCACATGACACCTCTGCCATGTTGCAGCCTGTCTAAGGTTCCGCTTCCCCTTGACACCACAGTATCCGCTCCAATTCCTGCACCACACACTTGTAGCATACGTGTGTGTGTGTGTGTGTGTAGGGTGATGGAGGGTCCACTCCAGCAGGAAGGCAGGGGGAAATGCATCTCTCGAAATAAGAGTGCTAAGAGTTGGCAGCGAGTCTGGCGGAGGCCCTGGGAGGATGGTGGGCAAAAAAATACCTCACACACTGACTGTCCTGCAGCCAGCCACACAGTCCACACACAGCAACCTCTGGCTGGGATGAAGACCGGTGCAGAGGTGCACCGCCGATGGATGACAGCCGAGCAGGTGGTCTCCAGCCGGGCCCTTGTTGTTTGTCTTTGGTGCCCTGCCATCCGTTGCATGACTGACTGGATATGAGAGGATGGAGTCAAGTGAGGAAGCACAAAAACAGAACAAAAAAAGAATCCTAGAAGATACAGTAGTGCCATGGTTAACATCATTAATCCGTTCCAGAAGGTCCGACTAAAATCGAAATGAATTCTAACCAAAAAAAAATTTCCCATAGAAAATCATGTAAATCCAATTAATTCGTTCCAGACACCCACAAATGTTAACACAGAACATATTTTATAGACAATAATTATAGTTTTACAAGCAGAAAATTACACTAAAATAACTACAAATGACAAATGAATGGACAACTGAACATTTAACATCACTTTTAACCTAGTTTTGTTGGAACTCCCCATCCCCACCCACAAAACCATCAATTAACAAAATAACACAAAATACAGTATTCTCCTGCAACCACAATTTGTAAAAAGGTAAAACATATATCAAACTAATATCAGCATTCTTTACTTTGCTGTACTTTGCTGTTTAACTCTGTCAATGCCAAAGACGTCTACTGACGTCTTTTCAAAAAGTAACTTTGACTGCCAAAGACGTCTACTGACATCAAAAGTTTTGGTTGTTAACCAAAAAAACGAGCTAACCGGGGCGGACGTTAACTGAGATACCACTGTATTTATTTGCTGCTGCTGCTGTGTCATGATGAAGATGTAAATTATATGAGGCCTCAAATTTGTCAACATCTTGCTGTATGATCAATTATACATAGAGTTTTTTAGCACTCTTCTGCTGGGCACCGAAAGGGTGGCGCTTGTCATGCTGAATGTTTACAACAGGAACAAAGTGGGAAGAATGGACTCTTGTTAGGTGACAAATTTGAGACCAGAGCCTGTCCGATAAGCAATAAGTTCCATTTCCTGTGGTATAGTTATCATCACACTGAGATTGGATGATGATTGGCTTATGAGGAATAGATTTCCAAAGTGACTTTGTAAGTTCTGCCATACTTAATTTCCTCTGGGAGTGTCCATTTCTGTTGAAGACAATGACAAGTCTCATTAAAAACTACAGAATGTTTATTTTCATGAACATGTGTGTTGTGTTGAAATACATTGTGTATACATTCAAGAAATAAGTGCTTGGACACAGGAAGGCTTTGGGGGCACAATCCAAAGGATAGGAAAGAGACCAGTAAGCAATTTTTGCTTTTGTTTAGCGTGAATTCCAGTGTATAAGCCACTACTTTTCTCTTCATCTTTGAACCCTGTGGCTTATACAGCGGTGCGGCTATTATTTTGCACTATTGCTCAAACAATTTGATGCAATAAAAGGGAATCATTGTATTATTGTTACATTATTATTGTATTATTGTATTATGTTACATTTTCTTACATTGTTGTATTTATATATTGTTAAATTGTTCACAAATAAACAAATACCGTACATATTTCTTGTTTGCCGAAAATCTTTATCCTGTGTTTTACTGTGTTTATAATCATGATCAACAAATTCAAATCATGTAAAAGGTGTCAGTATTTGTATTGGTGATGCTGGCCATGTATTTACTTTGTATCATATTCACCAAATTCTGTAGTACCGCCCACCTCTAATAAGCGGGTAATGTAGCTTAGCAAAGTAAATCTCTCAAAATAAAAGACTAAAAAACATGTTGTATGTTGTTGTCTCGCCCAAAGCCAGCTGGGATAGGCTCCAGCTCACCCGTGACCCTAATGAGGACAAGCGACATCGGAAATGGATGGATGGATGGTTGTTGAGGTTGTAGTTTGCAGTGACGTACAAGTGTACTGCATAATCAGGTGATGCAGTGCAACTACAATCACAGTACCTATCTGACACTATTCATCAAATATAACATGTTTTTGATTGTACATTGTTGTATCTTGTATTGGACTTGACGATGGTACTGTGCAGGTGTACCTAATGCTGTGGCCGTTTGAGTATGCAGTTTGAGGTTTGTGTGTCACAAACACTGAGGGGGCAGTGAAAAATAACACCTCCCGGGATTCTATGCGGAGAATAATAAAGAGGGAAATATCTTTTGGCAGTTCTCCGTGGAAGGAGAAGAAGAAGTAACTTTGAAATTCAAATGTGCTGTTGTGGCTGCTTAACAATCTTTAAACACAGACGGAGACAAGACAGCGTGACACCTCCTGGCTGCTGCTGGAGAGACCCCCTCTGAGGACATGCTATGTATGTGCATGATCTTTCAACGCCCCCTGCTTAAAGCGACCGTGACAGCGGCAGAGAGGGAGAACATTGCCATTTTTGCATCCGCTGTGAAATGGATATGATGCCGCAACATGACAAACATCACATCCAACACTTCCTGTCCCAAATTCAGGTGGAGTCCCATGCAGTTTTCCAACATTCCATCGAGACTTAAATACGAGCACTCAAGCGTGGACCATTAAGGCCGTGATTGGTCAGCTTCTTTACATTATTTTCTGTGTGTGTACGATTCATTCAAAGGGCTTAGAGCCCACCTTTGCGAACACCTTCTCCTCTTATTTTGGATCAACATTTGCAATAAAAGTAAGTAAGATTGATGTAAAATATTGATTACCGGTAGTTCCACCTTCCTTTCCTCTTTAATTACCATTGTTTGCACATGATGAAGGAAGCCAATAGATTGTGTACAACTGTCATGGTTGCTGACTAGTTGTCGCAGTCCGGTGGTTGCCTTAGCCAATGCCTGTTACGACGGAGTATTAAGATAATCTGAGATTTCGAGAATAATGTCGTACATTTACGAGAAAAAACTCGTAACTTTATGTTAGAGGCATTGCCTGAGACAGCTATGAAAAGGGGGGACTTATGTGACCTTTGGCCTTGGGCATGTGGAGGGGCCGGGGTAAAGGAGGGCGGAAGTGAGAAGGGCTCAACTGCTCTGTTTTGCTGCCACGTTATAAATAAAAGCTTCCTCCTTGAAGAGCTATGCTCTATTTTCCCTCTGACACATGTGACACATAATATTACGACTCTATTCTAGGAAAAGTACCACTTCGTTTTTGTAAAGTTACAATATTTTTCTCGAAAATGTACAACTTTATTCTTGCAAATTTACAACTTTTTTCTCGAAATCTCAGATTTTTTTTTTCAATGTGGCCCTAACACTCCGTTGTAAATAACAGCTTCTTTCAGAGTTTTCTTCGGAGAGTCATTCCACGCCTACGGTGAAGAGCTTGACAGTTACTTGTTCCGTGTAGCCAGCATGGCTGCCCGTTGCGAGCTAAATTCCAGAGAAATGGGCAGCCTGGCCCTTGGTTAGAGTCAGTGACATTTGGTTGTCCACCGCAATCATAGAAGTTGCCCGTCCCCGATCAACGATGCACCTGAGGAGTTCCTTTTAAGCTTGATGAAAATCTGCACCAGCATTTAGGCTCAGTTTGTTCCTTGGGACTGTGTTCTCTTGTGAAGGTTCTTCATGTGACAACCAGACTTACTGTCAGATAACACGGACGAGTTTCAGCTCTACCTGCCGGTGTTTTAGTGGCGTTAAAATCGCTCCAAGAACGACGGCGGCTTTGAAGATCGCTTTCCTCTCTAATTCCTGAAAGCAGCAAGACGCAAAGCGATGAGCTCGGTGGCGGGGGCGAGCAGCGAGGGAGCGTCTTTTGAAAGGTTGAGCCTGTCATCAAGCCCGGGAGGCGCCGCAGGATTCTCTTGTCAAAGTTTAAAGGCGCTACTCGAGTGCCAAACACTTTACACTTGTGTAATCTCAAGTCACAAATAATACTGTATAATAGTACAATATAAATAATAGTACACAGTAGAAACGATAAATGCCGGACAGTCAATTTGAGGAACATGTCTGATGACAACCTCTTAATGATGAGTTTGACTTTTGAACATAATGAGGATGCTCAGCTGACAGATATTATCGGCCAAGATTAGCATAAAAATGAGATATGGAATCATATCGGAATCGGTATTTCTGCTCCTTATAATACCGGCACGCGACTGACGATTTATGCCAACGGTCTCCTAGAAACAGGTACTGCTGCACACGCTTTCCGCAAAGCAGCTGCACATCGCATCAAACAGGAAACAGAAAACCAAAATAAGAGCACAAAACAGAAAACGACTGAAAGCTACAAAATCCAATCTGTATGAGGAAAATGGCAAAGTGCTGATTATGCTGGTGCGGTAAGGCGTCTTCCTTCAATATTTTGCATTTTTTCATCTATTGCCTATTGCAGTATTTGCCTTATTTTACACAATCAGTGTTTCACAATAAAAGAAGGACATTAGTTTGAGAGAAGAGCTGCTACCTATACTGTAAGGTGACCGAACGTTCGGTTTGTCCAGGACATGTCCTGTTGTGACTGTCCCAGTTTATTTGAGAAAGTGACGAAACCGTCCTGGTTTAGAGTGTTTTTCATTGGCCCATTAAAGTGAGCAGCATTGTGACGTAATCCCTGAGAGGCTGCCGTGCAGACGGCTTTTTCAATTAGTTTTGGCAAAAAAACAAAAAAAAAAACAAAGGAAAAGCAAAACATATGCTCCGTGTAACTTTTGGTCATTTTATTTTATTTTCAAGAATGGGAATTAACAATTTTTAAAATTTGAATATACAAAAATAAACTTGGAATACAAAGCGTTCTTCTTTTTCAGCATAAAGAAACAATAGCTACATTGAAATAAATGGTTTGATTTTTATTATATATTTCATACAACAAAAAATAAAATCACCAGTCAACAGAAAGGAAAAGTCAGACCAAAAACAGATGTTTTTTTCATATTCGGACGCTGGAAGTTGCCATTTAAGCTATGTCCGCATGAATACGAATTTTTAAAAAAGGCATATTTCTCTCCGTGTTTTGGCCTCTCACCCACACCCAAACATAGGTTTTTGTCCTTAAAAACTGCACTTTTGAAAAACTCCGGCTTCAGTATATGCATGCGGACGGCGAAGACGCAGCTTTTGGCTTGTTGCAGACAGATGACGTAACAATTATGTACCGTTATTTCCACATTAGATAAGTATAATTTCATGTGTGCAATGCTGAAATGACTTTTTGTGTGTATAAGAGTAAACGTACGGCTACTTTCACTTCACACTGACAAACAGAGTGGCCATTATGGGCATCATAGGACGCTGCTGCTGCTGTTTTGCTCTCTAAAACGGCTACGGCGCTCCCGCCAACTATGGTGATTTGGGACAAGACCTGATCGGACCTCTAGCTGGTGGGACAACTTCACAAGCATGTCGTTATTTTGGAAGAATGGCATGGGAATGTTCACATGGCAAGGAAATTGTGATTGCTTTTGACTGAGCTGCTTCGCCCGCACATCGGAAGCTTCCCTGTTATGTATGCCTGCTTTGCGCCACAGAACTGCTGTCCTGGAGTCAATTAAACAAGGACAATTTGCCACACACACAATTATTTATTATATTATCAATGATAGCATCACAGCTGATGGAGTTCTTTCTTGATCGATAAAATGAACTACACTTCCCAGCGTTGTAGTGATAATCAACATCTGATGTATTTTAATAAAGAACATGTTTCACACATTTTCAGTTTTCGATCAATTTTTGCTGGCAAATGTGAAATAAACGACTGAAAACTGAGTCAGTCAAAACTGGAATGGAAAAACGCTACTTTGCTAGCAGTCCACATGTGTTCCTATGAATTGCTATGTTCGTTGGCGCTTCTGATTGGTTAAAATTGCCTTAACAGTCCATGGCTGCAACGCCGCCATGATTTTGGCATGCGCAGGACAACACGTGGGCAGAAATTGTTTTAAAATGACACTGTGTGGATGAAGATGTTTTTGACACTGGTGGGTGGCAAATGTGCGTTTTCGAAAATATGTTTGCATGGACATGGCCTTAAAGGCAAGATCACAGACTGGCCTGTAGGTGGTGCTGTACTTTGCGTCGAAAAAAGCAGATACATTGATCTCGACTCAAAAACAGCGGGGGATTTCTGTTTCTGTATGTGTCAGGCCTCGTTTTGCCGTGTCTAAAATCATTTCAGAGTCAGGCTCCAAAGACATATTAGCCTCTAAAGTAGCCATCACCAAATGGTGGACCTCGGTCCAGACCTGGACCCAGTGATGGCCGTTTACGGACCGGTGACCAATTAAAGAGAACGGGAAATATAAAAACATATAATCATGCCCGCGGACCGATCGCACCGGCAGTTTGCGGGCGTAATTATTTCAAGTATTACGGCGACAGCAAACGTGGTGACGTCACTCAAAATGAGCCAATGAAATCGTTTGTTTGCTTGCCGACCGAACCATCCATCCATCCACTCTTTTTCTATGCTGCTTCTGCCGTTTTTTCGAATGAGAACCATGGCTTGCTCAAAAAACGGAACATTTCAAAGTGAAAGGACGGCCCAATATATGTTCATTCTTCCAGAATCCAGTGGCAAACCGCTGTGTCTCATGTGCTGTGAATCTGTAGTATGAAATATCTACGGGAGTCATGGCACATTCATTTAGAGCACAGCAGCTTCAAATGAGTCCTCACCAAGGATTGTATGAATATTGGAGCAAAACAACATCTTTCGCTGACGGGAGAGTGGTGGAGGAGTGCTTCTGCTGCAGAGATCTTTCTCAAAGGTAAACAATGCACTGTTGCAGCTTTGCCGTACTTATTCAATTATTACTTGTTATTATTTTTTTCAGAAAAAACGGTGCAGTTTTATCTAACTTAAAAATAAGCCTCTTGTTTGTACAGTAAAACTTTTTATTATATATGTGAAATTTGGCCATGTTTTTTTTAAAGGCAATTTAGTTGCCAAAATGAGTGTGTTGTTGGGCAGTGGTTCTCGGTTATTTTCTGTCATGCCCCCACTGGGGAACAGAAATATTTTCACACCCCCCCAATTTGAGATACTACTGAGAAAGTGATCATATCTATGTATTTATCTGTACTGCACAGACTGCACTCAAAACTGAAACCACAAAATGCAGTGAAGCATACAAGCGTATTGAAATTGCATGCTGAGTACGACATGTTCGTACATGTTGGCAGTTATGCACTAATATTGAAAGTCCTCCTTGACAGTTCAACGCGCCCCCTCAGCAGGGTCCGCCCCGCCATTTGAGAAGCACTGGTTGCAGCGTGATGTGCAGGGTTTCATTACATTTGATATTCATATGAGCCGGTCTGCTGGGCGCAATTTAAGGCCAAATAAAATTTGGACCTTCACTGTGAAAAAAAATGGCAAAACGGACGTTACTCAATTTTATTGAAGACCCCTGCTCTAAAGCCACAGGCACACAGGTGTGGTGTAATGGAGTTATTGTTTCCTGCTTTTATTTTGGAGACCGGACTTAACCGGATACAGAAAGTGTTGCGCCGAAATGGTCTGAGTGGTGATGAACAGACCTGAAGGTCACGGTTGTTAGTTGTGACTAAAGTTGACTGGTGATTTTATTTTTTGTTCATTGGAAATTCTTGAGATGTAGTTACTGCTTTTGAACACTTGGAATTTCAGTTTTGTTTTCTGTATTTCAAAATGAAATTCAAATAAACCAATCCTTTTCGTTTTTGAAGTCCCATTCATAAAAAGAAAATTCAATGGCCAAAAGTTCCACAGACCACATACGCACGAGATAATCCTCTGACGCTTGGCTAGTTGAAGTCTTGTAAAATTAGGGACGTTATGCACATCATTAGGGATGTTCAAATTCCTCCATTTGTCCCAAAAAGACTGGTTACATTCCAAAACCTAAGCATTTAACCTTAGGTTCCCATGTCGTTCTATTTTTGGAAACATTTTAGTGTCGGTTTTTGAATGTTCTTCCTTTTGAATCTGTGTTTTTGGTTATAGATAGTATTTTTGTAATATAACAATTTTCTGTCCATACAGAGAAGGGCTAGGTGTGCTGGTTTTCAGGCAAGGCGAGGCAAATGTATTTATAGAGCACAATTCAAAGTGCTTTACAGAAAAAATCACTTCATAAAATCATTCCATAAAAACTCATAAATCTTTCTAAAGTCATTCCATAAAATTCCATAAATCATTCCATAAAACAAAAAAGATGAATAATGACGGGTGCAGATCAAATACTTCCAGTTGTCATATGCACAGTTGAATAGAAGTCTTTTCAGCTTGGATTTGAACGTTGCCAAGGTTGAGGCGCTCACCGGCTTCTTCTTCGTTGGTGTTAGCGGCTATATCTTCCAGCCGGCGAAGTGTGCATCGAAACTAGGAATCTAAATAAAAGCATTTGAACAATCGCGATGTTAGTTCCCATTGACGCCCAACCCTAATTGGCACTGACAGTAAGTAAACAGCCCACATTCCTTTTATCCCTGGTCCCCGCACGTGAAACACGCCAATATAATGTGCCAGCCAGCTGTGGTGCCTTTTCAGCCTCGGACAAAATGCGCATGACGGCTGGTGAATGTGTTTTTATGTGGACATCCTTTTTGTTTTATTCACTCGTGTGGATGGAGATTTTTTTTTACAACAGACTGAGGGGGGAAATGTGCATTTTTGTTCGTGTCCGCTCATTCCTGCTTGAAATATCTACTGTATCCTGATTGCTGATTGGATGAGGCAGGAAAAAGAGATGGGGCGATGGATGGTTGTTTTAGCGTGGAGGAAGTGCTGGACAGTATCGGGTAATGGTAAGTAAGCTCATCTTGAGCATCTCTAAATCCCTGTTTTCATACATGCACTGTTAAAAGTGCATACCTAAACAACCAATGAAAACAGGTCTGCTTCAAAACTGTGCTTCCTCTTCCTCTTAAGGACCATTTTGCTTCACATATCCAAAATACCTTTTCTCTGCTTGCACGAAGCCTACTTGGATGATCTTGGTATTGAAGTGAAAGTGAGACTTTGATGGTGACTGTACACGTGCAGAGGTACATACTGTATCTGCTCTCACAAAAGAAATGAAACTGCTTGTTCAGTGAATTTTAGCGGTAGAGGAATGATACTTCTACCTCCTCCTTCTCTTCCCCCTCCCGCCATATAAGACTGACCTGAGGTCAGTGCCAGTGGAGATAGCATCGTCGGCTCAGCACAGAGACGTTTGAGATCGATGGTGGGCCGTTCAAAAGATGAAGATAAAACCAGTGCGGTCAATCGCCCTTTTGATGGCGCATCAAGGTCACCTCATTACGGAAGCGCTTCAGATGTCGCTGAAACATCCAAGCATCCATTTTCCACTGCTTATCCCATCAATCCTAAAGTCCTATTTCATCCAAGAGCAGCACAAACTTCTGTGCTGACATTTTAGCCGGAAGTGAAACATCAAAAGAGAGAGACATTAGATGGTTTCAGGCACAAAAGAGTTGATAGAAACTGTCTGGAAAAGCGCATCCACATTAAAAAGTCGACTGGACAAAGGCTGGGTTGATCACGCTCACAAACATCCTTTTGTCTTGATGAAAATATTCTATGTTCCTTTTATTGTCCAAACTCAGCATCGGTCATTGGTGCTACACATAAACCACGCCCCCATCTCCTCAAAGGGTTCTGATTGGGCCATTCATTTTGTTTTGGGTAAATAAAAAAGAGCATCAAGCGTGGCTACAATAAGATGGTTCATGTAGTCATTTCAGTTTAACGATGAACATTTACACCAAAGCCCCTCCAGTGATTCAAATCCAATTTGAGCTAATTTTGCAACATTTGCCTAAAAGCTTTTTAATCAACGCTGAGTCCCAACGTTTTCAAAAGATCTGCTGGGGGACTCCAGACTCACAAAATCAAGAACATTCACTGGATGTGCGCCCCAACTGGGCCTTAAAAACAGGTTTTAGTGGTTGCGTATACGGGAAGAGTTCAACTGCAGCAATAAATATTTTGCTTTTTTGCAATGTTTACACACTAAATAAAGACATTTCCTTTGGTTTGGAGATTGAGGCTTATATTTGCCCCCAAATTACCCCAAACTATTGCTTTTCTTTTCCCAACCTTGGCAGACATATACACAACATGATCATCAAAATACAATCGATAGGTAGATTAAATATGATGTAACTATGGTATATTAGAGCTACATCATATACAACATATGTGGTACATTAGAAGTACATTAAATATGATGTAAATACGGTACATTAGAGGTACATTAAACATGATGGAAATCTGGTACATTAGAGGGATATTAAATGTGATATAAATACGGTATATTAGAGGTATGTGGTTCATTTGAAGTACATTAAACATGATGGGAACGCAGTACATTAGAGGTACACTAAATATGATGTAAATATTGTACACTTGAAGTACATTAAATATTATGGAAATGTTGTTCATTCGAGGGATATTATATACAACATTGGAGGTACATTATTATTTTTATTTTTATTTTTATTTTTATTTTTTTTTACCCTTGTCCTGTCCAGGCTTTAAAGCAGATAGAATTGTACATCTAAATCCCGTCAAGTGCTCAACAGATTTACTCTGCCAGGGAGAAGTGTGATATACAATTCCCCTGTTATACAGAATTTATTTGACTTTGATGCTTGTTATTAAGCAAATTTGGAGCGAATGGACCGGAGCAGGAGGGGACAGAGAAGAAGAGAAAAGAAAACGGAGGGGCAGGCCCAGAGACGCCCCCACAACCGGAAAGAAGCCCGCCCACGACGGAAGTGCCAACAACAGCTGCAATCAAGCATTTGCAATGAGTCTTTTACAGCGCTGTGGAGAAATTTTGGCCCACTCATCTTTGCAGAATTGTTGTAATTCAGCCACATTGGAGAGTTTTCCAGCATGAAGTGCCTTTTTAAGGTCATGCCACAGCATCTCGATAGGATTCAGGTCAGGAGTCTTCGCTTTGTTTTTCTTCAGCCATTCAGAGGTGGACTTGCTGGTGTGTTTTGGATCATTGTCCTGCTGCAGAACCCAAGTTGGTTTCAGCTAGAGGTCAAGAACAGATGTCCGGACATTCTCCTTCAGGATTTTTTTGGTAGACAGTAAAATTCATGGTTCCATTTATCGCAGCAAGTCTTCCAGGTCAAGAAGCAGCAAAACAGCCCCAAACCATCACACTACCACCCCATATTTTACTGTTGGTATGATGTTCTTTTTCTGAAATACAGCATTACTTTTACGCCAGATGTAATGGGAAACACACCTTCCAAAAAGTTCAACTTTTGTCTCGTCAGAAAACAGAGTATTTTCTGAAAGGTCTTGGAGATCATCAAGATGTTTTCTGGCAAAATTGAGACGAGTCTTAATGTTCTTTTTGTTCAGCAGTGGTTTTGGTCTTGGAAGTCTGCCATGCAGGCTGTTTTTGCCCAGATTCTTTCTTATGGTGGAGTCATGAACACTAACCTTAACTGAGGCAAGTGAGGCCTGCAGTTCTTTGGATGTTGTGGGGTCTTTAGTGACCTCTTGGATGAGTCGTTGCTGCGCTCTTGGGGTAATTTTGGTTGGCCGGCCACTATTGGGAAGGTTCACCACTGTTCCATGTTTTTGCCATTTGTGGATAATGGCTCACTATGGCTCGTTGGAGTCTCAAAGCTTTCGAAATGGCTTTATAACCTTTTCCTTTTCCTTTTCCAGATATGTATATCTCAATTAATCTCAGTTACGTTTTAACAGAGGAGGCAATTACTTTTTCCCACAGGGCAATGTAGGTTTGGATTTTCATATACAACATAAATAGGGTGGATAAGAGGTATATTAAGTATGATTTAAATATTATACATTAGTGGTACATTATATATCATATAGAGGTACATTTAATATGATGTAAATACAGTACATTAGCGGTACTTTAAACTTGATGTAAATCTGGTACATGAAGGCATATTAAATATGATGTAAATACAGTACCTTAGAGGTACATTCATATTTAATGTACCTCTGATATAGCATACATTAGAAGTACATTAAATATGATGTAAATATGATACATTAGGCATACATTGTGGACAACATACTGGTGAATGGCAAAATTCCAGGTACATTCAATATGATGTACTGTAAATATGTTACATTAGAGGTACATTAAATATGATGCAAATATGGTACATTAGATGCATAAATGCACACATCAGATATGGATCATTAAAAGTAAAAGTAAACAGTGAAAAGGTATAGGTATAGGCTTTAGATGCTAACGGTGTATTAAGACAGTGGAAGTGGAAGTCCACCCAAAAAGACAGAAGTTTTTTAGCAGCTGCAGAGCACAGAATTCCAAAGTGTGTCAGAGAGAAAAATGCTGGAGCATTAGAGCCCCCATTAGAGGTTGGTGCATGCGGCAAGGGAGATCCCGTGTCCCACTACAGGAAGCTGTGACCTTTCTGGCCCGTGCGGGTGCTTCATCACTGTCTGGTCTGGAAGGTTTCCACACAGGGCCAAGATAAAGTGGACAGCTCTATCCGGGGATCGGCCCCGCTGACTCCTAAGACCCATCCCATTAACTGCTGGGCCAGCAGATACGGGGCCACTCACCTTTGGGTCGCCATCATCTGGCGTCCCCGTTGAGCTGATAAGCTGAGCCAGCACATTTCACTGCAGAGTTTAAGAGTCCCAACATGAGGAAGTGAGATTAAACACTGAAGTAAACCTTTGCTTTGCACTCCACTCCAAACCTGTCTCGCTGCAGCTGCAACAGGACAGTTCCCTAAACTGTTCCCACAAAGTTGGAAGCACAGAAACATCAAAGAGCATCTTCTGGGTGAATTATCGAAGGTCTATGTGGGCTGGAGCTTGTCTAAAATGTGCATTTAAAGAGTGTTAATCAGAGTGAGATGAATGAATCATTCATGTTGTCCTTCAGCGCTGCCAATCATATCAGCATCACACTGATGGCGTGATGATGTCTTTCCACCTGCACTCGCTCTTCACTGCGCCACTGACAAACGAGCAACGAGGTTGTTGGGAAATGTCACGAGCATCATCACGGGAGCAGATCATCCAAAGTCCAAACCGTTTGTGGCGCTCATCATTCACGAGCTAACGCGCGTCATTAGGCGGCGACACAAAGCCACGTAATGGACGCACTTTCACTAGTGACAGAAACATTAGCGCCTGATTCATCGGCGGGAGCGCAAAAGCGAGAAATATCTCTGCTGAAACACTCGCTCAAGCGCGGGACAACTCTTGCTAATTATTACAAACGAGCTGGCTGTGTTTCTGTTGTGTCGTTAACAATAAGCAATTAACTTCAGTCTGTCGTCCAAAGTGGAACATTTACTTCCTAATGTGACCTTTCAGCCATCTTGGGTCTGACAGCCTTTAAAATAAATAGATTTCTATTGTATTCAATATACTCTATAAGGGCAATGCATTGCGTGAAGTTGCGCACGTTTGAAGTTTAACAGGCGCGTACTGTGTGTCTGCACGCTTCCTCGTCAAGTACTGACTAGACCAGGGGTTGGCAACTTTTAGCATCAAAAGAGCCATTTTGCCTCCTCTTCCAGTGAGGAAAAACAGTTTGGACTTACTACGTACCTGTCAGTGTGTCAGAAAGGGTGGTGGAAGAACATTGTGTGATTAATTAGTACCAAAAGTTAATTGTTAATTTAATTAATTAATTAATTAATTAAAAAGTAGTCCTAATTGCAAGCTAAAGGGTGGAGGCTGGAGGTGAGACCGGATGTAATTATTACGCTGTCTAGACTTTGAGAGGCGCTGCCTGAGGTAAATATTGAAATTATTTTATTTTGATGAAGTGATGGCCAATTTTAAATGAACAAACCAAGTTTAGTTGTAGTTCAAAAACTTAATTAAGGTGTTTTTACTCAGTTATTATAACAGAAAGAAGAAACAAGATCAGCCCCTCAAAGCTGAGGCACTTCAGTAAAGACAACTATTGTGGCCTAGTTCTTCCTCGGGGCCTCCTCCCGGCTGGGCATGCTTGGAACACCTCGCCACGGAGGCATCCGGGAGGCATCCGGACTAGATGCCTGAGCCACCTCAACTGGCTCCTCTCTATGTGAAATAGGAGTGACTCTATTCTGAGCCCCTCCCGGATGACCGAGCTCCTCACCCTATCTCTTAGGGTGAGCCCAGCCACCCTGTGGAGGAAACTCATTTCAGCCACTTGCAGCCGCAATTCTCGGTCACAACCCAAAGCTCATGTCCATAGGTAAGGGTGGGAACATAGATAGATCGGTAAATTGTAAGAGTGTATCGATTGTGAACAGCAAGCGTAACAGCCACCATTGCGGTCCAGTGTGTGGAAACACTTTGGTAAGTAGTGTAAATACTGTAAGTCGCTCGCTCATGAAGAAGACCCTGAGTTACTTAATCTCCTCCACTTATGGCAGGATCTCATCCCCATCCCCATTAATATAACTTAATACAACTATAATTATTATTTAGAAAATGTGTTTTGTGTTCAAATGTTGTGTGTCTGCAACGGAATAATTGGATTTGCATGATTTCTTATGGGAAAAATTGATTCAGTTAGAGTACATTTCGGGTTTCGACGGAAGCCTCTGGAACGGATTACTGACGCTAACCGAGGTTTCACAGTACTGACTAGACTTCCTTTGCCTGGATGTCAGCTAGTGATCTGTAAGGTACCGAGTTCCCTCTGCTGATGAAACCTGAACATGAACAGTAGCTCTACCAATAGAAAGTGACCTTAAGCATAAAAAATCAAATGAGGGGTCAACTATTTTCATGTATCCTTCTATATCAATGTGCCACACATTAGCTTCCATGAGAACAATGATATTGAGCAAATCAATGTGCGACCTTGAGCTGCTTGTGAGACGGCTCTTTAGCATTAAAAAGCACTGTGATACGCTGTGAACATGTTATCAAGTGTTGAAGGGCAGATTTAATGAGAGATGAAGCACGCCGCCATCTCCATTAAAGAGCTGTTATTATATTTAGATTGTGACATGTATGACCTCCAAGGCTAATCTGCTATAAGGCAACTAAGCACAACTTTCAGGTTCACCATAAACAAAATGAAACTTTAGATCAAAGCACTGCATGGGAGCCCAAACAGGTCATATGACTGGCAGGGTGGCAATCAAGGCATTCCGAGCAGTTAAAATGTTAAATTAACAAGATGCTGTCGACTCTCCTCAACATGGACTGAGAAGATTTGTCTTCTATTAGCGAGGACACACAACAAACTCTCTTTCCTTTCGCTACTGTTTGACACACAACACATTCTGTGCAAGTACAATTTAAAGCAGGGGTGTCCAAAGTGCTCAAATGGGAAAAATAAAACAAAAAGAAACAATACAGAGAGACAAAGCTTGAAATGTTGATACTGCTATTGTTTTTGATACAGCTATTTGAAATTTTGTCAGTATTTATTTATTTTTTCTTCTTCAATTTTCTTATTTTTCTTATCTCTCATGTCTTGCTTGCCTTGGTTGTTTATTTTGTGATTAAGTGGACATTTTTGCATCTATCTATCTACCTATCTATCTACCTATCTATCTATCTATCTATCTATCTATCTATCTATCTATCTATCTATCTATCTATCTATCTATCTACCTATCTACCTATCTATCTATCTATCTATCTATCTATCTATCTATCTATCTATCTATCTATCTATCTATCTATCGATCTATGTAACTCAAAATAACATAGAGCTTTCTATGTAAATACTGTATATACATAATGTTTTGTATTTACAAAATAAAAAAATATATATACATATATATATATAAATATCTATAAGCATGGGGCAGACTTAACACAGGCAACTGCCTAGAGTCCAGAGATTTCCAGGGGGCCCCCAAACGTCTCATAAAAATGGATTATTGTTTTTTTTTTCTTCAATTTAAAGTACATATTACTGTTTCAGTTTTAATTCACGTGCTGAAAACTACTGTACATCAAAATGCGTAATCTATC
Organism: Dunckerocampus dactyliophorus; assembly: GCF_027744805.1. NCBI lineage: Eukaryota > Metazoa > Chordata > Actinopteri > Syngnathiformes > Syngnathidae > Dunckerocampus > Dunckerocampus dactyliophorus. Next base: position 23,291,825 of record NC_072823.1, on the reverse strand, counting down.
ATGGATCGTTTTGACCGCTCCCACCTCCCCTCTCATGCAATGGACTATTCCAAGTTACCGTCCATGTGCAGATTGATTCAGGAAGACAGTACAAAACAAACTTGTTGGCGTGGTTTGAAGAAAAATGAAGCAGTTAACCCAGTGGAGCGGAGAAGAGGAGAAGGCAAGAGGAAAACAGTTTTTTTTTTAAACTACCGTCACAACAAGTGTAAACATACAACGAGCCAGACACCCTTGACAGGAGCAACATTGCTGTCAGTGTCAGCCGCGGAGAATGCGGTAGTTCTAGAGATGAATCTGAGAGTGACGGTTTTCATCACAAAGATTCGAGTATTAAAATGGTAAAATATATTAATGGTGCTTAATGTCCTTATCAATTACAGTAAAAGCGTTCAGATGAATCACTTGTTAGGTAATGATAAAAAATAAAAGGATGTGGAGGGTCCCAATGACTGGGTTTAGGCCCTCAAATGACTAAATTTGCACTGTCTATAAGTAATAAGTTTATAAGTCTATTAGTTTCATCTAATCAACACTTTTATCCATGGAGTCTGGTGCTTACACAGTGAAAAGTCCCAGGAAGTAAAGAAAAATGTAAGAATGTGGGTGGCTGTTTTGATCAGTTCAGTACATTAAAGATGCTAAAAGCAAGCCAGTGTAGTTGAATATATGCTAAGCTATTTGAACAGCATCTGCATCTGACAAAGCAAATTAGCTTAATATATAACAATACATCTCATTAATAATCTATGTGTTTTATTTTTACAATATACTGAGGGCTAATAAAAATGAGCTGAGCTACGAAATGGTCTCCTCCCCATACTTTGGACACCCATGAAGTACACATTCAGACAGCATCACTATACTGTTCTTGTTATAGTACATATTTTCCACTAAAATAATAAGTGAACAATTGCTCCTAGAAATCAATAGGTTTCTTATTAAAGGCTCTCAGCATATTCTAAAAATAGATTATTGATGACATATATTATTACATATTAAACTAAATGACATACATGGGATTGGTGTCAGCATCTTTAGTGCACAAAATGTAATGCATAAAAAGTGGCTCCCCATCCTTTCATTTTTCTGTATTTGACCCTTACTGGAAAAAGTTTGGACACCCCTGCTATGAGCAGTCAGGGGCGCCCCCTCACACATGAAGCATTCTGCCTCGCACCCATCAAGAGGTGATTAATGGTGCCCAGGTAAAGTGGTGGGTGGAGTGTTCAATCCAGCAAACTCCATGTCACCCTCCTTTAAAGCAACGTGCGCAAGCTGAGGTCCTCTCACGGCCTGACTCGTTTTTCTTAATGACTGGTAGGATCAGGGCGGCGAGCGGGGGCGCCCCTCCACTGCGGGGGCTGGCCGATGGAGTATCATTCAGATGAGGCGAGGGGGGTGAGGGGTCGGGCTGAATATTCATTGCAGGGACACCAGGAGGCTCCACAAGAAGAGGAATAGCAGCTAAAGCTGATAAGGAGGTGGGGGTGGAGGTGGATCCAAAAATCACGGGCACTCGCTGGAGGTGAAGAACAGGAAGACATAAGCGAGGAGAAGAAGTCAAGGAAGTGGGCTTAGTGGAGAGTTCCCCGACCTACTCTTATTCCCAAGTGCAACTCCCACTTAGGCTGGGGTTCGCAATTTGTGGCCCCCTAAACACCAGTTTAGTGTAAGTGCGGCCCACATAACTTTAGCAACTTTCTACAAAACAAGTGCTGCAAGGCATGCTGGGAAGCCAGACGCACTTCCTAGCATGCCGTGCAGCAACTTTTTGCAAAATTACGAATACATGTACCGTGAGTTACTGTAATCTGGCACGAAAGATGATTGTTGTCCACATGATCAGGGTCAAACATGGCCACCATGCAGCTATTTCCATTCGTACAATTAAAGCTGGCGTCTTTGGAGGCTGCTGTCTAATTATTTCCTCTTTCTTCCTATAATTGAGCTCACAGTGGCTGAACGCGAGACTAACCTGTCTTACAATGGCTGACTCTTGCGTCTCGGCCCACCAACCTGTGGTCCTGACCCACTTTCTGGCCTCATCCGTCACGCCGGAACCTTCCCTGTGAATCCCATTTATTGCTCTGAGGGCTGTATTACAGGCCCGCCTGCTCCATCATGGCACCAGCCAACATTTGAATATTTCATCATGGCACAATAATATTTTAAACATGCCAGTGAATGTGATTTAAGCAGGTCAAAGATGGAGCGGCGCTGCATGGAAGTGACACCGTGATTATTGCTGTCAAAAGTGATGCATGGCGCTGCCACGCTGTACATTTGTGCATGGACACCGAGAAGCAGCGTTTGGACTGACACCGCCACGTAACGAGGAGCGATGACACCAACGGGACGCCCTCGGTATCAACTCCGGCTCCACGCGGGCCGTAAATTACCCACACAAGGAGGTCTAATATATTTCCACCTTGACACCAAGCGGGGGGGAAGCCTGCGTTAATTTTTTTTCCCTCTCCAAATTGATTAGTGGATCAGGGGGGCTAATTCAGCCCGTGAGGACGTGCAGCAGACACAAGCTCCCAGTGCGCTGCGGAACAAGTCATCCATAAAGCACACACGAAGCACTGCTAACTCTCCATCCCGCCCCATAAGCTTTGCTAGTACCACAAAGTCAATACTGGAACATCACTAACTGTGCCTCAAATGGAATCCTTCTGTCAGTACACTACAATAAGTATACTGTGTACACTGTATACTACTTCCTGAGTGTGTCCCAAATTCAGGAAACGATGATGGCGATATTTACCTGCTTCTTCTTCTCTCCTTTTTCATGGTGAATTGCAACAACTTGAAAGAGCATTATCACCAATATTAAATTGCACTGACCTGTGTCCCAACAATCTATACCATCACCTTGTGTTCCAGCATGATGTACGTTTTTCTCCTAGTTCTTTAGATTCCAGCTGTTACACTTCTGCCATCACGGTCATTAATTATTGTCTCTTGTTAGCCACGTATCTGCCAGGCTCGTCGCTCTGCCGCAGCCTTTTGTTTTGTTCTTTGATTTGTTTTTCGATTGTAGTATTTTTTTCACGCTGCTTTGCTTTGTCATTCATGCACGACTCCCTTAGTTTACACACTTACGATTGCCAATGCAATAAACACAGCCCTTTCTGCTGGAACACTGGCCTCAGTCCTCAGTTCCAAACAGAAACACACTCTGCACAACCCCCCACACCACCCCACCCCACCACCAGTCCACCTTTCAGCTGTACATTAGTTAAAAATTGATGTATTACTTTTTCTATTAGCATTTTTTAAATACACAATAAAATATATGCCAGCCGCCCCACCCCCGCCCACCTTTTTATTATTTTTTATTATTATTGTTTTTTTCATTAATTATCCTGGTTTAATATTACTACTGCATACAAACTCATATTTCCATACATACGCATATACTGTATATGTATACACGTACATGTAGTACCTATATCATTGGTAAATTACCTTTTTTGGACTTACGAACAAATCGACTTGCGAACGGTCGTCTGGAAACAATTGTGTTCGTTAGTTGGGGACCTAGTGTATATTGCTTTTTCTATATTGTAGGGGTATTGTATATTGTTTTTTGAATAAAACACACATAACTTACATTGTTTTTGACTACTTTCCACCGCTACTGGTTGTTTCTCAGCTTCCATTATTTCAAGCTATTCCCTCCCCTTCCTATAGCGAGCAAAGACGCGGCAGCGTCCAAACGCTCGAAAAACAGGTATGATCCAAAACCAACAGAGAAATGATGCAATCACATAAATGCTGAAGGATTTAAAAAAAAAACAAATACAAAAGAACAATGCTGCAAATGCCAAAATCACACACAAACCCCCAAAACAACAGCACGACAGAAATGCTGCAAGTTCACAAAACCAAACAGAAGAAAAGCCTCGGGTGATTTCCGAAAGCCGGGATACTTGCCCCGGCAATGAGATATATACACAAATGATACTGGAAGTTTACTCAAAGATGCCTTATAATTTCAATACATGTAATACATTTTACTCCTCTGCATGAAAATTGTCATCCCTCACCACCTTGCGGTTCAAATTTCACGGCTTCACACTCACGGTTTTTCAAAACTATATAAATTAATAAATCATGCTGTTTCATGGTTGAACATGGCCTATTAATTAAAAAAAAGCAAGCATGTTTAAGCAGATTTACTTTGCTTATTTTTTGCCTACATGAAGCATTTTTAAGCATAAAAATGGCTAAATGAATAAAAATACAAATATATAATTTATATACGCATTCAATATGCAGTATTCTACACTGGTCACTAGGTGTCAGTAGGTGAAACATACAAGCTCCAGACTTGATGGCCGGAACATTCATCCATCCATCCATCCATCCATCCATTTTCTATGCCACTTCTCCTCAATAGGGTCACGGGGTATGCTGGAGCCTATCCCAGCTGACTTCCGGCGACAGGCGGGGTACACCCTGGACTGGTCGTCAGCCAATCGCACGGCACATATAGACGAACAACCATTCACACTCACATTCATACCTATGGACAATTTAGAGTCACCAACATGCTTTTACTGCAAGTATGAATTATCTCACAAAAGGCACAATAATAACAACATAATAAACACAATGATAACCATCATAATAATAACACGAGCTACTGTTGCGGCCACAATCCAGTCAAAACTCAAATCTGAACTCCTGATGTCACTTCCTGTCCACGCATTTCAAACACGTTTATTGCAACACACATGAAAATGAGTCTTATTGATGTCTTAAATGGCTTATTTTCTCTGATAATGTCCACTATATTGGGTAATATGAGTGTAAAGGTGACTATAGGGGTATTAGTTCATGCCTAGAGGGCGCTAATAATGTAATAAACGTATTTAGATGATCATAAACAGGTTTTCTATGCTCTAACTACAAAAACATTCCATTTGTAAAAAAAAAGAGAGCCTACTTTGTGGAAAATTAACTTATCACTGTCGGGTCTGGAATCACTTAACTGCCATAAACAAAACAAAAATACTATCTATAACCCAAAGATATAAGTTCTAAAGCAAGAACCTTCAAAAACTGGCACAAAAATGATTCCAAAAACAGAACAGCATAGGAACCTGACATCAAAAACATCAAAAAGTTTTGGAACGTAACCAATAGTTTCAGGAAAAATGTGCCTTTTAAAGTCGCAAGAATTTGAGAAATTGAGAGGACAGTTAAGATTACATTTCCACTTTTTCACTCTCAGTTTTCTAATTATTACAAACATAAAAATAATCATTTGTCACATTCTCCTTGAACTCACATTGCTTTTAATCAACTTTTTTTTTGACGACCACCAGCTGCTACCGTCTCGTAATAACCAGCCAGTCTGCCTGGCTGTGGTTCTGGTTGTAGACACAGAAAGGCCTCAGGCATGGCAGCGTGGCACAATGACACTGCCTCTATTTGCTATCTAAATTAGAATCAACAAAGCGTGTTTTACACAGCATTAGCATATTCATGTCTTAACCTTCCCCATGGGCATCCATATCGGAAAAGTCCATGACATTAATGAGAAGTACTCTGAAAAACATATTTACTGCAGTCAGTGAAAAGACATTTTGTCATGACAGCCTCAGTGACCTCACGACTTCATAAATGACATCAGAATGAGGTGCTCCGTCTCCATAACGTCTAAAAGTAGTTTGCTTGTTAAACATGGTCAGCTCCATTAATAATTGTCTGTAACATCATAGCGTGGCGACACACTGTAAGGCAGTGGTTCTCAATTATTGTCTGTCATGCACCCCTGAGGGGACAGAAACATTTCAATGTATTTCTAATATGTATGTATTTCCAATAATGCTTTATCTGTACAAACCGCCGTATGAGTTGCTGGCACCAGCATTCTGCATAGTCACCTGATTATCAACATAGATGAATAAATGAGCCGAGATAACATCTGCAACAAATTTTTACAAATTCCAAGTTAAGTACATGAACTCAATTTGTAAAACGTAAATACGACTGTTCAGCCTGTATGATTGTCAAAACTGAGAAAAGAGTGCAAATGAGTCACGGTAAACATATGGAACATTTTTGTATTTCTTATTTAAGGCACTGGTAATACTATCGGGACAGCTTTTTGACAGCACCCTGTTAGTTTTAACATTCTACAGAATACTTTAGTGACACTTTAATCTCAGCTGAAACATTACGGCTGTATATTAAATGTAAAATGTGTTGTTGAGGAGGTTTCATGTGCATGCACCACAGCAGTAGAAGCATCAATACGGGGCCAGGAGGTGAAAGCCAGCTGGGTGTGAGCTTGGCTGTATTGATCCATCCCTAAAAGAAGATTACGTGCACATATTTTCTTGTGTTAACTGCAGATATGTGTAAAATTTTCCAATTGGAAAGTCAAACCGTACCTGCTTTTTGTTGCTAAAGCCCTTACAGTGTGCATACATGACTAAAGGAAAACGCATGACTGCTGCTGCGGCGTTAATAAAGCTGAAATACGTTGAGTATTGATCATGTAACCATGTGATTGGCTCTCCAGGGGGAGGCTGGCCCCTCATTGCCTGTATCCGCCTGTATTGATTGGCCCTCGCAGGCGGGCTGCAGCTGCACAAGAACAACAACACACACATTGCCACTTACCCTTTAACCCCTAACTGCTACTTGACTTTTACCTTGTTGTGCTGTGACTGCAACACTTTTAAAAATACAAAACAAAACTAAGACATGGTGATGTAACATCGTGAAAGAAGCAGCGAGATGCTGGTCTGGATTGTGTCATAACATGTCAGACAGATCTAAACGGTTTCTGTGTCAGAAATCAGAGGAACACGGCAGAAGCTTGTCAAGATGAAGCTCCACGTCCTCCGACTGGAATGTTTGCCCAGCGTGGAGACTTCACAGGCAGCTGTGTACACAAACAAAACAAAAAAATGCAAAAATATGGTGCGAAAGTTGAAAGGTGTTTTTTTTAGGCTTTTTGTACATCGCTGTGCATGGCAGTCGTGCTTTTATTGTTGTTGGTGCAGAGCAGTGAGGCCTGTGGTTGGCGTGGGGGAAGATGTGCATTATAGTGATCTTATGCTATTAATTATTTATTGTGTATAAAACTGAGACAGGCACAACATCAAATTAAAAGCACAAAATGAATACAGACTCACCAGCAGTACAAGCCTGAAGTTTGTTTTTCAGAGAGAAGACTGGCAGTGGATGTGCGGATGACCGGCGGTGTGCTAGCATAAATTAACTTGAAGTTGTGCACTGAACAAATATGCACATTAGCACTCAATTATGACAAAAACCTTACTTTTATGCATTTGGGAACAAATATGCGGTGAAAGACGAATGGGAAACATACAGTATAAAACAATTCAGTATACAGTAAGTCTATCAGCGCTGTTGGAGACAAGCTAACTATGGTGCGTTCAAGGACCGTTGAACAAACTGGGACGGGTCGCCGCTCATTGAAGCACAATGAAATAAAACAACTTAAACATGTAAAAACTGTGGTATTTGTAAATGTATATTATTTTTTTAATACAATAATAGCCCTTATTTACAAAATTGATACGCATTTGCATGCATTTTTTTTCTAAGTGTCTTTTTTTTAATCATGGCTCGGTGGTTGGGGACCCCTGTGTTACACAATCTGCAATTAGTTCTTTCTCCATGACTTCTCTTTTTTGCTTGCTGCCAGCTTTAAAGCTCAGAAGAAACTCAGCATGAATTCATGCTGAGTTTCTGATTTCTATTTTTCATTTTTCAGTCATTTTGTTGCCCTTGTTTATGTGTAGGTTTTTGTTTCATCTACCTGGAAAGTTGCTCCACTTGCTTGTTGCTCCACCTATTGTTCATTTCCCATAGTTTCCTATATTATTTTTTTTTTTCCACAGCTAAGGTTTTACTATCTACGCTATTGATGAGTACAGTCATCCCTCGTTCATCGCAATATTTTTTTTTTTAAGTAGGATTCAGTATTACTAAACGGAAGATTTTCATAGAGCACAAAAAACCTGTCTATACCTTTCTAAATACGTTTTTTACCATTATCAGAGCCCTGTAGACATGAAATAACACCCTTATAGTCACCTTTACACCCCTATTATTCTTTCTTTACACCACATTGTGCAACACTAATGCGCAGGTTATGGGATCACTGCAGGGACATTAGAGGCAGCCACTGCTAGTAGCATATAGCAAGCTACTCAGCTAACTACTTAGCCTCCAATTTATTTGCTCTAAACTTAAGAAAGCGTTACAAATGAAGTGAGGATGGACAAAGTAAGAAACCAAACCATACCACTTCCACACAACTTTTTTTCACTCCATCATGTCAGACATGCCATGGCTGACTCCATGCAATGTGAAGATAATGTAATATAATGTTATGTCTCATCAGTGTAACGTTACTGATACCTAGTGACCAGAATACTACATATAACTTATCTTTCAATATTTTTTTTCTAATCATAGGCCATAGTCAACCACAAAACTGCAATCATTTACTAATAAATTATTGAAAAAATGCAATAGCGCGAGGGAGTTATGCTCGAACTGCGATGTTGCGAGGGACAGCTGTAATTTTGTGCTACTAAGCGATGAACTGTTTTTGTACATCATTCATGACTCTCGTGTCTCTGTTGGGGTCCAGAACCCGAATCCACTCATCATATTTTGTATGTATACTCACAAGGGAAACAGTGGAGAAAAAAAATGACAAAACTAGGAACTTATCATCAGTCGCAGTACTCATTAAACGTTTTTAAGTTCTACGATTAAGTACAGTCACTTGTAGAACTTCTTTTTACACTGACATGACAATTAACTGTATATGAGTTCCGTTCCTACTACGGCGGTGTAAGTCAAGTTGCAGGGTAAGTTGGAACTTACCGTAACCTAAATTATCACTCACACGGTACGCAGAATGAAATAGTAATAAACACAACAGGGCCGCACGGTGGTCTAGTGGTTAGCATGTTGGCCACACAGTCACAGTCTCCCCCCTGGGCATTTCTGTGTGGAGTTTGCATGTCCTCACCGTGCGTGTGTGGGTTTTCTCCGGTTTCCTCCCACATTCCAAAAACATGCATGTTAGGTTAATTGGAGACTCTAAATTGTCCATAGGTATGAATGTGAGTGTGAATGGTTGTTTGTCTATATGTGCCCTGCGATTGGCTGGCGACCAGTCCAGGGTGTACCCCCCGCCACCCGAAGTCAGCTCGGATCGGCTCCAGCATGCCCCCGCGACCCTAATGAGGAGAAGTGGCATAGAAAATGGATGGATGGATAAACACAACAACAGTGGTTGTCTCCACTTTCATTTTATGATGCTTTATTTCACTTCTTTTGTCATTTTCACTTTCCTTTTCTTTGACGCAATGTATTCAGAAGAGTCTGCCCCATGCTTGGGAGACCTAATGATGGGGGAAAAAAAAGAACAAAAGTGACGTCTTGCCTCTGTGTAATGACGCACCCCTACCGATTCTTCCGCCATGCGCCCGTAACTACTGGTAGCTCTCTTTTTGTTTTCGTACAGTTTTTGTTCATAACCGCTTGTGCACTAAAAAGTTATACAAAACATTAGCTGTCCTGCATTTAAAGCTTTTACAATGGCCAAAATTGGACTGGCTAAATGGTTTAGAGCAGTGGTCGTCAACTGGTGGGTCAGTACACAGAATGGGGTTGCGGAGCCGTTTTCAGTGCGTCGCTGGTCTTCCTTAGAAAAAAAATATATAAAAATAATGTAATTGTGACGCACACAAAATGTATGGTCACATTTGGGAAATGTATTTTATTTTGTTTGAGTATAACAGGGACATTGTAATTGTTTTGGGTCATTATTCTTGTAAGCAAAATTGCACTTCCATTGGAACAACTTGTTTTGTTGAATACCTCATAATTAATGGGACATTCCTAGTTTCGCCACTAGGGGGCCGTGCAGCGATTCTCTCTCGCAAAGGACTGACGTAACTTCCTCATTCTGCTGAGGAGGCTTAATGGAAAAGACACCGCTTGCACGTCTCACTTATTTATCCCTGTTTTAACAGGTGGGTGTCCATTTAAAGTGTCAAGAACGACATGTACATATTATTAATATGCTTAGGGACAACTAAGGTGTATTTCTGTGATATTTGGGAAAGATTTAAGTGGTTTTGTAGTCACCTTTGAACACTCCAGTATTTCCGTTTTTTTTCTGTCTGTTGTTCTTTGTGTAAAATGGCGGATCCCGCTCGTTTGTGTCGCTAACGAACAGAAATTATCCTTTTGGCTCCAGAACACGCACATATATATATGTATATAATATAATGTGTATATAATCTAATTTGATGGGATGTTGATGATTATATGTTTGTGACTTGTTGTATACATTAAGGTGATGTTAAGCACTTTGGGGGAAAAACGTCTGTTTCTAAGCCTGCCATTTTATGCACATAGATATTCACTCAGTGCCCAATACATTAGTTGCAATATGCTAGCCTGTTGAATACATAGTTGAATATGCACTATGAAAATGTCTTTATTCATGCAATTGTCTTATTTTGACAAGAGAAGTATTGAGTTCATTTTAGAGAAATTTGATATGATATGTGGTGATGACTCAGAAGAACCCAATGTTGCATATCAATGTTTGTTAATGGAATGTAAATAGATTCTGCTGAGGAGGCTTAATGGAAAAGACACCGCTTGCACGTCTCACTTATTTATCCCTGTTTTAACAGGCCATTACACCCTCCACAACCAGCGGAACTATAATCTCGTTCATGGGTTCTCATACTGAGACCTGTAACATAATGACCCAATGTCTGCTAACGCACCTCACATTGTGGTCTGCACCATTCGCTTGCTACGCCACCGCGAGGTGTGTGCCATGTTTATGGGCGACTGTCAAGCTTAAGTGGGAGAGGAAGGACATTGAGTGGAGACCAAGTCTCCCGAGTGGAGACTTAATGTGCCGTCCCTCCGACACACAGTTGCAGATATCTGCTGGAGGAGTGTGCCGTAAAGCCAGAGCTTATCGGCGCTGCAGCGGACATCGTGTTTAAAACAGTCCCTTAAAATATAAGCCATATAAGAAGTTTGAGTTGAAGAATTTCCGCAATTTGGGTCACCACTTCTCATTGATGGGTGCCGCAGCCAAACCAGTTGAGAACCACTGGTTTACAGAGAATTTAACCAAAACATTTGACCCAAAATTCCAAACAATTTTGACACAAATCGCCGTAAGCCATTGTCATTAAACATACTGTTTTTTTGTGTTATAAGTAACACTTAAGAATGTCAAACTGTAACATTGTTGAGTCTTGAGTCTGAAACAGACAAATGCTACTCCCACTATTTTGCATGGAAAAATTTAAACTGAAGTTTTCAAGGGCCTGCTGTATTTACAGAATATTAAAGTGCTTAAACACAACCAGACACTCATCATACAGCAAGAGAGAAGGCAAAGTCGTCCTTTAACTGACTGGAGAATTACCAATAATCAGTTTTTCTTCTTGTCAACATCTGTTTGACAGGCTGCGTGAGCATTTTCCTCCCATTATCATTCCATGTGAGGCCTGTAGTCAGCACGACACTAATCCTGCTTTCATTTCCTTTCCAGCTTTATCTGAAGCAGTGCAGATAATGCAAACATTTGCTTGTTTGTTAATTGAATCCTGCTTACTGCGCGCACTGCGGTGCTCTGTGCCTTTTGCTCCTTAAACGACTATCCTCTATTAGGTTAGAAAATCTGCAGCAAGTGAAGTGTTAGGTGCTGAAATGTCTTTTGGAAATATTTTCCTGATTAAAGGGGTGATTATGAGGCGGGAAGAAGTTTAGCTAACTAAACCTGAGCCTGCAGGGTGTCAAGCTTTAAAAGTGAGACCGCATCAGGACACTTCTTTATGCCATGAGGGTTTTTGGACTACATGGGAAGCTATTTTCTTCAAGATTGTAGAACCTGCTGGGTGTTCCACTCGGGAGAAACTGTCCACTTCATTTACTCTTTCCATTTGTTAAGTCTTGTGTGGACGTCACGCACCATCTGCATGGTGAGCACGCCTCCACAAACTTCACCGAAGAGTGTTTCCTCCTGCAAAACACTTGTCCACTCAATGTAAAATGAGATTTATTACAAACATGGAGGAGGGGGGGGTCCCAATTGTCCGTGTGACCTCTCTTTGGTCTCACCTGGTTGACTCAAATGCCACTGATGGAGTGTTTGTGTGAATTAATACATACAGTACACAGTCATCCCTCGTTTATCATGGTTAATTGGTTCCAGATCCGACTGCGGTAAGTGAATTTACCTTAAGTAGGATTCAATGTGACTACATGTTCATAGTTAGAGCAAAGAAAACATGTTTATGACTTTCTAAATATGTTTCTTACCATTATTAGAGCCATATCGACATCAAATAACTTTTACACTCCAGTTGTTCTTTTTTTACACCACACTGCTAATGTGCAGGATCCGGGATCACTGCAGGGACACAACAGACGGCCACGGCTGCATAGAATGCTAGCGAGCTAACTAGCCTCCAATTTATTTGTCCTAAATGTGGCCGGGTCGATGAAAAGACTGGACCAAGCACAAAATACATTTTTATGTGGGTCTTTATTTCCCGACTGGACATGTAATGTGCGGCGTTAAGGAAATAAAACTGAGATTGGCTATTGGTCCTATTGGTGCCGATTATTCTAACCTGAACCAACAAACAGGAACCGCACTTGCAGAAAACATAGAAAAATGATGAAACACAATAGACAGCAGTAGTGGCTTGTTAAATAAATAACACACACACACAAAAGCCAAATAAACACTTTCCCTCACCACATACCTTCAGTTGTAACACCGTCCAAAAACGCACAGGTACAGTTGAACAATTACATTTTCATTTCAGTGTGTGATTGTACATTATCCATCCATCCATTTTCTATACCGCTTCTTCTCATTAGGGTCGCCTAATGAGGAGAAGCCTATCCCAGCTGACTTCGGGCGACAGGCGGGGTACACCCTGGACTGGTCGCCAGCCAACCGCAGTACACATATAGACAAACAACCATTCAAACTCACATTCATACCTATGGACAATTTAGCGTCTCCAATTAAAATGACATGCATGTTTTTGGAAGGTGGGAGGAAACCGCAGTACCCGGAGAAAACCTACACATGGGGAGAACATGCACACTCCACAAGGGAGAATCGAACCCAGGTCTTCCCGATCTCCAGACTGTTACTGTGTTGGCCAACATGCTAACCACTAGACTACCATGCGGCCCGTGATTGTACATTAGAGGCAGGTACACTTTCTTCTTCCAGTGTGTTGAATGTGCGCTGCTACACACGTGGAAAGCGACACATCAAATCTCCCCTCTGAACAGCATACAACAACATACTTTTTAATTCCACATAGCACACATATTTACAAAACACGCTAACTTTGGCAACACTTGCACTTGCTCAGCGAGTCAATCAGCATGGCGAATATCCCATTTAACACACAATCATTTCTGTGGAAACATCGTCAAAATATAATGTCATCCACCAAAATACATTATCTTGCCCCATCCACTTAATTGCAAAGTCATTTGTTAATGTTATGAGTCATTTCCAACTTACAACAGTGCTTACAGCATGTGCTAGCCACCTTGTCGGCTTCACTTCCTGTTCTCGCCCAAGCCCCACTACCTGCTCTCACAGGATTTCCCCCTGTTGATGCACTACACAGCTGATGGGGATGTAGTGCATCAACAGTGACTTACCCCCTACTGTTGATCTACTACACTGCTGATGGGGATGTCAGCGAGGGACGACTGTGCAGGCAGTTCTCATGTACGGTGTTCAACTTACGGTGTTTCGTGATATGATGTTTCGTCTTGCGCCATTTCATGTTATGGCGTTCCGTGTTATAGCATTCGATGGTTATGACACACTCCCATAAATTATTAATACAGGTACTGTTGTGACGTTCACCTGCTGCTGCGCCCCGTTTTCTCGCTCTCTCTCTCTCTCTCCCACAGCGGGGCGTGCAGCAGGAGCCAGAACAACTGGACACACCGGCAGCTAATTAATCCTTCCCCTACTTAACTCGGAGTAGGGGCAGCTGTGAGACGCCGGTTCCTTCCATGACTGCATTCGCGGCTCACCAAATCGCTCAAGCCATTCAAGATTCTGCGTCTCCACAGCTGGGTGTTCCAGTTGTCCCTCGACCTAGCCTTTTGCAAACTCTCTCGTGTTTTGGATCTTTTTCCCTGGGGCTCCACAAGCTGCGGACCCCAGCGCCTTCAGTTCACTCCTGTGATTACCTCCACGCTGAAAAGTAATTAAAGAACTGCCATCCACTTACCTTGCTTCCGCATTCTGTAGTCCTCCGCACACGCAAGCATAACAACTGTACAAAAAAAGACAACTCGTTACGTGCACGCATTATGCATTACTACATGTTTAAAGTGTTATCCCATTATATAACAATAGACCGACTCAAAACCGGCATTTTCCAGGGTTTTACTGAATAAGCCACCCATAATGTACATGAATATAGGGTTTTGAGTTGACAATTTTAACTCTGACCAACAAAACACGCAGTATCAAATAGTATGTGATTTGGCCCAGTATTTCTTGTACTACTTACTGAGATGTCCCTTAATCCAAGTGTGGATTTTTTTGACATGTTTGCAGACAACATGGCAAAACATGAAAAGAAACTGTAACAAACACTCAAATGTCCAACACAATATGACTTTTCTGCAGAACTTTGTCATTAAAAGCGTACCGCTCTGTCCGTCTTCTTCACACAAGCTCACGGTGCTGCTTTTTATCAAAGCTTTGTCTTCCCGGAGCTGCTGTGACCCCGCCTCTTGGTTAACCGTAATGATCTGTATATCACTGGAAAACACAGAGCCCCAATTTTCCGAAAGAAAACTGTTGGAATTATTTTGATGAAAATGGTTGCAAATGGTTCAAGGCTTAAAATAACAAATCCTGTTTCCAGCGACAGCTTCGGTGTCTAAGGGTTTTAATCAAATAATTTGTAAATGTTTGCCCATGCCTAGGGTGACAATATTTTGATGACCAAAAACTTGGACACTCTGCCCAGCAATGAGGTACTCAAATGATAGTTTAGTTTACTCAAAGACGCCATATAATTTTATTACGACGTAAAATATTCCTTTCTCGGAATAGATAGAAAATTGTTATATTACAAAATACTTTCTATTGCCAAAGACACAAATACCAAAGGAAGAACGTTCAAAAGTGTTCGAAAACTGGTATAAATAAAAAAAAAAAAACATAACAACACAGGAACTTGAGGTCAAACGCTTGAGAAGTTTGGAATGTAGCCAATGTTTTCAGGAAAAATGTGCCCTCTAAAGTCACATGAATTTGGGCATTCGAACCGCCGTTGTACATGATGTCCCCAGTTTTCTGAGACTTAAACTGGGAGGCTTAACTCCTTGCATGTGTTTTGCTTTTTCTTTGGCTTTTTGGCAACACTAATGAAAACAGCCATCCACACGGCAGCCTCTCAGGGA
Organism: Dunckerocampus dactyliophorus; assembly: GCF_027744805.1. Classification (NCBI taxonomy): domain Eukaryota; kingdom Metazoa; phylum Chordata; class Actinopteri; order Syngnathiformes; family Syngnathidae; genus Dunckerocampus; species Dunckerocampus dactyliophorus. The sequence goes on along the minus strand of NC_072823.1, from coordinate 23,276,312 downwards.
TTACGTCGTATGCAGCAGTCGTATGCAGCAGTCGTATGCCCAAACGCCTCACAATTTAATGTCCCGAAGGAAAAACAATGAAAACCAGGACTTCCATCACTTTATGAAAAAAAAAAACGTGTGGCCAGAACAGAAGGTGAAAACAGGACATATCCTGGGAAAAAAAGGACACACAACCCATGCCTTGTCTAGTGCATACCAATGTAAAAACTCTTACGTACGCAATTTAAGTCAATCAGAAAAGCTCCGTAAGAAAAACAGGGATCATTTGTGTGGAAAATAGTAAACAAGTAACTAAGGCAACAATAGCACCCAGTGTGATGTCGTGTTGACTAGCTGGGAGTTCAGTTCAGTGAGCAACAAAGGATAAACTGTGTTCTGGTTAGCTTTTTCTTTGGCTTTTTGCGTCTTTTTTGTGACCCTTCTGCGTCACCCGTTACCAACAATAGTTAACTTCTTTTTACACTTGGATGACCATTAAAAATGTAAAAATGTGACTTTAATAACCTATACCGGGGGTATCAAAATTTGTTCTGTTGAGGGCCGTAAAGTGAAAAATCAAAGGATTCGGGGGTCATTTTGATATTTAAAATTTTGTTAACAGGCTAAAACCAACCCATGTACTGTAAATATGCTAAGATATTATATACAGTATATTTCTAGAAGATACATAACATTGTGTCTTTATGTTCTTTTTTTCAACTTTTACTGTTTTTTGAGGGCAAATAACAAACAGGGGCACCCTGACTTTTCTAGGTAGTAAAACGTTTATGATGGCTGCAGTTTGATGCTGGAACAGATCGTTTCTATTTCCCTATCGGGTCGTGTGATGGATGGATGTTTGCTTCAAGGGTTCACTGTACTGTATTTGTTGAGGAGTAGAGTAAAACTCACAAGCTCTAACAAGTAAAACTTTATTGACTATAAGACACATTGCTTCTCCAATGCCTTCTGGGTCGATTCTGCCTAGTTTCATTGTTCTGTCAGCTTGGTGGAAAAGTTGAATAGGCTGTTTTTCAGATAATAGAACTCACATAAGAGCACACAGGAAAAAAAATCTTTAGTTTGTCTGCAGCTGAAACAGTCTTGACAGATTACTAGAAAATATTGATAAGTGCTGCTGAGAGAGCAAATTATCCGACATTTGCACGAAGAAATACACTATATGGACAAACGTGCCGGGACACACAGCTCTCGATCAATGAATGAATGAATGAGAGTTTGGCCTTAGTTGTCCCTGAGTCTTCATTCTTCATCTTAGCAAGACATTTTGGGCAACTGTATGCGTCTGACTTTATGGCAACACTAATGTATAAAGCAAGCTCCCTTAATGGCATACTTAGTTTGGTGTGAAGAAGCTCATCCCAATTCCCCACAAACACTCCAAATCCCAGAAAAGTCAAGAAGTCTGGCTCGGGGGCTATTTGTGGCTGGCAGCAATTTTTTTATTGGCTCGCGGTATATTTAAAAACAAAAATAATTAAACGATCTGTATCGGAACATTATGAATGACTGATGAGTATGGCTACACTGAAAAGAAAGAAATACACTGTAAAAAAATGTAGCAGACCATCATCAACAATTATAATTTCCTTCAATTGGCTAAAAATGTATCGGTCACCAAAGTGGGGTGTGCGTATGCTTGAGCACTGTTTTTGTTGTGCATGATCTTTTGTTTGGTTTTTGCAGGAAGCAGCTGATTGGCCCCACCATTTTTGGAGCCTATAAATGAGTGCATGTGTGCTTTGCGCCCACCTCGTCATCCTCCAGGGCCACTCAGCTGCTTCGTGCTGGCTGCTGTCATAACGCTGAGCAGCAGGCTGGGTTCTGTGTTTTCTATTACTTTTTACTTCTTGTTTGTTCTGGTGTGACCGGCTGTCCTGTTTTCAGTTTTGTTTAGGGATTTAGTTGTGCCTTTTTTCTTGTTTAGGGGTAGCGGTGAGGTGACAAGACAACGGCCCTGTATAGTGTTGGCCAGTTCACCTCACGTCATTTTGTTTGTTTGGCCTGGTGCATCAGGACCTTTTCTTTGAGCATGGGAGGGGTTTTCAGTTCTTTTTTCAGTTCTTATGATAACAGATGACATAACTTAACATAAAGTAAATCATATTTCTAAATACCCATCTATCCATTTCCTATGCCCCTTATCCTCACTCGGGTTGCGGGGGTATGCAGGAGTCTATCCCAGTTCACTTTGGGTGAGAGGCGGGGTACACCCTGGACTGGTTGCCAGCCAATCGCAGGGCACATATAGACAAACATTCACATTCACATTCATACCTATGGACAATTTAGAGTCGCCAATTAACCTAACATGCATGTTTTTGGGTATGTGGGAGGAAACCGGAGTACCCGGAGAACATACAAACTCCACACAGAGATGCCCGAGCGAATATTCAAACCCACGTCATCACATCTCCTGACTTTGTGGCCAACATTCTAACCACTCGGTCACCATGCGCATACATTTCTAAATATATTTTTTAAATTTAAGTATAGTTTAAATCTAAAAGTAAAAAAAACAAACAAAAATGTGTTAGTCTGCACTGCTGTATGTGAAGTGCATTTAACTGCTTAACATATACAGTACCGGCCAAAAGTTTGGACACACCTTCTCATTCAATGCGTTTTCTTTATTTTCATGACTATTTACATTGTAGATTCCCCAAACTATGTATGGAGTTATGTACTTAACAAAAAAGTGTGAAATAACTCTAAATAGGTCGTATATTTTTGATTCCTCAAAGTCACCCTTTTCTTTTCTCTTTGCTGTTCTCTCAGTGAGCTTCATGAAATGGTTTTCACTTCACAGGTGTGCCTTGTCGGGGTTACTTTGTGGAATTTCTTGCCTTACTAGTGGGGTTGGGACCACTGGGGTTGTGTTGTGTGTGTCCACACTTTTGGCCTGTAGTGTACATACCTGTATACTTTTTCTGTATGCGGCCTTGATGGAAAAGGTTTGGACACCCCTGGCCTAGTGTATTATTTTTTCAATACATATTGGTGTCCCAGTAGTTTTGACCGATAAATCATTTGCTGAGGTTTGTGTCATAAAAGCAAAAATAAGGCAGCTCCTGCTTATCAGCTGTTGGTTAAAGAGCAGAACAGAACATTAAAGGTCATCTCACCTGTTTTACTGTCACGTCCACATGTTTAATTCCCCTCGTTGCAGAGGATTAATGGCACTGTTTCGTCTTGTTTACTTTGAATCCAAACCCATCTTGTAAAGTTGGCCTGTTTGATCAATATGGCGACGATAACGGCTGCGAGCGGTTAATGCTCTTGGCTTAATCACGCGAGGGCCAACAAACTGAAGAGAAGAGCCACTAATAAAAAAACAAGAGAGAGAAGGTCACATGGGTGCTGGTGCATAAAATGCTTTTTCATTTGCATGCATTTTTTGTTCCATTATTTCAATGTTTGTTTTTTAGTCTAAGCACAAACAATGTTCATCATTACTCCCCCATAGCTGTGCCTGACACTCTCCTAACCTCCATGTTTACATACTCTTCCTTCAGGATCACACCTACCCCATTTCTCTCCCAGTCTACTTCAAAGTAAAACAGATGATACCCTTCTCCAACGCTTCTAGCCTTGCTGCCTTTCCGTCTGATCTCTTGGACCAACAGTACACGCCTGATCAAAATTTTACGACCAGTTGAAAAATTGCAAGAATTTACATTTTGAACTGTTGTCTCTTAAGAAACAAATTTTCGTTGGTTTTCTCCTGGTACTCTGGTTTCCTCCCACATTCCAAAAAATGGAATGCATGTTAGGTTAATTGGCGACTCGAAACTGTCCATAGGTATGAATGCGAATGTGAATGGTTGTCTATCTGTGCCCTACAGTTGGCTGGCGACCTGTCCAGGGTGTGTAATTTCACTTACTGTATTAGTAAGGAGTTTCATACTTTTCACTTTACTTATACAGATGTTTGTGCCACACTGAAATGTGCAGCTTTTCAAATTCTATTATTTCGTTGGATTCTGATTTGTGTATTTATTAAGACTAACCTAAGTCTTACTTGACAGAATATGGTATTTTATTTCACTATTGATCATAATTTTTTTATGTTTTTTGGTGAAACAAAAAATAAATATATAAAATAAAAATACATAAATGTTAAAAATAAATGCAGTTGTATTTCTGTAAGATACACTGCATATTGCGTGTGTGGGGTTTCTCTGGGTACTACGGTTTCCTCCCACATTCCAAAAACATGCATGTTAGGTTAATTGGTGACTCTAAATTGTCCATAAGTATGAATATCGTGCCCTATAATTGGCTGGTGACCAGTCCAGGGTGTACCACGCCTCTTGCAGTGAAACAAAAAATATTTTGAATAAGAAATGTATTGCAAACAAGCAAAGTGAAATAGGCTGTTCATCAGCTGATTGAAGGTTTAAGGCCATAGCTTTAAAACCCCCCTAAAACAGAAATAAAATGTTCAAAAAAGGACTCGGTAATGAGTAGCTGCATCATTCTTGTTAATCACCTTAAAAATTGGTTTGGGCATGCTTGATGCCAGTGTTTCCAGGAGCCTAGTGGGAACATTGCTCCAGGTGGTGAAGATGGCTTCACAGAGGGCATCCGCTGTCTGGAACTGACTCCATTTTTGTAAACTTCTTGCCATTCATTACATTACATTTTTTCTCATCAGAGAATAAAACTTTCTTCCACTTTTCCATGTCCATTGTTTGGTGCTCTTGTGCAAATACCAAACGTGCACAAGGCCTTTGAAGACAGTTTTTGTTCTTAAAAACCTTCTCTCACAGATGCTGTCTGATGGTTATTGGACTGCACTCAGCACCAGTAACAACTTTCATATGGGCCGAGGATCATCCCGTGTGTTGAAGGACAGCCAATCGGATCATTCGACTGAGGGCCGGTGACTTTTTTCAGGTCTACTACTTGTTTGTTCCATAACTTTCAGGATCTTTTAAGAAATTTAAAATGACTGTCTCAGCAGCTATGGCTCGTAGCGAGAGGCTGTGCTTATGCAGCTCAACAATCCAACCACATTCCAAGAGAGAAAGCTTTCTTGCCTTTGCTATCAAGAGATAATGACCGTGTGAATATCAGACAGAAAACCCACATTTTTACCAAGATTTTGGCTTTTAAAGGCTGTGGTCTTAAACTTTTGATCAGCTGATGAAACAGCCTATTTCACTTTCATGCTTGCTTGCAATAAATTGCTTTCTCAAATTGTTTTTGGTCTCCCTCCCATTTCTTCTTTTTGCATAATGGAACTCTACTTAGAACCTCCTTAAGATCCACCAGTGCAAAATGTGAACTTGCAATTTTTCAACAGGTCTTAAAATTTAGATCAAGAGTGTACATCAGTTTTTCTACTTTCCATTATGTCCGTTATCTCCCTATCCTTTCCAACATTAAGGTTCCCTACTCCTACTGCTTCTGTCATTCCTCACACGTCTTCCCTCGTCTCTGTTGGGCAAAAGTAGCATAGTTTCCATAGAACCCTGCCAGTTAACAATTCAAGTGACGAGCGTTTTTAACCCAATCTGATATGGAAAGCTTAGTCGTGATTTGCCGCTGGATGCACTTCCTGACGCAAACCTGGGACCGGCACTACAAAATACGCTGGCATGTGACTTCTTCGTGGCTCACTTGATACATTTTGTACATTAAAGATGCTAAAACCAGTCTCTGTGTTCCTCATTTTGGGAAATTGGTACACCTCTGTACGGAACCGAAGGTTTTGTACTAAAAAATACAGTTAGAATAGATGTGTCATCCACCCCCTTACCATATTTTCCCAACTATAAGTCGTTCCGGAATATAAGTTGCATCGGTCAAAATATGCATCATGAAGAGGAAAAAAACGTATACACTACCAGTCTCAAGATTGGACACACTTTCTTATCCAATAGCATGAGGAACTTTTGACTTGTAGTGTAAGTAAGTCGCACAAGACCAAGGGTACTCACACTTTTTTAGCCTGCAAGCTACTTTTAAAATGACCAAGTCCCAAAGATCTACCTACTACTATAAATATAGAAAGTATATATATTTACGATATTTATTTCACAAAAAATATGAGTAGGTATTTATGTATGTTGTACATGTACATCAGGAGTGCACACACTTTCTCAGCATGCAAGCACAAGTCAAAATGATCTACCTCTTTCTATAAAACATATAACATATACAAAATGTAACCAGTAAACTCTGAAATTCTATTGTAAATATTAATGATTAGTATTTCACATTCACATTTTCAAAGTTAACGGGTAATCAAAGGTGTTGCTATCATAATTCACTTCAACATGGAAATAAAGACAATTCCACATAACTCCTAAATAGCTGTGTACATAACCTGAGTACTGGTAATATGTCAGTCAAATTAGCCATGTAACGTTCATTAGGGCACACAGTTCATGTATTACATCCAGTTAGCATTTGCTATCAAACATGGGCACATTTTTAATTTCATCATGAAATAATAGTTTAAGAAGCGAACGTGTAAAAAACACTGATTTCTGTAGGAGAGTTCATGACGCCAAGCAAAGCCAGTAAACAATACACTTTTTTCTACGTAACTAGCCGCTACAAGCCAACAGATAACTTTCGTTATAGATGTAGACGTCTTACCGCAGAGTTAGTTCATCCATAATCACATTAATAAAGATGAAAGTTGCATATTCGTGTGTAACTTGAAACGCTGCGGGGGAGCAAGCGCGAATCAGGTGGGGCGCTTAATGTCAGCTGACTGATGTCATATGATAACTACAAAGTGACGTTTACGCGATCGACCCACACTACCTTGGCGATCTACCGGTAGCTCGCGATCAACGTAATGGCCACCCCTGCAGTAGACTATAAGTCGCATTTACCGGTATTCATGATTGATCTATTATCTTCTGTGTCATGGCTCCACTCCTAACATTAAATTCACAAGAGAAGTAAGTTGAGAAGTTGTAAGAGAAGTTGCCAACTCTTTCATCTCAAATCATCATGCGTAAAGCTACTAAGCAATTTCAAAAAGAAGAATAAAGAAGAAATCTGAACTTCGGCATCTAGATCTTTAATATTATGGCTAAGAAAAGATTAATAATAATAATAATAATAATAATAATAATAATAATAATAACAATAATAATAATAAATCAAAATAAAGAAATTTGTAATTTTCAGAGATGTTTTGATATCTTATCTTTCACTGCTTCTCTTTTTCTCTATTATTATTTTATTGCATTGCTTCAGTGTGAATTTGAATAAACTCCAACGTTGTATTGTATTTTACATCAACTGCAATGTTTTAATGAAAGCTTAGCTTAGCTTCAGTGTATATAGAGATCGTTTCACTGTGTGAAAATACAGACAGCCGTCAGGTAAGTTAGTTGCATACACAAGCATTTTCAGCAACTGTACAGCAGAGGGTGCTAAAGTCAAAGCAACTGTCCGACCCACAGATATTCTAAAATGGGCTTCTCGTCAATTTCTGTGTCTGGTCACAGACCTGTCATCGTGTATAAACCACACCCCGATTTTTTGCTTCTTACCAGCGGAAAAAAAGTATGGTTTATACACAGTGCTTTACGGTATACGAATGCTATAAAAAAAATTACCTGTTTAATTGTCAGAATGTTCTTAACCATTCTTAACATTTTCTTAAGTAAAAAACACTGAATTTGCAGATTTCCTCATGAAATATAGAGAAGAGACATAAGATGATGCCACCGTGCGCATGGCTTCTCAGCTTAGTGCGCAAGACCAGCCTACTGTCTAAGTGCACGCTGAGTTGGCTCATGGCGCGTGCCAGTTTCTGTTTGTCAGCATGTCTCCAATAATACAATGTTGTAGAAACACTTATTGTACACCATGACTTTCTACAGCCTGTGTAATGTGTTTAAGTGTGATGTCATTATTCTTGCTAATCAGACAGTAAAATAAATAGAAGTGTCATATGGGAGGCATTTACAGTACTGTTGCATCCTGAATGGGTCAGATGTGTGTGAGCTGGAAGGTGCTTGTCAATGACGTCCTTCCACAGAGGAAACGTCAGCGTATTTTTTTTTTCTTTCTGCTAGCACTACCTAGCAGAAAATCATATGCATTCAATATATTTGTATGCTCTGCTGAATGAATGAATGAATTTGACTGCCAAGATGGGAGAATTATACAAGTATACCCAAAATCACCAAAAAGTGATCAGGCTTTTTCAGCAAAGTACCAGAACATTTCCTGGAGAAGGAAAGGCTGCATGTACTTCATACAAGTATATCAATAAAAGGTAAGAACATAACTGTTTTTGAGTTTATAAAAAACATGATAATAAACAGGTCTATGATGTATCTGAAAACATTTTGAAAACATGTTTTTAACCAGGGTGAATTATCCTCTTCTTTGTTTCGGTTATCCTCTTAGTGAGCAACCTGTGTTAACATAGAAACAAAACCTCAGGGTCAGTGCTTCACCAGCCATGAACCTCACTGCTGTTGTCTGAAATACGGTATTTCTCATTCCACACAGGTACCATAAAACTATACGGTTGTCCATCGTTACATCGTGGTTCAAACATCACTGCCTCACTCTGACGCGGTTTTTCAAAAAATAATAAATGATCGCTGTTTTGTAATTGAATATGGCATATTATTAGTCAAAAAATATTGAAAAAAAAGTGTACGTAACTGGTTACTAGGCGTTCAGTAATGTTACATTTGATGAGACATGACATTATATTGCATTACCTTCACAGGTCATAAACCTGTGAAACCAGGTCATAAACAGGTTGTATATGGTCTAACTACAAAACTATTCCATTTATTAATATTGAATCCTACTTCACAGAAATTCACTTATCACGGTTGAGTCTGGAACCAATTAACCGCAATAAACGAGGGATGATTGTAGTTGCACATTACTTACAGACACTTAGTCTCCAAGGCAGAAGCATATTATAAAGTATTCCAGAACATACAGTGCTGGATATTGAATTTGTGTGCCTTAACAAGCTCAGCTCAATGAATTATTGCGGTCACTGGTGTCGCCAAAAACCCAACCACCACCCTACATTAACTTAAAGGCAGCACATGTTAAATTATTTTGATATATACATCGCACCTGACTAGAAGTTGCAGGACCAACCAAACTATGAAAAATGTGCGACTTACAGTCCAAAACATACAGTAAATAAATACCATCTAACTATGCCCCCAGTGACTGTGAGCAGCATATAGAATGCACGGTCGTCCCTCGGCTATTGCGGTTAACTGGTTCCAGACCCGACAGTGATAAGTGAATTTCTGCGAAGTAGGACTTAATTTAATAAATGTAATACTTTTAGAGCATATTTAGAGCATTAAAAACCTGTTTATGACACCCTAAATACTGTTTTTACCATTATTAGAGCGCTGTAGACACTAAGTAACACCCCTATAGTCACCTTTACACTCATGTTCTCTAATATAGTAGACATGATAATCGATAATAAGACATAATAACTCAAATGTTAGCATTGGGATACTTCCTTGTTGTATCTTGAACATAATGTTGGTTGATCACATGGCATTACAAAAAGATCGACATCAGTCTATCATGCATCCTCACTATTAACGTTTGTCACTTGATTGATATACAGGACAGCCACTCTGACATGCATCTGGCATACGTACACACACACACACATTTGTAAAATAATGGGCACTGCTGTACAAGTACTACTGCTATCTTTGTTACCACACTGTGCAACTCTTGCGTGCATGTTATGCCACTTTAAGCATAGCAAGCTACAGAGCTAACTAGTTAGCCTCCAATTTATTTATTCCAAACTTAAGAAGGGGCTTGAAACTGAGTGAGAAAGAAGGAAAAAGTAAGAAGCAAAAAATGTACCACTTCCACACAGAATGGGAGAACTTTTTCCACTCTGCATTCATGGCTGACTCCATGCAGTGCAAGTTAAGGTAATGTAACGCCTATTGACCAGTGTACAATGGCATATGACTTGTCTTTCAATATTTGTTGTCTAATAATAGGCCATAGTCAACCACGAAACAGCAATCATTTATTAATATTTCAAAAAAACGCGATTGCGTGAGGGAGCAATGTTCAAACCACAAAGTGGCGAGGGACAACTGTACTTCTGTGCGACGTCATCCACGTGGATGACAGCAAGCAACAAAAGAATTGATTGTTTATCTTCAAGCCGTGGTCTTCATCTCTGGAGGCTCTAATAAAACGTCTCCCGCTGTCAGGCGTGCTACAGAGGTGCTGATAAACTGCTGATACATGCGACTCTCTTCACATGGGAATCAATATTCAACTGTGATATCTTTTTTAATCTCTCGCTTTCAATTGCATGCTACCTGACAGACTCATCTAAGGAACAGTGTCTCTGTTTGACAAAAGGTTATCTCAGCCTGATACTGCAACACACAATGAATGACCTTGTCTTTCATTGTCTATGTCAGACAACTGAGGACGACAAAGCTAGCATGAAATCCACATTTCTATCAAGTGGTGCGGTACAGTTGAAGGTTTGGAATACAAAACAAAGATATACATTGACGTACAGTACATTGCCTGCATATGTGAACTTTCCAATGCTGAGAAAATTCTGAAACGTAACAGAGAGGTCACGAGCACCACAGAGCGAAAGCAGGAAAAAAAGTATTTGCTTCTTATTTTCTCCGCTCACTGAAGGTCATACTGTACGTAAAGTGCAGGCTGGAAGAAGCGTTGAGGTGAGCGGAAGCTATGCCAAGATTGCAAAGCCTCCAGGAAAAATGGCTGCGGTCAACAATGATGACTGTCAGACTTCTAAGTACATTTTTCGTATTGACACCACCAACGCCAGAGTATTACGTTGTTTGGATATAACAAATGAATAGTCTGACAACAAAGAATGCGTCTCGCTGGAGGGTAGAGAAAGAAAGTTAGCCGAGAATTTGAGAGAAGGTTTTCCTAGTGGCTCTATTCCATGTAGGCCACAAGCAGTAAAAATGACAAGAAAGACAGTGATGGAGAACTCCTTCAGCAAGTCAGGGAGGCCATAAAACCTATATATAAAAAACATATATACAGTACAGGTGGGCCTTGGTTTACGTTCACACTCCCATAAATTATTAATGCTGTACAAAAAGAAAAAGAGAACTAGTTATGTGTGTGTGGCGTAAGAATACGTAGAGACGTAGATGGAAGACCATGTATTCGCGTGTCGCTACACAAGGACAATGTCACTTTCGTTCTCTTTAGGTAACTTTTTTTCCCATCATTAGGTCTCCCAAGCATGAGGCAGACTCTTCTGATGGCAGTGTGTCAAAGTGTCACAGAAAAGGAAAGTGAAAGGTAAAAGAAAATTAGACATTGTAGAATGCTGTCACGTTCCATGTTTCCTTCCTTTGTTGTTGTCCCTGCCTTCTCCTTGTGTTTTTTTTTTTTCTCTCTCTTTTCAGAAGCCTGGCTGGCTGAAGGCGGGACAGCTGGGCACTAGGGTTGGGCATCGTTTGAATTTGAGCGATTCGATTCCGGTTCCTAACGATTCTCGATTCTTTTCAAAAGGTAGGATCACAAAAGTTTGCATGGTTTAAATGAGGGCACTAATCAAAGTTCTTGAATGAAATGTCTGATTGTCTCATTATTTTGTTTTATTATATGAACTTTTTATGAATGACTTTACTATGAATTTCTCACAGGGCTATTATTAACCACTATATAAATATCAAACAATTGAACTTGAACATAAATGTTTAGAAGTCTCTTTACATAGGAGTACAGGTTCACAAGTCATTTTTATTTTTTAAAAACCTTGTGAAAACACAATCCTGTTGTTCATGTGTTGGACAGTGTCTCTGTTGGGGTGCTCTCCCCTCGGATGCTTGTGCCCAGCTGTCTCCGCGGAGCTGTCTCCCCTGGGTGGGAGGGTAGGTACTTATTGTATTATTTTATTGTATTTTATCTATTTATTTGTGTATGGTATGTGTGACGTGTGGGGACTGCGTGCTATTGTCCAGCTATTGTGGCTGTTCCCCCGGTGACTGGCAGCTTTTAGGCATCGTGGGTTGCTCTAGGGGTCATGCCGGCCTGGAGGGCCCTGGCAGGGGGCTGGCGGGCGGTCCCCACTACTTGCTGGTGTCTGGTCTGGTGGAGGTCGGGTCTGCCTTGGGGAGTGTGTCTGGTCCATGGTGTTTGGCGGTTTGGGGGTGGCATTGTGGACTCCGGTGGGGCTCCGGTGTTGGGGGTGCTGAGGGTACCGTCTCTGCGGGGTTGGGCGGGCCGTACTGGGCGTCCTGGCAGGCCGGGTAGGGCCTGTGGTGTGTCCTGCGGCCCGCATGTGGAGCCCTCATTCTTCCTGTTCCGCTGCACCAGTTCACATACATATAGGACTTTGGGGGGGAGGGACAGGGTCCTTTTGCAACTTTGCTTCTTCAACCTGTGGACCGTTTATGGTTAGCATCTCCTTTAATTATTTTGCCCAGTTGATCCTCCTGCATTCCAGCCAAGCCTTAATTTGTACTTTGTTCCATGGTGCCATAATCTCAGTTAATTTTCCCCTTGCAGCGTCGCCCTTGGTTTGTTTATTGTCATTTCCTGTGTTGCTACTTTGTTTTATTAAAAGGCTTAAACTGCACCAGCTTCCCAACTTTGCATCTGGGGTCCAACCAACAGAACGTAACAGTAGCAACATCCAACCTGCTCAAACGCGCAACCATCAAAGATAAAGATGATATCTTTGAACATATGAAAGGATCTGGTCCTATGAAATGGACAGTGACAACAAAGCAGTGGAGTGGTCACATTTTTGGGCGTTCCTCCACGCAATAACCCTATCTCTCCTCCTTTTTCTTAATTCATGTATTAATCTTTTTATTACTCTATTTTATATGTCCTTCATGTGTTATGTGTCCAGTGTGAGTGACCTATGTGTTTATGTAGGTATAATTTAGATATAAGTTCCAACTTATACTACAACTGGCATCTTTGTTGTAGGAACGGAACTCGTATAGACCGAGGACCCATACATGAAATTCAGCTATAGTCCATCCATTCATTTTCTATTGCATCAATTGACTTTAGGTGAGAGGCAGGGTACATAGACAAAAAAACATTCATGGCATTAGATACTAAAGACAGTGAAGGCATTTTTAATTTGGAGCGTTTGGACGTTGCTGAATATGCACCCTGGTTGTGTCTGATTGAAACAATTAGACTGACAAAGACGCTACAAATCCGTTTGCACTCTTGCAGATGAGCTCCATCTTCATCCTCAGCTATGGAAACAGGGTCCAGGGCTAATTAAGCAACTAATTACTTTTAGCATGGTGCGGTGTGGGGAGCTGCTTGATTGCTGGTTTAAATGACGGCCAGCAGGTTGTTATTTAGTAAAGGCGGCCAGCTAATAAAGCAACAAGAGATACTGCAGACCTGTGAGTTGATCTCATTACAAAGAAGAGCAGGTCAGAGAAGAACACCATCAAGTCTTCTAGTTTTGTCTCCGAGGCTTGCAGTCAATGCTTCTCATCCAGAGAGGGTAATAGGATTGTTGAGAGGTCTGCATTTTATAATGGGTGAAAAGTTCCACTTTGACTTTTCAGTTGGTTTATCTCAATAGGACGGATTGTTCTGCCCTCTAGTGGACAGTGCATTTTTGATTTTTATAAATCCATAATTGTATCACTCAAGCCACCTATTCTTTATGTAAATATTGTTAACAGAACCCACTGTACCTTTTTTAATGTCACTTTTACATTGTAGATTATAGTGGAACCTATAAGAAATAGTGGGAGTAGAAATAATCTGTCAAACTGTCATGACCATCATAAATCCTTTTAATAAATGTGATATATAATAATGCGTAATACAGGCTATCGTTTCGGTCACATTTTAACATCCTTAACGGTCATACAAGTGTAAAAAGAAGTCTTAAGGGACAGTTTGCTGAAAATAGTGTCGTTTTGGTGACTCATTTGCATGACTGCAGCGTCTTTGAAGTCTAAAACGGCAAACTGTTGAAAGCATTTTCAAAACATAATAACTGTAGACTGTACGAACAGCTTTGTAGTGGCATTTGTAGCGAACGTGTTTGGTGGAGTCAATTTACTTACCATAGTCATGAGTCTGTTGGTATAGAGCCATCTGCTGTAGCTGGTGGATCCCAGCACCCGTTTGGCCATGATGCAAGTGGACTTTAATGGCAACAAATGGAAAATCAACACATTCATCCATATCAACAAAATGTAATGTGTTCATACTTGGCACAAAGTTCCATGTGTAGTTTTTGCGTAAATGTCAAACGAATTTCGGAAAATAAAAGTTGTGCATTATCGTGGCTGTAATTCACTTAAGTGGAGATGTACATTTCCGTAGTATGTACTTGGAAGATGTGATGCAATTTAAATAATGTAGTGTTAAAGTGTAGTATTAAAGTAAGTACAAAGTATTCTAACTCATGAAAATGTGTCCCTTTTAAATAATTAAAGTAATTTCCTAATTGACCCTGTGCTTTACAGTTAATCAATCATTTTGTATTTATGAATGTAACATTTCACACATTTCCCTGCACTGCAGATATTAAATTGCATGTCAGTCACCAAAAGAAGGCAGTCCTTTTTTATCAAGCAAAGCATTTAATTGGTTGGTGACGATAGAGTTAACGCCTCCAGGTGTTCTTTTACTTTCTTATTGGTCGAATTTGGCCCAGCAACAAACTACGTAACCAATGCAATTAGGTTTGATTGGCGGCTTGTGTGTTCCACATTAGCAGCTTCCTTCCCGTTAGCTAACGCAAAACAAGGCAGTCGAGCCAAGGACAGATTAATGTGTGAGCTTTGCCGTCATCTTTCTGCTCCTCGCCAACCTGATAGCCGTCGCAGACTCCACTCCGCTTTTCTTTCGCAACATTTCTTTTTCTTCCTTGGGTGGCACGCCACATTACAAAGCTGACGTTGCCTTGGTGAAGGTAAGACGGATTTTGCTCGCCCATACAACGCCGCACCGGTTGATCCAAGATGGCGTCTGCTAGCTGACAAGTGAAAATTTGCCCGCTAGCATGTTAGCTTCCGAACCGGCAGCTAGCCTAACAATGTTAGCCGCCACTCAGCTGATTTACAACTACACCGAAATGGTGGCGGTGCCTCTCTTTGAGTCTTCTTTTGCGTGATAATAAACTTGTTTGTATTGATTTGGGTGTATCCTTTTTGCTACTCGGTAACGATCATGCCGATTGAGCTGAACATAATTTTGACGTGTTCGCATTCGGGCTCTGTTAACTTGTAGTGGCTAAGCATGGTGCCCTGTCCCGTTTCGCTGCATTATGAAGGAACGACAGTCAATGTTTTCAATAAGATTCGATTCCACCATCAAATACGGATTACACATATGTGTTATCGCATTTATTCTCAGCCATATAAAAAACTAAACTTCTGGTTGGATGACGTTCATTTTGACTGAGCAAACCGTGTCTCCTCACTCAGCAGCCGACTTAGCTGTCTGCGAGCTAGTTAGCCGGTTAGCATTAGCGGGCAGGGTTGGGGGTGGTTCTTTGTTCTAACAAAGACGGTCACGAATGACTTTTCCACGTCTTGCCATTCGTCCCTAACTTGTCCGAGAACCACCAGTGGATCCATTCAACCATTCCCCGTTAAGACGTTAATCTATCATGCGCGCAGTCTTGCATTCGTCTCGTGGATGCGTTTCCTTTCATATTGTGAATGTTCGTCAGTGACGAGCACAGCCTGTAAGAAAGCTAATCAGTCTGGAATGAACCGTTTCAAATGTGTTGAATGTCTTGCTTGATCATGATTCATGTGTGGTTGACCTTTTAAAGCTGTTGTCGACTGACTGGCTTGTTTTTCTTCTCCTCCTCAGCACCGTTTTCCCCATCCCTCCCTATTATCCTTATTCTTTCCACTATTCTTCATTGTCAAGCCGCCAAAGTGGAGAGTGTGATTGCAGAAGGGGGTGCTTCTCGTTTCAGGTAATATTCGTCTTTTTATTGTTTTGTTAGATTTCTGTCCCCCCCCCCCCCCATTCCTCCATGATTTATGTTGGGGTTGGTATGTCGGGCCAGAACTTCCGGCCTACAGGACAAAGCAGGATGTCGAAAGGCTCAAAATGGCTGTTTGTGCAACCCTAGGAGGGAGACATGGGGGAGGGGGCTTCTGTGTTGATATGAGCCTTGTGATTTAGTCCTCTGGGTGGTGGATGTCAGCACAAACTCACTACATTGTGCACAGGTTGTGTGTGTGTGTGCGTGCGTGTGTGTATGTGATGCGGCATTAGATAAACCACACACGCCTGGCGCCACTGTAGATGGACTGCAGTCAGCCCAAAGTGTAAACACGCAGTCAATCTTCCAGCTTATTTGTGTTTAAATACACTCACCGACCACAATCAAATGTCAGTCCAATGTAAGCATGTTGTCTTTACAAAGATAACACTGTCAGAGCAGCAGATAAACATTTATAATATGTTTATTTTGTTAGTACTGTGTTATACGGAGAGATGTTTAGCAACATGAGAGGGTCAAAATGGTGAGGATGCCTTTTTGTTTGGCTACGGAAGGGTACTGGTGATGGCAAATGAAAAGTGTGATGATTACCATAGAACAGTAAATTAAGCCCATTGCAACATAGCAGGTGATATACTTGTCTGTCGTGGCTGCTCGGTACCCTTATGTGCGAGACACTCCTCTGTCGTTTGTCACTGCGTCTGTCACTTAATAAAGTTAAGATGGTCTGTTTTTACTCATTAACAAGTTATAGGAAAATCTAGACAGATGTCTGATTTATGAGTCCACCTTGTGCTTGACATGGTCTTTGCTTTGTGCTGCAGTGCTTCTTCGGGGGGAGGAGGTGGTAGGGGTGCACCTCAGCACTATCCCAAGACTGTCGGCAACAGGTGTGTCACCACAGCATCCCATAATCGCTCTTGTTGTGACTTCAGTAGCTCGTAGCATGTCACCAGTCAAGCACAGATGGTTTTAATTTTTGACCAGGATGACAAGTAAAACACGCGTCGATCCATTATCAGATGAAAGAACATGTTATTGTTTTGTGACCGAATGAACACACAGTCCAAAAAGAATGGGTATGCAGGCACTATGAATTAATTGTCATCTTTGCTCTTCCACAGCGAGTTCCTGGGGAAAACCCCAGGGCAAAGCGTTCAGAGATGGGTTCCTTCACGAAGCACTAGACGAGATGTCAACTCCAGTAACGAGAAAGAGCGACATGATGCGATCTTCAGGAAAGTGAGAGGGTACGGACCAACTCAACACTTTAATGGGCTACACACACGGGAGGCAACAAACAGCTGTGATTGGCAAAACGCTAACGCGTAGCAAACCCTGCATACAGGAGACGACGAGCGGCTGTGGTCAGCTACACCGGTGAGCGACGCGCTCACATCCAGAGCGAATTACGAGTCTCCCAGGGTTTTGATTGACTGTCGGGTGTGGAGGGAATATGGGAGTATCAATGTAGTTCAGAGGAAGAAAAGCAGCCGTTGTTAATTGAGTAATCTTGCTATTATTGAAGATAAACTTTTAGATAAATGTCCGTGTAAATTAACGTAACCTGATGCTTATCTGATATGTTTACTCTGACGAAAAACGAGTGTCTTTTTCTTAATATTTCTGTATTCTTTTTTTTTTTTTTTTTTTTTTGAAATATCAAATAGCTACGGGAAATCTGACACGGCAATTTTTTTTTTTTTCCCCTCCATGTATACCTGCGAGAGAGTACTGA
The DNA here is from genome assembly GCF_027744805.1 of Dunckerocampus dactyliophorus. NCBI lineage: Eukaryota > Metazoa > Chordata > Actinopteri > Syngnathiformes > Syngnathidae > Dunckerocampus > Dunckerocampus dactyliophorus. Next base: position 23,258,607 of record NC_072823.1, on the reverse strand, counting down.
TTAGCATCTTGTCCGCTCATTGGTCGATCAATGAAACTCCCACTGATTGGTCCTCGTCTGTGCGACAGCGGTGAAAGGTTGAGCATTGTTCAACTTTCTGGACAATGACATGCACGAGCACAAAATTTAACATGCGCAAATTTGGCTTGACGCTTGGCTGGAAGGTGACACACGATGTCACGTAGCTTCCATTGAAAGTGAATGGACGAGGTGCGACGTAGGCTCCCGTGTGTGGGGCCCATGACACTGACTCAGTCATTTGTGAGCTAACTTGTCTGAGAAGAGACACTGTGTCTCTTGTAAATGATTGGTCGCATTAATCAAAAGGTGTGTGCTTACACAGCAAAATATTTTTCCCAACCACTGTTTACGTTGCAACCTTTTTTTATTAAAGATAAAAGGCTTAACGGAAAGGAAGACGAGGTTCATAGCTAAGCATTATCACATTCTAATTTGTGAGCAGAGTGTCACAAACAGATTTTTGAGGGGCGGGGCAAGGTGTCAAGGGCTTAATGTTTGGTTGCTAGCTCAGCATACAAATAGCAGGTTCTCAAAGACTGAGCTCCATTTCGGAGCCTTTAGTTTGAAACACTGTAAAACTGAACATACAGAAATAACATGACATTAAAGGGACATGAAGTTGGATGACATTCCCATCAGCAGTGTAGTCCCGAGGTTCCCAAAGTGGGCTACACCAATTGTCATTGGGGGCATGTGAATAAAAATGAAAATCAATTTGCGCCTAACACTCAATTACTGAACGCACCTGAACGCCTCATAGCAGAAAGAAGGAAGGAGACATGGCATGAGTTCTTCATTGCTCTGTGTGCGTTATATGAATAAGTAAGTTTGATGGTTATGTTGTGTATTAAGAGTGTTTATCTTGAAGGTTTGACTTATATTGGTGTTCCGATCCCCGCACTGTGAAAATCTGTAATTTATTTATCGGTGCTCTGGAAAAGCTTTTTATCAAAATTTGACCATGCACAGTACAAAGTTTTGAACCAGAACTTACTATCAAATTCATTAAGCAATTAATCATGTTTAATTTAATGAAATGTAAAAATGGTTAGTTTTTTTAAGTGTGCAGCAGTGGTGGGTACATGGCTTCAAGTCAAATGTCTGAAGGGGTACGCCACTGTAAAAAGTTTGGGAATGACTGGTGTAGTCGCAATGTGATGAACACACTTGCGTTAATGCCACTCTTCTTCCGCGACGAAGCGCCGCGGCCATCTTGTTTACATATGTCTTCCACAGCAGAAGAAGACATGAGTGTCTTCATCACATACACATGAATGCACAGGCGACAGTGCACAGAGAGACACCTGTATATAACGCAGAGGGTTTTGTGAGGTCAGATTTTTCTGAGGAGGCATTTTTGTGATGCAAATGTATTACTCTTTTGAACACATATTGTTTTGAGAAGCCAAAGTCACTACTTAAATGGCCCCAGCAACTGAGGGGAACTACGTTCATCACTGAAAACCAACCAGAACTGGACTTAGGAGACCAAGTGGGGGGTAATTTGCTGTTAATGCGCTACACTGCCGATGGGGTTGTCATACAACTTCATGTCAAAAAATCTGAATTATCCCTTTTTAAAACAAATGCACAAGGTGCTAATTTACAGTGGAAATCCCACATACGTCCTTGTCTACCCATCACACTGATCTGCTGGTTGTCATCCAATCTCCAGCATACTCAACAAACTCACGCCTGAGAAGTTTGACAAGCTATGCCTTGAGCTCTTGAACGTGGGCGTAGACTCAAAACTCGTCCTAAAAGGAATCATCTTGCTGGTAGGTGTCCTAGTTAGGTAGAGTGTAAATGTTTGTGGCCGCCTCCTCGCCGTGATCCCTGACAGGTTCCCCTCTATGTTCCAGATTGTGGACAAAGCCCTAGAAGAGCCCAAGTATAGCTCGCTCTATGCTCAGCTATGTCTGCGCTTGGCAGAGGACGCACCAAACTTTGATGGCCCTTCAACTGAGATCCAAACATCCCAAAAGCAGAGCACAGTGAGTGTGCTTCTTGGTTTAGAACCTATAGTAGATCCTTTTGTTGCTGTAATAAAGTGTACCACTTTGTGTTGGTAAAAGCTCTAGCATTGAGATATTTGCACTGCTCTTGCAGACCTTCAGAAGACTGCTGATTTCCAAGCTTCAAGATGAATTTGAAAACCGTGCCAGAAATGTTGAAAGTAAGCATATGAACAGTTGGTGTGTTGTGTTGCTCAATTTGTCCCTGCTAACAGCTGCACCGCCTTCCCTTGTCACTTCAGTCTATGACAAACATGACAACCCTCTTACTTCTGAGGAGGAGGAGCAGAGAGCCATTGCCAAGATCAAGATGCTTGGCAACATTAAATTCATTGGGGAACTTGGCAAACTCGACCTCATTCACGAATCTATCCTCCATAAGTGCATCAAAACGGTACATGTCGACTCTTTTGAACGGAAGCTGTGTCATCTCTTGGAGAGCATTGTGTGATCTGTTTCTGTCTGCCTGCTCTCGCTTGTCTCTCCTGAAGCTTCTGGAAAAGAAGAAGAGGGTCCAGCTTAAGGATATGGGCGAGGATCTGGAGTGCCTCTGTCAGATAATGAGAACTGTTGGGCCGAGACTCGACCACGAGAAAGCAAAGGTAATAGCTTCACCATCAAACCAACAATACGCAAATTGTTTAGATTTTCCACATAAACAATGGAAAAGTATTACATCCATTCCAGAGATCAAACTTTTAGTACATCTTTCAAAGTTCAATTGATCCTTGCCTCTGTGTCACCTCACCAGTCTTTAATGGATCAGTACTTTGGCCGTATGCGATCCTTAATGAACAACAAGGATTTGCCAGCGAGGATCCGCTTCCTGCTACAAGATACAGTGGAGCTGCGAGAGAACAACTGGGTCCCCCGCAAGGCTTTCCTCGACAACGGACCAAAGACGATAAACCAGATCCGACAAGATGCAGTGAAAGTCAGTTGGTCCAACCTTGGATGAGTGGTTAACATCTCAAGCACATCTCATGGCGTGCGTGCATCTTTACTGACGCTATGTCCACGTGTGTCTGCAGGATTTGGGCGTTTTCATCCCCGCACCCATGTCACAGGGCATGAGGATGGACTTCTTCCTGGAAAGCCCCTTCATGCCCAACAGAATGAAACTAGACAGGGAGACGCTTGGGGGATTGGCAGACATGTTTGGACAGATGCCAGGTAAGCCTTGCCAAAGTCTTAAAGGAAAACTGCACTTTTTTTTTTTTAAATTTTGCCCATCATCTGCAATCCTTATGTGAAACATGAACACATATTTCTTTCCCATTTCTGTGCATTCTGACGAGAGAAAACGAGTTAGTATGAGCCATCTAGCAAAGCATGTCACGGGAGTTACCTATTTAGACTATGAAGCCACCAGAGGTCAGGGCTGCCGTCAAGCTGAAGAAGGAGTCCTATCGAGCATGGATGGCTTGTGGGACTCCTGAAGCAGCTGACGGGTACCGGCAGGCCAAGCGGCACGCGGCTTCGGCGGTGGTCGAGGCAAAAACTCGGGTGTGGGAGGAGTTCGGTGAGGCCATGGAACACGACTTTCGGTCGGCCTCAAAGAGGTTCTGGCAAACCGTCCGGCGCCTCAGAAAGGGGAAGCAGTGCCCGGTCCACACTGTTTACAGTGGGGACGGGAGCCTGCTGACCTCGACTGAGGATATAGTTGAGCGGTGGAAGAAGTACTTTGAGGCCCTTCTCAATCCCACTGACATACCTTCCATAGTGGAAGCAGAGACTGAGGATACGAACGCGGACAGTTCCATCACCGTGGCTGAGGTATCTGGGGTAGTCAAAATGCTCCCCAGTGGCAAAGCTCCGGGGGTGGACGAGTTTCGCCCTGAATTCCTCAAGGCTTTGGATGTTGCGGGACTGTCTTGGCTGACACGTCTCTTCAACATTGCGTGGAAGTCGGGAACAGTACCTCTGGATTGGCAGACTGGGGTGGTGGTCCCCCTTTTCAAGAAGGGTGAGCGGAGGGTGTGTTCCAACTATAGGGGGATCACACTCCTCAGCCTCCCTGGGAAAGTCTATTCCAGGGTGCTGGAGAGAAGGGTACGACCGTTAATCGAACCTCGGTTACAGGAGGTGCAATGTGGTTTTTGTCCTGGTCGTGGAACACTGGACCAGCTCTACACCCTTGCAAGGGTCCTGGAGGGTACTTGGGAGTTTGCCCAACCGGTCTACATGTGCTTTGTGGACCTGGAAAAGGCATTCGACCGTGTCCCTCGCGGTGTCCTGTGGGGGGTGCTCCGGGAGTATGGGATTGGTGGCGCGCTACTACGTGCCATTCAGTCCTTGTACAACCGGAGCAGGAGCCTGGTTCGCATTGCCAGTAGTAAGTCAAGCCTGTTTCCGGTGAACGTTGGCCTCCGCCAAGGCTGCCCTTTGTCACCGATTCTGTTCATAATTTTCATGGACAGAATTTCTAGGCGCAGCCAAGGTGTCGAGGGAGTCCAGTTCGGGGGCACTAGGATCTCATCTCTGCTATTTGCAGACGATGTGGTCCTGATGGCCTCATCGGGCTGTGACCTGCAGCGTTTACTGGGACGGTTTGCATCTGAGTGTGAAGCTTCTGGGATGAGACTCAGCACCTCCAAATCCGAGGCCATGGTTCTCAGTCGGAAAAGGGTGGATTGCTCCCTCCGGGTTGGGAATGAGGTCCTGCCCCAGGTGGAGGAGTTCAAGTATCTCGGGGTCTTGTTCACGAGCGAGGGAAGGTTGGAGCGTGAGGTCGATAGGCGGATCGGCGCAGCGTCTGCAGTAATGCGGTCGCTGTACCGGACCGTCGTGGTGAAGAGAGAGCTGAGCCGGAAGGCAAAGCTCTCAATTTACCGTTCGATCTATGTTCCCACCCTCACCTATGGTCATGAGCTTTGGGTCATGACCGAAAGAACGAGATCGCGGATACAAGCGGCTGAAATGAGTTTTCTTCGTAGGGTAGCGGGACTCACCCTAAGAGACAGGGTGAGGAGCTCGGTTATCCGGGAGGAGCTCAGAGTAGAGCCGCTGCTCCTTCACATCGAGACGAGCCAGCTGAGATGGCTCGGGCATCTAGTCCGGATGCCTCCCGGACGCCTCCCTGGTGAGGTGTTTTGGGCATGCCCAGCCGGGAGAAGGCCCCGGGGAAGACCTAGGACACGCTGGAGGGATTATGTCTCACAGCTGGCCTGGGAACGCCTTGGTGTCCTCCCGGTGGAGCTGGAGGAGGTGGTCGGGGACCGGGAAGTCTGGGCTTCCCTACTGAGACTGCTGCCCCCGCGACCCGGACCCGGATAAGCGGAGGAAAATGGAATGGAATGGAATGGAATGGAATGGACTATGAAGCCCTCTAAAATAAACCCAGGGTTTTTTTTTCTGTTTTATATACATGCTGTGGCATTAACAGGTATATTGATGATGAGGTGATACTTGCAGTATCTTGCTATATTTTGATGATTTCAGACATTCCCAAAACTTGACATCCCCATCAGCATTGTAGTCCAATAACAGCGACTTACCCCCCACTTGGTCTCCTAAATCCAGTTCTGGTTAGATTTCTGTGATGAAGAACGTAGTTCCGCTTAGTTGCTGGGGACAATTAAGTAAAAAGTTTGGCTTCTCAAAACAATATGCGTTCAAAAGATTAAAACATTTGCATCACAAAAATATGCCTTGTCAAAAAGTCAAAACGTACAAAACGCTTGGCGTTATCTGTCTCCCGCCGTATCCTTGCGCACTGTAGCCTGTGTGTTCATGTGAATGTGACGAAGATACTCACATCTTCTGCTGTGGAACACATACGTAAACAAGATGTCCGTCGCGGAAGTAGATGCTAGCGTCTTCGTCACATACACATGAATGCACAGGCGACAGTACGCAGGAATACGGTGGGAGACAAATAAATAACTGCAAGCGTTTTGTAAGGTCAGCATTTTTTTTTTTTTTTTTTTTTTTTTTGAGAAGGCATTTTTGTGATGCAAATGTATTAATCTTTTGAACGCATATTGTTTCGAGAAGCCAAAGTCTTTAATTGTCCCCAGCAACTAAGCGAACTACGTTCTTCATCACAGAAATCTGACCAGAACTGGACTTAGGAGACCGGGGGGGGGGGTGTAAATCGTTTTTATTGGACTACAATGCTGATGGGGATGTCATACAACTTCATGTCAAAAAATCCGAACTATCCCTTGAACATTCCATTTCATGGCAGAAACCAGCAAAGGGCTCAGGTATTTCTTCCAAGAGAACCCGTTTAGTATTTTAGCTTTATTTAAATGTTGAATTCATTTGGAGCTGTTAACATATATTATTTTTAACATATATAATCCTGTCCTGTCATTTATCTTTGTGTTAATAAAATATAGTGGAAAATGGGAATATTTCAGACTGTTGCAAATGGTGATTATGATGAATTTATAAACTGTGGTTAATCTGATTTGAAATGTCATCAATTTACATCTTTAATATATGTAATATATTTTATTTGTGATGTTACCTCCACATGATGTACTGCATGTGTACATGCTGTCTTCTAGGCAGTGGGATTGGAACAGGACCAGGAGTCATTCAAGACAGGTACTCACCCACCATGGGACGCCATCGCACCAACCCACTCTTCAATGGTCACAGCGGTCACATCGCTCCACCACCGCAGTCACAGTTTGACATCGGGCCAAAGTCCTTTGTAAAGTCCAACCAGGTCAGCTCTTTGTCGAAACACCACTGTGTTCTCTTCCTGTCCTCTACGGCATCATCATCTTCTCTGTCCATGTACTTCGGAGCAGGTTCAGAACCAGCATTTCCTCAGCCAGAGTCAGAACCACGCGGCCCAGCAACAGGCCCAGTCCAAGGACATGCCCCCTCGATTCAGCAAGAAAGGACAGCTCAATGCAGACGAGGCAAGTGTCCTTTGTCTCTGTGGACCTGCTAGTGTGGACTCTTAATGCTCAGTGATTATAAAAAGACGCGTTATTCTGAGGAGGCAAACTGCCACCAGTCTCTTTCCTTTGCTTCCCCCTCTTCACTCCTTTCATCTTACTCCTTCCTCCTCCTATTCCTCACACTGGTCGGTGGTCCACTGACTGTGATTATGAGATCTGAGGGCATGACGCTAGCTCTTGTTCATACGGTGTTTTGTTAAAGTGCAAATTATATAGTTTCTCCTTGTTTGCACGTTCCCACAGATCAGCCTGAGGCCGGCTCAGTCATTCCTCCTCAACAAGAGCCAGGTTCCCAAACTCACACCGCAGATCCCCACCATGATGCCTCCCAGTGCCCAGCCCCCACGCACTCAAACCCCTCCCCTGGGACAGGTAGCACCTCATTTAGAGGAAAACAAACGTGCAGGGGTTGCTTTACCTGGACAAATATATTAATCACGACCTTTGGCCTCAGCCCCCTCAGCTTGGCTTGAAAACCAACCCTCCGCCCATCCAAGAAAAACCTCAGAAGACCAACAAGAAACCTCCTCCTGCTAAAGAAGAGTTGTTGAAGATGACGGTATGTAGTAAAAAGGCTAAAACAAAGGTCGGATGATTCATTATTGTAATGACTTAATTCGTAGCCACATTAGTCATGTGGTCAGTGGGCCTCATTCACGAACATCTTCTTAAAAGTCTTCTTAAGAATTGTGCTTAAGAAGGCGCCGGTTGGAAACTGCGCCACATTCACGACACGTTCTTAAGTAGGGATAATCGTTCGCACCGGTGTTCTTGGGTTGATGAATGCCAACTGCGATGCATGTGCATGTAAGTCCTAATTTGCATAGGTCACCGCCTATTATTTCCTATATAAGGTCAAAAATGTGCCGTGCGCAACAGGCAGCTGGAGGCGGAGATGGCAACGCGCGAGGGCAAGACTGAGGAGCAGCTGGACAACAAACGAAAGAAAAACTTCAATTCTACTGAAATAGAGGTGCTTTTACAAGGAGTGACCGAACACAAGACCACCTTATTTTCACGTGTATCCACCGGTCATCAGGCCATCCAAAAAGAGTCGGCATGGAGCACCATTGCAGGCAACATAAATGCCGTTTCCACGGAGAAACGCGCCACCGCAGAGGTTAAAAAGAAGTGTTTTGACTTAAAATAGACTCAACAAAAAAGATTAGACTGCACCGGAGGGATCTGGAGGAAACGGGAGGTGGGCCATCAATCAGAACCCAAACCATTTTGGAAACTCTAGAAAATATTTACACAATCATGATGGAAAAATAAAGTCAAAATACATAGTTTGTGTGTGACATTTTATTTTTTCTGTGGTTACATTTGATTAGACGCTGCCTAATTAATACAGCAGCCCCGTGCTCTGGCTCAAGACGTGGCTGGGGGCGCATGTCGTTATCTGGGGGTGCTCCGTGCGCAATAGGCACACCACGTTTCATTGCGATGTTATTCTGATGATCCTGCACACCTGCAAGAACAGAGAGGGAAGCCTGAAGCCTGAAGCGGGACATCAAATATTCGTCGCTTTCAGCAAATAAATCTAATGGTCCCTTTACATTCTCTCTCTGCGCAGCGCACGTCCAGCCAGCTACTTTTTTTTTTTTTTGATGAATTGGGATTTGAATATATATTTATCCATGGAGTATATTTTTTTTGTTTTGATGATAAATAATTGTTGGGATATTTTATTTGCACTACATTTTTGGGGATCAGGTTGCAAAATCCATCATGAGGGCGATTGCGCATTGAAAGTGCAAGCTTTGCTTGTGCGCAAGAGTCCTCCTGAGCGTTCGTAGAATTTGTTCTTAGATCTAAGAACTGTGAGTTAAGAACACGTTTTGTGAATGCCAAAAATCTTTATAAGAAGGCTTTAAGAACACATTTGTGCGTAAGAACGTTTCGTGAATGAGGCCCAGTGTTCTTAGACCTGGCAACATGTATGCATTTTTTTTATACACTTCACACATTTTGACACACAAAATATGCTTGTACGCTTTGCTGCTTTCCAGATACACATTTTGTTGTGTTCAGTTTGTCAGAAAGCCCAGATTACATAGTGCACTTCAAGATTCAAGAGTTTTATTGTCATATGCACAGTAAAACAGGTAGTTCTGCTATGCAATGAAATTCTTGTTCTGTCATTCTCCCCCCCAAAAAAAGAAAAACACAAGAAAATGAATAAGAACATCAGAAACATAAATACCAATAAATTAAGCAACAACCAAAAAAGAGACATTAATATATATATATATATATATATATATATATATATATATATATATATATATATATATATTAATATTAGTGCTATGAGTGTGTGCATGTGTTGCGTGTGTGAGTGTTTCGTTGAGAAGCCTTATGGCCTGTGGGTAAAAGCTGTCAGTCTTGTGGTCCTGGACTTCAAACTCCTGTAGCGTCTGCCTGATGGTAGGAGTGTGAATAATGAGTGTTGTGGATGTGTGCTGTCCTTGATGAGGTTGTGTGTTCTTCGTAGGACTCTAGTTTTATAAATGTCTTGCAATGAGGGGAGAGCTGCCCCAACAATCCTCGCTGATGTATGTGCCAAGGAACTTGAAGGTTTTCACCCTCTCCACCTCAGTGTCATCGATAAACAGGGGTCTATGCGGCTCCTTTTCCCTTGTTCTTGGGTCGATGATCATCTCTTTGGTCTTATCTGTATTGAGATGGAGATTGTTATCATGACACCAAGCTATGAGGTCCGCCACCTTCCTTCTGTATGACGTTTCAACATCACCAGTGATCAGGCCGATGACTGTAGTGTCATCCGCAAATTTAATGATGCTGGTGTTGTTCTGGGAGGCCACGCAATCATAGGTGAAGAGCGTGTAGAGGAGCGGACTCAGCACACACCCCTGTGGGGTTCCAGTGCTCACAATTCTTGAGCTGGATGTGCGATTGTGGACTCTGACTGACTGGGGCCTGCCTGTTAGAAAGTTAAACACCCAGTTACAGAGGGAGGGTGACAGGCCAAGTGTGAGGAGCTTATCTGTAAGTTTGTGGGGGCTGACTGTGTTAAATGCAGAGCTATAGTCTATAAATAGCATTCTGACATATGTGTCCTGGCCCTGTAGGTGTGAAAGGGCTGTGTGGATGGCAGTGTTGACTGCATCATCCGTGGACCGGTTCTGGTGGTATGCAAACTGTAGAGGGTCCACAGTGGCCGGGATACTCTATTTGATGTGGGTCATGACTATTCTTTCAAAGCACTTCATAACAATAGGAGTGAGTGCTATAGGGCGATAGTCATTCAAGCAGTTCACATTGCTCTTCTTGGGTACGGGCACTATGGTGGTGAACTTAAGCAGGTCGGTACAGATGCTTGTGCAAGCGACAGGTTAAATATGTCAGCAAGCACATCAGCTAGCTCTGATGAGCAAACCCAAAGTGCACAGCCTGAGATGTTGTCTGGGCCTGCTGCTTTTCGTGGATTTGTTTTGTTCAGAACCCTGCGCACATCTGCTGATGTCACCATGAGAGGTGAGTCCTGTGTGCTCCCCAAGTTCAGCCACCCTCTCTGCTCATCAGGAGTTTGGGTTTGATTGGAAGTGTAGGTTGGCCAGTCTGCTGCGTCTTCCTGACGTAGAAGAAAGCCAAAGTCGGAGAGGCTGAATCAAAGTTAATGGTGAACACATCATCAACTAAATACAACAGTGCATGACATTTTTGAGATGGGCACGTTCTCATTGAATTGGCTGGAGACCACTCTGACCACATGTCCTCTCTCGGTTTCAGGAGGCAGCCGTAAGCGAGTACTTCACCAGTAAGGAGCTGAGCGAGGCGGTGAGCAGCATGCGTGAGATGAAGGCTCCCAAGCACTTCCTGCCCGAGATGCTGAGTAAGATCATCGTGTGCTCTTTGGACCGGCCTGACGAGGACAAGGAGCACGCCAGCACTCTGATCCACACGCTTCGCCTCGAGGGGCTCATCACAGCAGAGAACTTCATGCAGGTCAGCACATCTGTCTTTGCCTGCGTCAGTGTGGTCTTTGTTTGCATGCGGGGGAAGCATTTTCACATCTTTGTCTTGCAGGCTTTCCTCAACGTCCTGGACCAGTGCCCCAAGATCGAAGTGGATGTGCCCCTGGTGAAGTCCTACCTAGCCCAGTTTGCTGCGCGGGCCATCATCGCCGAGCTGGTGAGCGTGGCCGAGCTGGCGCACCCCCTGGAGAACGGCACCCACTTCCCGCTCTTCCTGCTGTGCCTGCAGCAGACGGCCAAGCTGAAGGACAAAGAGTGGCTCACTGACATCTTCCAGCAGAGCAAGGTCAACATGCAGAAGATGCTTCCAGGTAACTTTCTGAGATGTAGGAAATGTTGGTAATAGAAATAAATGCTCCTCACATGTAATTTATGTAAATATTTGTGTTGTGTGCATGCAGAAATCGACCAGAACAAGGACCGCATGCTGGAGATCCTGGAGGGCAAGGGCCTCAGCTTCCTGTTCCCTCTGCTGAAGCTGGAGAAGGAGCTGCTAAAGCAGATCACGGCAGACCCGTCTCCACAGTCCATCTACAAGTGGATCAAAGACAACATCTCCCCCAAGCTCCACACTGACAAAGGCTTTGTCAACATCCTCATGACCAGGTTATTTGTTTTTTTTGTTAACATGACAGCTGGCTCGTTTTTGCTGGCTACATTCACACTGCAGGTATGATGACCAAATCAGATTTTTTGCTAAAATCCTATTTTTATTTTTTTTATGTGGTCGTTCACATTACAAAAAAACGCAACACAACTAAAGGTTGCTGCAGTGTGTGCTCTCCTTAATGCGTTTGTGCAATTTCAAGGATTTTGTGCAACGGGAGTCTATATTTTCTTAACCAAATGATTCCACAAAGGATGTTAAGAATGGGCTTTGGTGGTTTGTAGAGAACTTACTGCGACGTCTGTTTCCAGGAGTGTGTGGGCGGCAGCAATGATGGGACAATGCTGTGAGCCGCTTCTGACACTTTTTAAAAAAAAAAATAATTTTCGGTTGACAAGAATCTTTGCCCACATCTGCGAGTACCTTTTTATCCAAGTCTCGCACGGTAAACCACACCATTCGATGACTTATAGGTCGTATATATCCAACCTGATCCTTCAGACTGCAGATAAAGATACCGTACATATCAGATTTATATCTACATACAAATGAGGCTTGAGCCACATTTGGGAAAAATAATCTGTCTTATACTGTTCACGCTGATGTGAAAAAAAATCAGGTACAGGTCATATATGAGCAAAAAAATCAAAATTGACCTGCAGCGTGAACGAAGCCTTGGTAACCTGCTTCCCCCAACCCTGTCCCACCGCAGCTTCCTGCAGTACATCGCCCAGGAGCTGTGCATGGTCGAGGGCGACGAGCAGCTATCTGCCCCTTCCAAGGAGCAGCTGGAGCAGGAGAAGCAGCTACTTCTGGCCTTCAAGCCCGTCATGCAGAAGTTCCTGCACGACCACACCGAGCTGCAGGTCAGCGCCCTGTACGCCCTGCAGGTGCACTGCAATGCCAACGGCTTCCCAAAAGGTACAGTACCACCACCCAGTGGACACTTCATTAGGTACACATGAACAGTCTAATGGGATTTCATTACATTGTGTACCTAATGTGCCAATACATAGTAATGAAAAGTCAGTGGACACAACACCTGGTGGTTGACATGTATTTAGCTACGTATGTTAGCGTATGTATTATTTACTTGTCATTGTGTTGTAAAGGCATGCTGCTGCGTTACTTTGTCAACTTCTACGACATGGAGATCATTGAAGAAGAAGCCTTCCTCGCATGGAAAGAAGACATCACCCAAGAATACCCTGGGAAAGGAAAAGCTTTGTTCCAGGTATCGTGTACATAATGTGACACACAGTTGAAGTAAAACAAATCTGTATTTAGTTTTTTCTTATGCTGAGTTCTTTGGAGTTGTGTCATGCAGGATTCTTTTGGCTGCATCTTCACTTTTTCTCTCCACCCAGGTCAATCAGTGGCTCACCTGGTTAGAGACGGCCGAAGAGGAGGAGTCCGAGGACGAAGCGGATTGAGAAGCATCATGAAGTCATCTGAAGAAGATTTCCACTTTGCCTTTCCTTTGTGTTCAACTCCATGATTGATTGCGTTAACCACTAACGAGCGGCTCCCCTCACCTGGGCCCGCCCCCTCCTGCTCTGTCAACTTGTGGATATTTTTGACTTGTCATCAGTAACATCAAGTCTGTGTGGAGTGACTCAACCTTTTTTTTTTTTTTTTTGTATCGCTTCTTCCATTTTTGCTAATTTAGTGTTTGACTAATTAACTTTCCCCAAAACAGCTATTTAAATCTCTATTCTTGACGCTAAAGCTCAGAGTTGTAAAAGGCAATGGAGAGGCTGACGGGGGCGTTTTAGGTTTGGGGGAGGGGGGGGGGGGGGGGGGGGGGCAATGAAGCATACGCTGGCCAAACATATGTCCACCTTGAATTAAGTGTGTTTAGTCACCCTATGCTTGCTTTTTTTATTTTAATAAAAGTGCTCTTCACAGTTAGCCGCCCGCAGGCGTTCCTCTTGAACCAATCATGAGCGTGTTTCTACCTCTTAAATTAGCCAGACTGTGTGGTTCCGAGCCGGGATGATGACGTGTCGCAACCTGAAACCCGAGCCCATGCACAAAAATATTTGATTTAATCGCACAGTAACAATGCCCCCCTCCCCCACCACCACTGTGCTATTATTGAATAGTAAAATAATGAAGTGGAGATAAATGACGCTCCTCGTGGAAACTTTTTTTTTTTTTAATGTTTGCTTCTTAAATTAATAAAATGAATAGATGGCCCTCCTGTCCTCCGTGATTAAGTGCTGAATGAATTAAGTGAACATCATTGTACTCATTGAAAGGTCTTCATCATGATTGTGCACCTGCTTTAATGTCAATAAAGTCCACTACATGAGCACCAACTCTGTTTCCTGTCCACTTACGCTGCTTCCCAACTGGTTCTAGGTGGGTCACATACAGCTAGTCAAAAACTAAATGGAATAAAAACATTAAATTAGCATCCACTGTTGGACTTTTATCCTGAAAATCATTTTAGTTTGAAAGGTGTCCACCAGAAAAATCTGTGACCGTTTGCTTGGTATGTTTAAAAGCTGTGCTTTATGAAATCTGCTTCTTTTGTCTTGTGAACGATGTAAAAGTGATTTGAGCACTGAGAAAATATGGCTGCATCCCAATGGCAGTTTGAGTTGCCCACGTTGACTTGCCCTAGGCCAGTGGTTGGCAACCCACGGCTCCCACGACGAGCTCTTTTTTTTTTTTTTTTTTTAACACCGAAGAAGAGGAAATGAGTTTGAAATACCCGACTCACCACTAGTCTGTGAATGCATCTACACTGTGTTCTGACTCCTAATTGCATGAGCAAGGAAAGGGGGAAAGAGTTCAATTCTTCACTCAGTGAGACACGAAAAAGACATCTGGCCAGTGTGCTACCCCTGCGGTAAGCGATCCATAATCGTGAATATATCCCAAAAAAGAAAAATATTGGAAGAAAATAGAGAGTTTAATTCTGAATGGATATACAGTGTACATCTTTGCCTTCACTGCCAGTGACCCTGGCTTACCCCACCCGTGTGCTTCATGTGTGTGGAGAAATGAGCAAACAGAAAATGTAATGTTGAAATACATTTTCAAAACAAGCACTCCGCTTTTTTTGAAAAGTGCCCAACTGCTGATGGCCGTAAAGGATCGATTTCGGAACTAAGGTGGAGCAGAGCGAACATACAGTGGTGTGAAAGTGTTTTCCCACTTGCTGATTTAGTTTGGTTTAATTTATTTCGAACATGCATATGTCCGAAAAGGAGTAGGAAGAAGCAGAGCTTATTTAATCCTACCCCTTCTTCGTAGCACATCAGTTGCTAATACATACATGTGTGTACATACAAACACGCGCATACATATATACACTTACATCTGCACCTACACAAGTATGCACATATACACATATACAGTATACAGGTACACAATTCTAAAAAAAAAAAAAAAAAATTCCCCTTTTTGCCTCCTTTTCCTTTCTATTTATCCTGTCCTTTCTCTCCTGTTGATATCCACATCCTCTTCGGTATTGCACTGCGAGTGACGCTGGGTTTGTATACAAGAGTTCCTTTTATTAACTACATCAAGGTTATTGCTATGGAATGTAGTCCTTCTCGTTGCATTGGTCTGTCTTGTAGGGTGTTTCCTCCATCATCCTTATTGTCATAGTAATATGATCTTTAATATGCATCCAGATCGCTGATGTCTTGGACAACAAGCACTCTTGCGACTCCTGGACTTCCTTTTAGTTTGATGTAGATTTTCCTGTTAGTGCTCCAAGTGTTTTGAATCTTTCCCTGCTTCCTCAGGTCTCGTGCTTTTTTGGCGATGTCGGAACTGCATTTTGTGAGATGCTCATTCATGTAGACGTTGGTGCCTCTTAGCTTCTTTCCCTGTTTCAGCAGTTCTGTTTTGGATTCCCTGTTGGTGAACTTAATGATGACAGGTGTGGTGTTGTTTCTGCCATGGAGTGGGACGCAAGTGTCAATACTGTTTACATCGACATCCACCTCTTTCGATTGTAGGAAGTTAGTAATCTGTTGCTTTATTGAGGGAACATCTCTTGACTTGGGTGTGATTTGGAGCCCTGTGAGGACCACATCATTCATTCGTGCCATCTGATCCATCTCGTCAATGAAGTTTTTAATTTGCTCCTTGATATTCTCCTTTGCTTCTTTCTCTTCCTCAAGAGTGGTGCGAAAGTCAGCATTATCCTTCAATAGTGCCTTGATATCATCCTGTAGAATGTTGATATCATTGCATAATGCTCTATTTTCTTCCCTCGGGTCTTTAGCGTCCTTAAGATCATTACATGAGGTGGCTTCCATATGGTTTATAGCCTCCTTGAGAGCAGTGCGCAAGGCAGCGTTATCTTCCAATAAAGCCCTGATATCATCCTGCAGAACCCTAACATCCTTGCAAAATGCTGTATTTTCTTTGCGGTTTATCGCTTCCTGAAGAGCAGAGCGCAAGGCAGCATTGTCATTCAACAGTTCTTTAATATCGTCCTGCAGAGTCTTGATATCTTCCATAGGGTATTTAACCTCCTTAAGAGCAGCACCCAGGTCTGCATTTTCATCTTGCAACGTCTTGACTTCTTTTCTTAGTTTTTTTATATACTTGTTCTGTGCTCTATTTTCTTCCATAATGTTTGTGACACCATTACTGACATCCATTGTGACTTCAAGGAGGTTTTTGTAATTACTCTGAACTTCTTTTTCCAGAGACGATATAGCCTTCCTTATAGCTGTATGTGAATCAGAATGTATCTCTGTCATTGAATGCAGTTTGTCAATTGCTTGCATTATTTGTGGTAGAGTGATCTCTCTATTCTGGAAGCGACTATCGAAGGTTTCTTTGAACTTACTGTATTTGCATCTGTAGGTATGCTGGACTCTGTAGGTATCCTGACACTGTTTGTATGTCCACGTCCACTGCGAATTCAGAGCCAGAATCACTTTCCTCTTCAAGTTCAGAGCCAGAATCATTTTCCTTTGTGTTTGACATTGTTGCTAAGCAACCTCTTTGAACTTCAGCAGTTCACTAGTTAGCTAGACTTGCTAGCAGGTATCGATGCTTGTATCTGTACCTCTCGACTATCCAAGTTAAAGGGATTCAGATGGGGGATTCAGCCAGCAGCACTGATCTTGTGTTCATGAAATGTAGTCAGGAAAGCACCAAAATAGTTAAAATTTCCAGTATCTTCAACAGAGCTCCTGCCATACACGTCCTTCCCCGTCAAGGGAAAAAAAAAAAAAAAAAAAAAAAAATATATATATATATATATATATATATATATATATATATATACATATATATATATATATATATATATATATTATTATATTATTTTATTATTCATTATTATTCATTTTGCATGTTTGTCACACTTCAATGTTTCAGATCATCAAACAAATGTAAATATTAGTCAATGACAACACAACTGAACAAAAAACAGTTAAGTTTTTAAATTAAACTTTTTATTATTATGGGAGGAAAAAATCCAAATCTACATGGTCCTGTGTGAAAAAGTGATTGCCCTCTAAACCTAATCACTGGTTGGGCCACCCTCAGCAGCAACAACTGCAATCAAGCGTTTGCGATAACTTGCAATGAGTCTCTTACAGTGCTGTGGAGGAATTTTGGCCCACTCAACTTTGCAAAATTGTAATTCCACCACATTGGAGGGTTTTCCAGCATGAACTGCCTTTTTAAGGTCATGCCACAACATCTCAATATGATACAGGTCAGGACTTTGACTAGGCCACTCCAAAGTCTTTTGTTTTTCTTCTGCCAGGTGACTTTGCTGGTGTGTTTTGGATCATTGTCCTGCTGCAGAACCCAAGTTCATTCCAGCTTGAGGTCACAAACAGATGACTAAACATTCTCCTTCAGGATTTATCACAGCAAATCTTCCAGGTCGTGAAGCAACAGCAAACAGCCCCAGACCATCACACTACCACCACCATATTTTACTGTCGGTAAAATGTTTTTTTTTTCTCCCTTAATAATAAAAAGCTTCATTTAAAAACTGCATTTTGTGTTCAGTTGTGTTGTCATTGACTGAAATTTAAATTTGTTTGATGATCTGAAACATTTAAGTGTGGCAAACATGCAAAAAAAAAAAAAAGAAATCAGGAAGGGGGCAAACATTTTTTCACACCACTGGACTTTCAAGAAGTGGATGAAGGTTCTAACCTGAACTACAGCTGCTAGCGTTGTAACTACACTGAAGATTGTGAGGAGGAAGCCATTCAGAGATGGAGAATAAATGAAAGAATCGTTCATAAAAATATCACAGCATCTATTGTCTGAATTAAAACAATTAACAAAAAGAAATTATTATTAACTATTCAGAAAATGAAGACAAAGACAGGCAAGGACAGGATCAATAGCATTTTGAATTGCCTGTGATGAGTCAACTGATGGAGTCAACTGATGATGATCTTTCGATGCTAAAGGTTGCTGACCCTTCCCCTGAACTCTTGCCCTCGGGGGAGTCCCCACCGCCATCACAAGTGTCGTTCCATTTCTCCAAAAAGAGAAGTGAAATTGGTGAGATCTACTCTTGGAGGGCTGAGGGAGCAAGTCAACATGGATGGTCACTTGCGAGTTGTATGCTACCCACAATGCACTGCAGTGGTGCCAATTTTTTTTTTTTTTAAAGAAAACACGGTAATGTACAAATAGTACCACGGAGTATTAGGGCTACATTGAAAAAAAGTAATCTGATATTTCAAGAATAAAGTCGTAAATTTACAAGAGTAAAGTAAATTTACTCGGAAAAATGACAAATTTATAACAGAAAAGTCGTAAGATTTCGAGAATAAAGTCGTAATATTTCGTGTCATACGTGTCAGAGGGAAAAGGAGCATAGCTCTTCAGGAAGGAAGGAAACTTTCCTCTTGCTTCAGTCAAGCTTTTATTTATAACGTGGCAGCAAACAAAGCAGATGAGCGAAAACGAATTAGCATGTCTAGCCCTTCTCACTTCCGCCTTCCTTACCCCGCCTCCTCCACATGCCCAAGGCCAAAGGTCACATAAGTCCGCCCTTTTCCTAGCTCTCTTAGGCAATTCAATTCAGTTTTTTCTCTTTATTCTCGTAATATTATGGGCTTTTTCTCGAAATCTCAGATTAGTTTAATACTCCGTCGTAAAAGGCATTGCCTGAGATAGCTATGATAAGGGGAGACTTACGTGACCATTGGCTTATTGGCTTATAGGGTAATATTAAGACTTTTTCCCGTAAATTTTTCCTCGTACATTTACTGACTTTATTTTCGTAAACGTACGACTTTATTCTCAAAATGTCCGATTTTTTCAATGTGGTTCTAACACTCCGTTGTAAAATAGGGATTATTAAATAATAAAAACACACGGGCAACTCTGCTATTGGAATGCAGCCTATGAGTGCGGCCCGGTGAGAAACATCCGGGCACTTTTTGACATGTCCGTCAACAAGTAGCCGCCGTGTAAACATGGCCGCTAAACTATGTCCGGATATTCTATGTAAATACTTAATCATTTTTATTCATCCAGGTTACAATAAGACTCAAAAGCTGAATTAAAGTCAAATGACGTGTCTGTCTTCCATATATGGGTTCCATATGTTCCATATGTTGCATATGTCGATTTAGTCCTGGTCTGTTGGGATCCAGAAGTAGTCCACCACCTTCCTGCCTCTTCGATGGTTGGCAGAGTCTGGACGCCCTCCTTCTAAAGGTGACAACTCGTCAAAGTGACTCGGTCCTGAATCCCTCACAGAGAGCGGGGCGCTCACTCGGAACATCATCCTGGAAACCAGTCAGTTTAAAGACGTAAAGGCAGCGGTAGGAAAAAGAAGCGCTGCGTTGTCATAGCAACCATCACAGCATGATAGACAGCCTCGTCGTACAGGTCAGAATGTTCTAGAATTCAAAACCCAAAACCACACATCACTACCTGATGTGGAAGAAGGTTAATGTAACAAGATGTGCAAAACAAAAAGGACGAAGGATGAAAAAAATGTTGCCAGTACGCAAGTGCACTGTTTGACGACTAGAGGGCGGCAAATATTGCAATAACCGCTGTTTCTAATTGATAAATAATGAGCAAAAAAACAGGGCCAAACACCTATGAATGTCATGATTGTTGTTTTTTATCCCTTTGCTAGGATATGTTGCTAATTGTTTGAGTTACCTCGATGAGCTCCTCTCAGATTCTTCCGAGTTGCACTCTGGTGTAGAGATGTAAACGGGGTCACCCTCCTGGATCATAAAGACATACGTGAGGGAGTCTTGCAAAAAAAACAACAAAAAAAAAACAACAGGTGTGACTATAAGGCTTTTATACCTAACTTAAAAATTACTTGAAGAACCTATTAATTAGAATCAGTGTGTTTTTTCAGTACTAGTAGTAAGTAAAAGGATCATTTAAATTGATCATAAAACAAAAAACACTGTTTTTGTCAGTTTCATCACTGCTTAGCTGTAACTGTGGCTTGAACAGAAACAAATGAGTAGAAACATTACCATAAAATTTCTGGGTGAGCCATCTTGATTTTTGAGAATTTTCACTCGCTGGTCACTTTCTGTCATGCAGAGAAAGTAGCTCTTGATGTTGGCTTGGCACTACACAAACAAATAGGAGACGTACAGTAGTAGTTTTGAGTACTGTAACGATTTACTACTGTACTTGTATTCCAGTCTACGGCCACTAGGGGCCTCCCTCAGAAAACAGTGTAAAGTGCTTCTCACACTTTTGTCCTGCCTCAGGGCCTTCATGTCTTCCTGGGCTCGGACCATGTGGTCCAGAACCAGATGTTTCTCCTTCCAGTTGAGGCACTCGGCTGCCCGCTCCTGACGCTCCTTCTCAGCCAGACGCCTCTCTTTCTCGGCCTCCTGGCGGCCTCGTTCAGCCCTCTCGCTCGCCTCCTGGCAGGCCGTTGCTCTGCACTTCCATTCTGCCTCGCTGTGAACAATGAGACCATTTGGATCAAAACTTGACGAGAACATTCCAGTTCTAGCTTGCTGGTTACCATCATCATTCCTTGACCAGTCCAGCTGAGTTCACCAGAACGTCAGTCAAGTGTTGTTTTAATAATGACTATTTTCTCTCCCACACGCTTCTTATCAGTCATATTTGGCTTTAGACTGCTTCTTATCTTCCATATTCTGCTTGTAACCGCTTGTTATCATTCTTATTTGGTTTTAAACCGCTTATTTTCTGTATACGACTATAACCTGCATCTTATTGTCTGTATTTGCCTTTAAACTGCTTCTTACCTTTCTGAGTTGGATTTAAACCGCTTCTTATCATTCTGACTTGGTTTTAAACTGCTTCTTATCGTCTATAGTTGGCTTTAAACCACTTTGTATTGTCCATATTTGGCTTTAAACCACTTCTTATGGTCCGTATTCGGCTTTAGGCTTGTTCTTATCATCCGTATTTGCCTTTAGACCTCTTCATATCGTCTGTATTTGGCTCGAAACAGCTTCTTATCGTCCATATTCCGTTTGAAACTGCTTCTCACTCATCTTTAAAATGCATCTTATTGACTCTGTTTGGTTTTAGACTCCTTTTTTTAAAATTTTAATTGGTTTTAAACTGCTTGTTATCGTCCGTATTTGGCTCTAAACTGTTTCTTATTGCCTGTAAATGGATTGAACCGCCTCTTATTGTCTGTATGAGCCTAGAATCCACGTCTTATTTTCCCTATTTGCCTTTAAACCGTTTCTTATCATTCTTATTTGGATTTGAACCGCTTCTTATTATTTTTATTTAGCTTTAAACTGCTTCTTATCATCCATAGTTGGCTTTAACACTCGGTCTACCAGAATTCTGCAACTACTAGAATGACCATAGCAGTCATTTTGACACTTTGTATATAATTTGGATTATCATTAAAAAGATCTAAAAATAAATTGGTGGAATAGGTAAAAAACACATCAGGACACTAAATGAAAACTATAGTGATTGAGTGTTTGATTGAATTGACACAACATAACTTCTCTGCAATTACACATGCAAACTCGAACTGCAACCATTTTCTCTGAAGCAAGGCTAAAGCCTCCATAGCTGTCACCTTCTTTCTACTTGTCATTTTTGTCTCTCTTGGGTTTTGAGTGATGCTACAGCTAGGTTTTAGCATCACAGAGCATAAAAAACAAACAGCCAATAGAGCAGGAGGAAGGGCGGGAAAAATGTAGCAAATAGTGAAATATGACACCCCCTGTAAAAAGCAGGCACTCAATTTGACTGCTATGGTCATTCGAGGTAGTAATACTCAGATCTCTTTTGTGTTTTGAAATTTTAATGATAAAACAATGTTAGAATAAAATATACACACATTTAGGAAAAGTCAGGGTCCTATGAGTACATAGGGTTTTTTTTAACCACGTTATGACATTGCAAAACAGTCAATATGACTGCCTTGGGACTTCGAGCGTTAAACTTCTTTGTTTTGTCCATATTTAGCTTTAAACCGCTACGTTTTGTCCATATTCGTGTTTATGCTGCCTCTTGTCGTCTGCATATGGCTTTAAACCGCTTTTTTTATCACCGCTTTGGGTTTTAAACTGTTTTTTATCACTTTTATTTAATTTTAAACCACTTTTTAGTGTGCGTATATGGCTTTACATCACTTTTTTCATTCCTATTAGGCTTTAAACTTTTTCTTATTGTCTGTTTTTTATTTTAAACCGCTTCTTCACGTCCATATTCGGCTTTGAAGTGCTTCTTATTGTCCCTTATTTGACTTTAAACCACTCTTTATCATCCTTATTTGGTGTTAAACTGCTTCTTATTGTCCATATTTGGCTCCGGCTGCTCACAATAGAGAAGAAATGTTCTCCTTCAATATGATGTCTTTAAACAAAGTAAATGTATAAATTGTACTGGCCTCTCTTTGAGTTGTATGTTCTCCTCCGTGGTCTGTCTCAGCTTGTGTCGCAAGGCGTCCCGGTCCTGCTCAAGACCCTTGTTGTCCTGCTGCAGGGCCTGTTTCTCCCCAGACACTCGGTCCAGTTTCAGCTTGGTCTCAAAGAGGTTCTTTTCTGTCTGTGCCAGCACCAGCTGAAGATCACAGCGCTGGAGACAGCAGAAGTGTGAATCACAATTCACTTTGTTATTGTTGAGAAGAACCTTATTCATTTGGAATCTAATTCAAGAGGATCAAAGGTCATAGCAGCACACCTCCTTCTGAAGCTGCTCCACTTGTTCCCTCAGGCGTTTCCTGTCATCCTGGGCCTCCTCCTTATCTCGCTGGCTGGCGAGGGCACGGGCCTCAGCGAGGGCCCTGCCCTTGTCCGCCTCCCCTCTGAGCGCCTCTGCCTCGTCCACGGCCTGCGAGCACAATGTCGCCCTCTGCTGACTCTGGTACAGACGCTGTTTCATCTAACCGGAGAGAGGAAACACAATGCTTTGATGCTGAAAGCTGATGCTAGCAGTAACCTACTTTCAGGATGCAGGTCAACCACCATTTGTACACGTCTAAGAAAGATATGTACTGTATAAACTTTATGGAGAAGCGGTCAGGTCTGCACGTTCTGTCTTGGTTTTATCTGAAAATGTCACAACGTACGTCCTTGACTTGAGCCTGCAGCTCCTGGTTGACGTTCCTCAGGTTCCTCATCATCAGCTCGTTCTCTGAGCGCATGGCGATCCTCTCCATGCGGATCTCATTGGATAATAACTTGTTCTCCCTTCTCAGGTCCTCGCACTCCTGAGGTGAGCCACAATGTTGTCATTTTTCTATACCAGAGCAAGAATTCTCTTCTAGCCTTAAGCGTCCTCCTCACCTTCCTCTTTCGGACCAGTTCTCCTTGCAGGTGGTTGATCTGCAGGAAGGAACCATTGTTGCTGACAGCGCTCACCGGCCTGACCACTCTCAAGGGCCTCCGTGTGGGCCTGGACAGAACCCTGACCTCTTCAGCGGTCCCCTTCCCGAAGCCGACCCTGCTCAAGGAGAGGGACTTGCTCAGGCTGTCGTCTGACGAGCCGGCTGACTGCAGGTCTGTGTGGGATTTGGCTCGGAGCGCCATCTCTGAGCCTTCCAGAGGAGCTTGTGTCAACACCTCACAGCACGGGCGGCCTTCTCACTGTCACGCTGAGCTGAACTTCATCCATTATACATCAGGTAACATGAGCACAAGGACACAAAACGTCCATGTCATTCTCATACATCCTGTGTTTGGTCTTCAGGAGGCCTCATCAAGAAGATCACAGCGATGTTCTAATGGAACCAGAAACTTCTCTGAACGTGGCATACAAGCATCATCATGGAACAGTAATGCAAAAGGTCCAATTTATGTTGTTTTTGTTACTTCCTTCTTACCAAATGGCTGGGAAAGAGACAAAAATATGAGCCACATTTGAAGCACACACGCCGGTCATGATTGCAATTTTTAATCAGATTAATTATAGTTTTCAAATTAATTCATCACGATTGTTCAACTATGTCTGAAATATGCCCATTTTTACTGTAATGAGGGGAGGAATTGCCCTGATGTTGATGTGTTCATGCCAGAATAAAGTTATAAAAGAACGTCTCAGACTCTGTGGCTCTGATTGAGGGTCCGAGAAACTACACAATCCCTCACTGTTGTTATGTAGAGACTGGGAGAAGAAAGACTTCCATGGCAGGACGTCCCAGATGAAGTTCAGAGGGAGGTGAGAGAAACAACAGGAGCACCGGAACATGGCGAAGGAAATTCCAGTTATGCTCTGAGGTCGGTCAGAGCTGAGGTACCGCTGACACGGCACAAAAACAGCAAATGTCAGTCAGGGCAGCGACGGCTGTGCAGAGTGGATTAAAGCTCACTAGGTGTGTGGAAATGTTCCGTAAGCTTTAACCAGAGGTGGACTGGACATAAACGTGGACATGGGCTTAGACAATCAGAACATTGATGACAGTGCTGGTCCTCGTCAGCACGTTATCTCCTAAACGGGCCATGGTGCAGATTTGACCTCCACTTCCTGTTTCCTCCCCTGTCCACTAGATCACGCTCAGGTTTGTCCAACACGTCCACTTTGTGTCAGAGCCCGGCAGGAGAACATATTCCATGACTTACTTTATACGGATCATGTTCACGGCTTTGTTGATCGTGACAGCCTCCGCTCTCCTTAAAGGTACGCACCGTAGATACACTGGTTAGTTCCACTTTGACCTTTGCAATGCTTTTAATTGATGCGGGCTCACTTGTGTGTGATATATTTGAACTTTCTCCATTCTACAATCAAGGATATTTTTTATGGCTACCCACCAGACACAATCCCATGAGATCTAATACAGAAATTATGCCTTTATGAAGATAATAATGTTCTCTTTTGATCAACACTGTCTGAGAGACATTTAATTGGTATTGTGCTGGTAATTTGCATCACTGCATCATAGAGAGCTGTTTCTGAGAGGCAAGTCAGGCAAGTCAGTATACAGTATTGGACATGCATATACAGTATTATAAACCACTGCAGGATGCCCAGTGGGATACCTAGTAGTTGTCATTTCCTGTTAATTTGGGCGTTTACTTAATGAAGTACAAATCCAGTGGAAAGGGATCCAATGTGAAAGCAACTAGACTGGTGACTAGGAGAGCATTTATAAGGCCTCACAGTCTGGATTACCACTGGAATCCAGATCATTGTGCTCTTAGGTCATGCCAATAACGACAAAGGTATTGATATCTTTAATTGGTTCAAAACTAGTAGGAAACGTCAATGGAACCAGTTTCACATGGTATGGTATCTAATGTGTACGTGTTCTGTCTGTAGCCCTTGAGAGTCAAAGATCAGCTGGAGTCTTCCTGCTCATTGAAGGAGGAAAGTACACTTTCAACTTTACCGACGCCCACACGGCTTGCCAGTCTCTCAACGCTACCATGGCAACCGCTGCCAACATGGAGGAGGCCCTGCAGCACAGCCTGGAGACCTGCAAGTATGGTGTGATGCCACCACAGCCGTGGCGCCTTTGAAGCTGGAAATATGTTTTGTCCGACTCATATGTCCGTCTTCCCAGGTTCGGCTGGATAGCTGAACAGGTGGCAGTCGTCCCGCGGCTGACGGCAAGCAGCAAATGTGGGAACGGGAAAACTGGATTGGTCAAGTGGAACGCGAGGGAGAACCAAAAATTTGGCGTCTTCTGCTTCTCTGCATCAGGTACTGAGTTTGCTTACTGCACTCGACTATCACTTCTACACGCTATAAGCTTCACTAGTCTCTGAATTTTTTCTTTGTCCCGAGTCTTATAATGATGTTGCCTTTGCTAAAAGTCCAGTTTTGTTCAACTAAACACCTTTATATTTGGTTTGGATCCGCAGAAAAATGATCTGATACATTTTTTGCTGTTCATGACAAACACTCCAAACACTGAAATGATCCAAAATCAAAACCAAACAT
This sequence comes from Dunckerocampus dactyliophorus, assembly GCF_027744805.1. Taxonomy (NCBI): domain Eukaryota; kingdom Metazoa; phylum Chordata; class Actinopteri; order Syngnathiformes; family Syngnathidae; genus Dunckerocampus; species Dunckerocampus dactyliophorus. The sequence continues at coordinate 23,232,719 of NC_072823.1, read as the reverse complement.
ACCACCATTGGGGGTTTGTGTGGCTTTATGGCATTTCCAGCATTTTTCATTTGCAACATTTTCCTGTTGCTTGTTGTTACAGCTCTGTACAGTTGGGCCCATCGTAACTCTGCTTCTTAACACACCTCATACACGTAACGTGGGCCCTGCTCGGGCTGGATCCCGTGCCCACACATCACCATGAGAGTTAAGTTAAGTAGTGCTAGCCATTGAGCCAAAAGCCCTGTGGCTTTCAGCCAACCGTCCAACGCAGCTCGTAAGGCATCTGGGAGTGAGGTTTGCACAGCGCACAGCCACACTAGCTGGCATCCGTTACACACACACCACAACTGGTTGCGCTTTGTAACACATACCTCTTAACACATCTATTGATATACAATAATAACACATCTATTGATATACAATAATACAATACTGAGCTATTAGGCACACAATGATGTGTACATTGTCTTTAAAATCAACACACACTTACATGGAACCCAAGAAACATATTTCATGTTTTTTTTCTTGCTGGTGATTGTAATAAGGCGCACTCACCAAACAATGACGCCAACACTTTATGTTTGGTTGTTAATAAGGCTTAATAACATGAGATAATGTCGCACATTCCTTATGACACAAACCAAAATGGTCACTTTTACCCGTCCACACACAAACATTGAGTTTTGCCTCATGGCCAGTTATGGAAATTAGACGATTGCATAATCTTTATTCAGCATTTCAGCCTAATAAGTCTAATTTTTACAACTGTACAATCCAGCAGTAAGACCAATATACCAGGCACGCTTTATTAGGAATCCGTCACTCTGAAGTCAGCATTTGTCTCAATTTGTTTGACCTGTTTTCATCAATTTTCAGATTCAAAGGCAACAGTTATCCCGCAAACATCCACATCATTCACCTCATCAACACCTCACACACATCCGCTCACGTCCTCAGCAGCTTCACCATCACCGCCTCCAAGAACCACAGAAACCCCCGAGCATGTGGCGTCTCCCACGTCAGCGGGTCGCCCCCAGGTCCAGACACTCCCGTGGCCCGGACTCGTCACCACTTCCACGCCTGGTCTCTACTTCACCACCAGAATGTCTTTTCCTTCTCATGTCATCACTTCTTCGCCAGCTGTCAGCAGGTCGGCATCCTCCATTTCAACACGTCATACTTCCAATAATTCCGTGCTGCAGCAGTCTGAGAGGCCTGCCAAGTCCTCCTCGAGAGGTACGTGCTCCTACTGGTATGGACTTTCTGTTTATTATTCTGTTACAGACACTGAACTAAACATGCATGTTCATAATTTCGGGTTATATAGGGATAGGGAGACTGCATATGAAACAATGAGGAGTAGTAGTCTTCAGTTCCAGCAATGCCACACTCTTAAAAGGACAAACTGCATTTGAATTAGCGTGTGCATCTGTAGTAAATACTGTATGTCCACATGTTCCTCTCAGCAGTTTCAACTGCACTCATTGTCTTCAGCGTCGTCTTCCTGATTGTGACCGCAGCAGGAGGACTGTGCTACTATAAACTGTAAGTGTATATACACTCAACAAAAATATAAACGCAACAATTTTGGTTTTGCTCACATCTTTCATGACCTCAATGCTTGGTCTCCCCCATATATAAATCAGTACATTCCTCACTCACAGGAACAGAGGGGAATGTGTGCGACACCACCTATCTCCCACATACAATGCTGTCCTTTCATTCTTTCCTAAAAGACATAATAATTCAGCCTCGACACAGCCACTAATTCCACTCAGACAACTGTTGTTGTTGTTCTTTTGTGCGTCATAATCAAATATCCAGCTCAGTAGCATTCAGCCACGTACTCGTCTCGGGTCCTACATTGAAGAGGCCGGCCTCTGAGGGTGGTTTGTAGAGAGGGCAGGTGGTGATAATGTGGTCTGCAGTCTGGCCAGGCTCCCTGGATTTACATACAGCTTGGTCTGCCAGGCATCACTTCCTCAGCAATGCTTTGAAGCGTTCAGTCCCAGTTCGCAGGCGGTTCAGCAGGGTCCACTGCCGATGGGGCAGGACATCTCCTTTGGTGCCGACTCCCGGGTCCTGGATGTAGCGACCTTGCCGACTCCCACTCCAGCTTCCAGAATGTCGCCGGCCATGCATCTGTCGACCGGTCATCAGGGATGGAACTAAGCAGCTCTTGTGCCATCTTGTTGTAAGAATGAAGGGATTTGAGCCTGATTGGGGTGTCGTGGTGAAGTCTCAAGAAGGCCCTGAGACACGACTAGCACATTCTGCACATAATCAGAGGCCAGCTGGGGCTATTCCCGCTAGCACAGGCAGGTGGAACATGGGAGTGGGCTTAAGGCAGCCAATTATGGTCCAAAGGGCATTGTTTATAATGACATCAACCTTCTTGACATGTTGGCTTCTCCAACCGAGTGGAGCACAGTATTCAGCTGCAGAGAAGACCAGGGCTTGGGTGGCGATTGGCAGCACCTTGGCAGAGGCAACCCAACTAGTGCTGGCAAGACGTCGGATTAGTGAGACCCTTGCAGACACTTTGGTTGTCACCTCTTCAAGATGCTGTTTGAAGGACAGTGTTCTGTCCAAATGTACACCAAGTCGGTTCCCTTTTGGCTTCTCTGTTGCTGAGATGGTAAGCTGCTATTACTGTCTTCCCAATGCTGAGTTGTAGACGCCAGCTACGTAGATAGGCGGCCAGGATACCCATGTCCTGGTTTAGGCCATCTTCCATTGCTTCCCCTGTTGGTGGTTGCATCATAATGGCTAGGTCTTCGGCGTAGCCTCACTCCTCTGTATTTTAACAACTGTTGTTTTGCACCCAAAAGCGTGAAACCGTTCTTATTGTCTTCGGAAAATTTCCAAACTCTCTTGGGGACTTATTTTCTGAGGAGCGACTAGCGACAAATCTAGCAACTTTTTCTGGCGTCATCTGATACTTTTCTGGTATTTGGAGACTTGAAAGTGAAAACACGTATTGTTCTGCAGTTTCTGTTGTCACCGAGCTCCGACGTCCGCCCAGCCCCAAAGCTGTCACTAGCAGTCAGTGCAGGCAGCCCTGCGGCACACTGAGAGCATAGCGGGCCGCTGCACCCCTCCGCATCCAAAGTGCAAATGAATCACACACGCGCAAGGCACGATGCCACGGACTCCGGATGCAATTATTACGCTTTGAGACTTTGAGAGGCCCTGCCCGAAATAAAATATTAAAATTTAAAAACAAACAAACCAAGAATCAAGTTTATTTGCATTTGTAAACGTAACTAAGGTTATGCTTTTTTCCTGCAGCATCTGTTGCAACATTATATGCAAATAAGGTGCAAATTAGCAGATGGCATTATCTCAGGACAACAGCTACTTTTCTTGCTGAAGATAAGCAACAATGTCTGTTGGATTGGTTTTGCTTTGCTCCTTCCTAATAAACACACAAGGAAGTTTTGGCCACCATCTGCATTAAATGTAATTCTACAACCAGTCTTGTGCAAATAGAACTCAAATCTTATATGTTAACACAAGAATAAACAACAGTTTAATTCTCCTTGACAAGGACATCATAAATATGCTACAGGACTTGGTGGGACAACTTCCTCTGTTTAATTCATAATTCTCTTCTGGGAAAGAAAAATTCAGGCCTTTAGGTCCCGGGGGCCACAGGGTGACGACATGGAGGCCAAGATGTGGAAGCACACTGACCTGCACCAGCATCATCTTGAAGACAACGAGGAAGAGGAGGAGGAGGCTGAAGACAGGAAGTACTCCAGTGACATCATGCTGTGTGTGAATCCACAAATGAGGAATAGCGACGCAACATAGTTTGTTCTTTGCAGCACATTAATAAAGCTCAGTTTTGGCTGACAAGGTCAGCGATTTAATATATCAATATGTTTTTTATTGTTGCTGGCAGTGCCGTAGTACATCATTTTCTAATGTAGCTGAATAGGGAAATAGCGACATCAGTATGATACAGAACAGTTGTACAAGCACAATAGTAAACATATTTACATGAATACCTTTGACAGTGTCTATCAAAAGTGAACATTATGAGCAGAATTTTTGTACTGGATCACATTAGATTCTGTACTTAATGTTGTGGTCAGTGAATGTAACCGATTTTTATATATAATATGTTTTATGTTAAGTAAATTCAATAAACTTTCGATACAAATGTGTTAATGTGTTTGTTGTAATATCCCCAGACGCCAATAGTCCGCGAAGAAGAAGTAGCGCACTAGGAACCGTAGAAGAAGAAAAAGCGAGTCATGTGTCCGGAAATGAGCGTTACATACTGGAAGCATTCAATTTTCATCTCTGCTCGAGGCTAATATTCTTAGTCTCGTTGTGAATATTTTATAATATATCAGTAAAAATGCGACGTCTCGGCTCGGTCCAGCAGAAAGTGTCGTGTGTTTTTATGACTGAAGTGAAGGAAGAACCGTCTCGAAAACGTGACTGTCAAGTGAGTGCTTCCAACGTGACGAGGAGATGATGGGTTTCATTACTCTGCATTTACACTCAGCATGTCTACGTTTTACAAATATTCAGTGCATGCTCGTTTTAATTAGCTTTATGAATTGGATTCAAAGGTTTATGATATACCCTCAAATCAGCGCTATCGCGATATTTTGTTTATGTATGCTGTGTACATTCTATGTAGTTATAGATGATATAAAAGTCCACCATGTTTGACGAGTCAAAAACCTAAATTATATGTCCTATACTTTGAAAAATGCCCTTTATTCACGGTTGTGTAATAGCAGTCACTGATCATAGTCAATTATCCCAAATTGCAATTTTGTGTTTTTATGACTGACTTGAGTATCTCATTATTGTGTCTGCTTCTGTTGTTTTTCAGCCATTTCATGTTGTCGCCACTGCAATTGTCAACCCTGCAGTGTTGGAAGCTGACATCAACTGTGCTCTCGCCACAGAGAAGCTGGATGGCACTTGCTGTTATGTTACACTCTACAAAGGTGTGAAGGCCACCACTAGAAATCTTCATATTCTTGTGGGGGTAGTGAAAGTTTTTTTTTTTTTTTAACCTTAAAGGGAAACCTCACCTGTGGGCTCGACTGGACAGGAAACCCAACAAGCAGGCAGAGAAGAGGTTCAAGAAATATCAGTATTCTCAAAGGAGCTCCAAAGGTAATATAACTGTGCTATATTACAGGTGGTCTTTGTTTTATGTTGTTCCGTTCTCCCATGTTTCGTGGTTACAACGCACTTCCATAAATGACTAATACCATACAAAAAGAAAAAACTTGAGAAACACATCACATTTATTCTTTTAGTTTTTTTCCCCCTTCATTATGTTTCCCAAGTGTGAGGCACACTCTTCTGTTGGGGTATGTCAAAAAAAAAAAAGGAAAGTGAACTACAGACCAACATTGGCCACATGCTTGGTCTAAGCCATTAGGCAACACAAAGAAGTCAGGCACACACACACAGGCAGGCAGAAGGTGCAAGTTCGATCCTTACACTGGACACCGTGTTTGAACCCCAGTTCACCCCTAGTTGAGAGACTCAACTCACATATTGATTCAATGACCTACTGTATACAATGATATTGAAATGATTGTTTTATATTTATGTCTTTATCGAAGTTTAAAATAGCTTATATCTTTAAAATGTACAGTCAATAAATAATGAACGTGAACGTGTGTCATAACGTGGAAAGTAAAGTTAAAGTAAAACCAAAAGTATATCAATACTGTAAATTGAATTCAAGTATTACATTTACTTAAAATTAACTATTTCTGAGGAAGTAGTAAAATGTTTATATACTGTATCTATGTGTACAGATCAGGTGCTTTTTTTTTAGTGGGACAATTCAATATAACAAATTTATCCTGCAGAAAATAAAACTAATATTTTCAACTAAAAGTCACTGAAATGCAGCTCTCAAGGAGTTGAACTGTTTCAGAGGAACGGGATGAAATAAGGAAATAAAACCAAATGGCTAATTTCCTGACATTTGTCACGATCTATGTGTTAGCCTGCGTGACAGTTTAGTGTGTTCACACTTTTATGCCTTAGTTCCTGTTCTATGCTCTTATTTTGGTAGTACTTCCTGTTTTGCCTGGTTTGTGTCCGCCTGCTTTGCTTTCTTCTTTATGTCTTGCACCTGTTGCTAATTTAAGTTGTCCTATTTAGTTCAGGTGCGTGCATCTTTCTGTGTTGTTGCATTTCGGTTCGTTCCTTCGTTCGTTCGCTCGTTTGTGTCGGTGTCTGTGTAAGCCTGACACGCTACTGCAAAGCGTTCTTTATCGAGTTCCTGCCGCTGCGCTGCAGCCATCATTAAAGATAAGTTTTTCCTGCAACGAGTGCCTGCTTTCTGCATACTGGGGTCATCGCCACTATGCCAAGAACAAGACGTGACAACATTTATTGTATTGATATTACGGTAATTCACCCTTTACGCCAGGCATGTCCAAGCTTTTTCCACTGCATACTGAAAAATCAGAGTATATGGCAGCCACTTTGATGTTTGTCATTTAGTTAAAAAAGGCTAAAATCAACCCACTACGGTAAACATACATATATACTGTATATACCTGTATATATTTTTTAAACACCCTACACCCTGTAGAACCTTATGATTTCCGTGTTAACAGAATCACAGACAGAATTGCACAATTGGCCAAAAAAAAAAGGAATCAACTGTTAAACGCGGAATCTTCTGGAAATTAACATAATGTGAATGAAATGCAGTCATTGTGAGGAGAAGGAACTTTTGTGTGCAGAAGTATTTCCCTGGTGGACAGGCTCAATTGTGGCCAATCTCAACACAAAACTGTCGGCCTTTCTTACCGTGGCCATGTCTCTGAGCACTGAACACCATGTACCGTACTTGTGGACACTCCAGGTCAATTACAGTTCTGAAGTATGACAGCACTGGAGGATAATGAGTTTCATTTTTCTCAAATATTTGGCAGTTAACTTGCATGTTTTTCTCCCAACACGTTTCTTGCGACCCTTTTTTGCACCTGCAACAAAACATTTAATGGTTCTGTGGTCACGTCCTAATATCTTGGCAATTTCGGCAATTTCAAGAGTGCTGCATCCCTGTGAAAGATGTTGTGCAGTTCTTGACTTTTCAGAGTCTGTTCAATCTCTTTTCTGGCCATTTTGCCAGAGGAAAAGAAGCTGCCTAATAACTGTGCACACCTAATGAAGAGTGTTGATCTCCTAAGGCCACACCCTCCCTCGGTACACACAGTCACAATAGTCCAATTTCACATGTCATAAATGGATGACCACCGTATTCCTTGTCAGGTTTCACATGGAACGTACAAGAAGACTTTAAGATGGTACCAGACATGTGGATCCCGGCTCACATGGTGAAACATCACAATGGACATCCCATTCCTGATGAACATGGTCACATTCCAGGTCTGTTGACATGTCCTTCATTGTTAATAGTAACTCAACTTAAGGATGAAAGGCAATATCAGGTGTGTAATACATGTACATGTATTTGTAACCAAATTTTTTGGGAGGCTACAGAGGCGTGACGAGTTCCCACACCGTACCCATTAAGTGTTTGTGGCGTCATGCATCTACTCTGTAAACAAGTAGAGTGCAAATAGATCCTTGGCTAACAGGAGTCCTGGCTAGCGATGGTCATATGATGTAATGCATGGCTTCCATATTGTATATTCAATACAATATAGCCAGCCTTCATTCAGTGTCAGAGCAAGAAATCTGTTTATTTTAATGGCTCTCAGACCCAAGACGGTTGAAAAGGTCACATTAGGAAGTAAATGTTCCATTTTGGACAACAGTTGTTAACGACACAACAGAAACACAACCAGCTCGTTTGTAATAATAAACAAGAGTTGTCCCGCGCTTGAGCGAGTGTTTTACCAGAGGTATTTCTCTGCGGATGAATCAGGCGCTAATATTTCTGTCACTAGTGAAAGCGTATCTATTACGTGGCTTTGTGTCGCTGCCTAATGATGAACGATGAGCGCCGCAAATGGTTTGGACTTTGTAAGGAGGTTTTGGTGATGATCTGCCCCCGTGACGATGCTCTTTACATTTCCTAGCGACCTAGCTGCTTGTTTGTCAGCGGCACGGTGAAGAGCGAGTGCAGGTGTAAACATCGTCACGCCATCAACGTGAGGATGATTTGATTGGCAGCACTGAAGGACAACTGAATGATTCATTCATCTCATGCTAATTAGCACTCTTTAAATGTCTATTTTAGATCAAGGGGAAAGTCTTGTAAAACTATTATACACTACCAGTCAAGTTTGGACACACTGTCTCATGCAATAGCATGAGGAAGTGTGTCCAAACATTTGACTTGCAGTGTTGTATTATTTCAGAATTATTTTTAGAACTTTTATTTTTTGAGCATTTATTGGAGAATTATTTGCTTGCACGTAGCATTTTTTTTTTTGTTATAGTTTAATTTGAAAAGTAAGCAGTTTTGCATTTTGTTCTTTTACTGTACCCAAAATGATCCCAACCGTGACCTTAAAACGGAGGTACGTACTGAACCGTGATGGTGGCGAACCATTACACCTCTAGCATCGTAGTTCTTTATTGATGAGAGGTTTGGTAACAGCGGTCCGCTGTGAATGTTCAGGCTGGGTTCCAGTGGAGGATGACAACAAGCAGTACTGCTGGCACTCCTCTGTGGTGGACTACAGCGTGGGGTCTGCTCTGGTCCTCAGACCCGTCGTCAACAATGAAGACACTTTGGAAATCGCTGCGGTCCCACTGGCCGACCTGCTGGAACAAACTCTCGAGCTGATTGGAACCAACGTCAACGGAAACCCTTATGGTAATGTCATCCAATATTGCTTGATTGATTGGCAGCAGTAGGGCTGTTCAACTTGAACGATTGTAGTATTCAGGTGGTCATCGTGTTACGACGTTTACTGTACACTCCCATGAAATATTAATACTGTACAAAAAAAAAACAGAAGTACGCAGCGGAAGAATACGTAGTTGTGTATTACTACACTGATGGACAACGTCACTTTTGTTCCCTTTAGTTAACTTTTTTCTTTTCATTTGGTGTCCCAAGCGTGAGGCAGACTTTTCTGATGGATGTGTGTCAAAGAAAGTGAAAGTGAAGTGAAAATAGACATCCTAAAGTGCTCAGAAAGTGGAGAAGTGCCAATCTATCAGCCATTCTAATTGGCTGCATGCCCGGTCCAAGCCACTCAAACACAGTGGCCATCATCAAGGATAAATATGGTATCTCTGAACACGTGAAAGGATCTGCTCCTATGAAATCGATAGTGATAACTAAGCAGTGTAGCGAACTCATTATTGACACTTGTTTTTTTTTTTTAATAAGCCTGTCTCTCCCTCCCTTGCAACGCCCCTTCTAGTGTGCAAGGAAACCACAGGGATAAAAGTAGGAGTTGTTCTCTTTTTCATTTAATTATTTAAATTAATCTTTTTATTACTGTATTTTATATGTCCTTTATGTGATCTGTGTATAGTGTGAGTAACTTAGGTGTTCATTTAGCTGTCATTTAGGTCTGAAGTTCCCACTTACACTAAAACCCGACTAACAATTCTGCCGTAGGAACAGAACAATTTTCTTGACCTTATCTAGTTACATGTTAGGGTCAGTTGAGTAAATATTCAACTCCTTTCTGCCTTTGGTGATGTTTTTCCCACTCTGTCAAACAGTTTTTCCATGCTAACAACAGGGTTGGGGTCTAAGAAGCAGCCCATCCACTTCCTGGTATCCCATGGGAGCCTTTGCATCAGAAATCCTCCTCCAGTGGACTTCCAGCAGCTTTACTCGTGGTTTCGGGGCGGCTCAGAGGGCCTGATTGAGGGCATCGTGTGGCACTGCCCTGACGGCTCGCTCTTCAAGGTAAGATGTTTATGGAGTAGTTAATATGCCCCTGCATGTTATTTAGAAGATGTTCACGTGTTGGCAGGTTCACCGCCATCACATGGGACTGGAGTGGCCAGCAGAGGGCACTCACCTTAGTGACAAGCCAGTGGTGGTTCGTGTTGCCTGGGCGACGGTGGATGACAACAGCAAGAGTCTGTTTGCGTCATTGTCTCGCCTGAACGGACATTGTTTCAGCCGCTTGCAGGACGTCCATTTTGACCTGTGAATCCACTAGTCCAAAATATTCACAGGCAGACAAGCCGCACGCACACCCTTGGCCAAGTTCACTTTAGCCTCCTGTTAGCCTAGCTTGCATGTTTTGGGCCGTGGAAGGATGCTGGAGTGCTTGCCCGAAACAGAAAGACCTGACCTAAATAAGCAGCATAAGTTACAAAAATCAAGCATAGGTTGTAAACAAGCTTTCACAACAAAACATGGTTACCACATGGAACTAAATATTTATTTTAGTCATTTTATTTTATTTTGTAAAGTATTACAGGGGCTGACAGGGACAAAGTGCTGCAAATTAAAAACGCTGCAATCACAAATGCTGCAAGATTTTTAAAAAGTGCTGCGTTTTTTCCCTTTCGGCCACCGTACATTAGTCATACTTTATTTAGCTTTATGATTTACGAGTTTAAAATACACTTAGAAATTCCATTAAAGCCAAACTGTTTACAAAAGGGGAAAAAAATGAAAATGCCCCTTTTATTTCAAGTCTGGACCAAATTTAAGGTTAAACTGTCCTTAGTGAAAGTAATACTTTAGCTTACAATTTGAGTCTTAAACCTGCATAACCTTGATTTTCATTTGCAGTAAAGCGAAATGTTTACACTTCAGATTGTTCCACTGTATGGATGATGGCTACCATGACGAGTTGTAAAATAAACTGTATTTTCAGGGTTCTTCCGCAAGTATGGAAAAGTGTGGAATATGATTTATAAATTTGCAAATCTGTTGAGCACGTAAGGGCATTTAGATGAACAATACTATCTGCTCTAATGACTGGACAGGACAACAAATGAATAAAAATATTTGCAGTTCTGGAAAAGGCTAAAAAACTCAAGTATGGCAAAAATATTCATGTTTCCAAGGGTGTTACCACTGTTCTGTTTTCTAAAAGGTAAAATCGATGTATTTTTTGTAAGGTGCTTGCTAGGGCAGCTAAGATGTTTGTGTGAGAGCGCACAGTGAACAACACATCCCAGAAAACGTTTGGGAAGATGGACAAATTTAATGTAATGGGGTAGGCCCTAGAACAGGGGTCACCAACGTGGTGCCCGTGGGCACCAGGTAGCCCCCCACGACCACATGAGGTGCCCGCAAGCCTGCTTTTCATTCAGGTTTTCAGTTAATAATGAAAGAACAGTAGAAAGAAATGCATTCTGAAATACAAAATGTGAGTTGTGGACACCAGCATTTTGTTAATGTTCTGGTAAAACAAGCATATTCGCTTTGTTTGGGTTTAAAATAAGCTCTGAAAATAAATGTTACAAAAATGAGTAGCTCTTGGCCATTTTTATTTTGTAAAGTAGCTCTCAGAAGGAAAAACGTTGGTGACCCCTGCCCTAGAAGGACCAAATCAACCATGAACCAACAACAAACGGTGAGTGGTTTGGTCCACAACATATCAGAAAAGGCAAAGCTGATGTGAGTGAATATCTCGTTTTGCCTGAAACACTATAATAGGTCTGCTTTCATGGGTGACTCAGGAAATAAAAAAAATCACTTTTGAGAGCCAGATATCAGGGGGTATTTACATTTTTAAATAAAAAACTTTTGTTAATGTTTGGTAAAACAAGCATATTCACTTTGTTTGGGTTTAAAATAAGCTCTGAAAATAAATGTTACAAAAATGAGTAGCTCTTGGCCATTTTCATTTTGTAAAGTAGCTCTCACAAGGAAAAACGTTGGTGACCCCTGCCCTAGAAGGACCAAATCAACCATGAACCAACAACAAACGGTGAGTGGTTTGGTCCACAACATATCAGAAAAGGCAAAGCTGATGTGAGTGAATATCTCGTTTTGCCTGAAACACTATAATAGGTCTGCTTTCATGGGTGACTCAGGAAATAAAAAAAATCACTTTTGAGAGCCAGATATCAGGGGGTATTTACATTTTTAAATAAAAAACACCAAAGTTAAACACCATAGTAGTTGCTGGTTAATTGGGTAATCGGTTACTCATCGATTAATTGTTGCAGCTCTAATGAACCCTGTATGTTGCAGTCATCAAAAATACAGTACATACTGTAACTTGGGCAACAACTTCTTTGTGTAATTCCTTTGCCAAACCAGACATTACATAGTCAATAGTCATCTCTGGTGTGCCATTTTTCTCTGGGTAACATCTGGAATACATAAGACCTACAAGCTCTTGCCTGAACATATTTCAAGATAACTTTATCTTTGTACATGCTTTACGTCCAAGTAATTTAATGGAGACAAATGTCCTCAAGCCACAGACACATTCCTACACTATTTGCCGTTTTTTTCTATTGTAGAACTTGTGTAACCCGCCTCTTGTCTGTCAACGAGGAACAAGTCCTTCGGTCTGCACTGGAGGAGCAGAAAAGAAGATGGATGGCTGACTGATTGCGTTAGCACATGAGGAGGTCATGATGTCAGGCTGAGGTACCGTAAACTTGAAATCGGTGATGCTTGTTGTTCAAGCTGAGCAATATACACATGAAATTGTGCCAAACATGTACCTATAAGTTAATAAATGATTGATGAGTATATTGAGAAGGAAACCATCTGATTCTTGTCTACTCTAGTTAGCATTTAAACCTGATTACAAAGTCATGCTAATTTAGCGGCAACACTTTAACGGCCACTCCACAATGCACCTTTGAAGGCCATGCCTTATTTTTCCATATTTTCAAATGTTGACGGGCGCTAATTGTTGGAAATAAGAGATGGAATTTATGGGTCTTTAAGCATTCCGTTCAAAAGACTGGCTCAATACGTTTTTTTAGAAGTCATCCTGAGGTAACTACTTTTTTTTTCTATCAAATTCTATCAAAAACTTAGACATACCATCAATATACTATTTTCAATATTCCCTCGCCTAAAAAATTTTGTAAAACATTTTAATACAGAAAAATATACAAATAATAAAATATAGAATATATGTATATAAAGCAATATGAATAAACGTAGACTAAAAATCAGCACATGATCAAAACGGATGTTAGCATGTATAGATAGCTGGGTTCACTTGAAAGGAGGGGACAACTGACTCACGAGGTACCAGTGTTACCAGATGGAAAATGACAAATGATCATACTAGAAGCTTAAAATCGTATTTCGAGGAAAGCTATTGTACACACCAAATTTGCCACAGGAAAACATTAAAACATTATCACAGACCATGTATAGATTACAGAAATGATCAAAATCTTAAAACCAGTTGAAAGATTACTCGAATTTGCATTTTGCACATTTGGATCTTAATGAGGTTTTAAGTAGATCTACAATATGCAAAAACAAGAAGGGGAGGGAGACAAAAAGCATTTTGAAAAAGTAATTCATTGAAAACAACAATTAAACTGAAATAGGCTGTTTATCAGATCAAAAGATCAAAAGTTTAAGACCATCACTCAAAAAATATAAAAAAAACTCTCCAAACCGGAACAAAAGATTTTCTCAGTAGAACTCAGTAATGAGTATCTCCACAGTTCTTGTTCATCACTTCAAAAATTGGTTCAGGCATGTTTGATGCGAGTGTTTCCAGGAGGCTAGTGGGAACATTGCTCCAAGTGGTGAAGATGGCTTCACGAAGGGCATCAACTGTCTGGAACTGATGGCCTGATGGATTTTTATAAACTTCCCTTGCCATCCATCCCCAAATGTTGTCTATGGAATTTAAATGCGAGGAACATGCAGGATGGTCCAAAAGAGTGACGTTATTCTCCCTGAAGAAGTCCTTGGTCAAGCGACCATTGTGAACTGCAGCGTTGTCCTGTTGAAAAACCCAGCTGTTACCACACAGACGAGGGCCCTCAGTCATGAGGGATGCCCGCTGCAACATCTGCACGTAAGCATCCACCATTTGACGACCCCGCACCACCTGAAGCTCCAGTGTTCCACTGAATGCAAACGCACCCCAGATCATGATGGACCCCCCTCCACTGTGTTGGGTAGAAACATCTCAGGTGGGATCTCCTTGTCATGCCAGTAACGTTGGAAGCCATCTGGACCATCAAGGTTACATTTTTTCCTCATTAGAGAATAAAACTTTTTTCCACCTTTCAATGTCCCGTGTTTGATGCTCCCTGGCAAAGTCTAAACAGGCAGTTTTGTGGCGTTGAAGGAGACAAGGTCTTTGAATTCGTTTTGTTGTTTTTTAAACCCTTTTCCCGCAGATGCCATCTGATGGTTATTGCGCTGCAGTCGGCACCAGTAAGGGCCTTAATGTGGGTGGAAGACCGCCCTGTGTCTTGATGGACAGCCAATCGGATCCTCCGGCTCAGCGCAGGTGTGATTTTTTTGGGTCTACCACTTGACTTTTTGTTCCATAATGCTCAGGATCTTTCAAAAAATGTAGAATGACTGATTTACTGCACCCAACCTCAGCAGCAATGGCACGCTGCGAGAGGCCTTGCTTATGCAGCTCGACAATTCGACCACGTTCAAAAAGAGAAAGCTTCTTAGCTTTAGCCATCAGGAGGGCACGACAGTGTGAATGCCTGACAGAAAATGACAATTTTGAAGACATTTTGGCTTTTATAGCCTGTGGTCTTAAAGTTTTGATCAGCTGATAAACAACCTATTTCATTTTTTTTTTTTTTGGTTTAAATTACAAGTTTCAAATGTTTTTTTTCTCACTCCCCCTTCTTGCTTTTGCATATTGTAGCTCGACTTAAAACTCATCATTCAGATCCAAATGTGCAAAATGCAAATTGTAGCAATTTTTCAACTGGTCTTAAGATTTTGATCAGGTCTGTATCTTACAGTGATGTGCGGTGTCATGATAAAAATACAGAAATTATTAATAACAAAAAATAATATTAATATTATAAATATTTTCTGTCTGATTTCAATCCTTTAACATTTTCTGGGGTAAAAATCACTGAATTTGCAGATTGCCTGGTCAAATTCAAGGAAGAAACCTAAGGTGAGACAAAATAAGACAAATAAGTGACATCAAGAACTTCTAAACCTGAAGATGACCTTCAAAGAAGCTGTCACACAAGAGCTGAAGTGGGCACAGAAGAAACTAAGGGCAGCAAAGGAGCAGTACAGAAGGAAGATGGGATGCAGAAGGACAACATGAAGGAGGCGTGGCAGGTGGTGAAGACCATTACTGGCTGCAGCACGAAGAGGGGCCAACATTCAGGGGGATGTGAGAAGTGCAACAGGTTTGACCAGCCCATCCCACCCACAACACAAGTCACCAGCATGGAAGGGAACACCTCACCCTCTCCTCTTCCCACAACCCACAATAGCAGCAGCTCAAGTAAGTGGGGGGCTTAGGAGGCTGCGCTCCAGCAAAGCAGCAGGTCTGGATGGAGTATCACCTCGGATACTGAAAGCCTGCGCGTGGGAGCTAAGATAAGATAAATGCACATGGGAGCTGGGAGACCCTCTACGGCACATCTTCAACCTAAGCTTGGGGTTGAGTGTTCCTTAGGTGTGGAAGATGTCCTGCATTGTTCCAGCCCCAAAGAGATCTCATCCTGGTGAGCTGAATGACTTCAGGCCGGCAGCCCTGACCTCGCTTGTGTTGAAGACCATGGAACGGCTCCTGCTCTACCACCTGAGACCACAGACCCACCACGCACTCAACCCTCTGCAGTTTGCATACCAGGAGAAAGTGGGAGTTGAGGATGCCATCACCTTCTTGCACCGATCTCTCGCTCACCTGGACAGAGGCAGTGGTGCTGTGAGGATTACATTTTTGGACTTCTCCAGCACCTTTAACACCATCCAGCTTCAGGTCCTCAGGGACAAACTGACATAGATGAGAGTAGGATCACACCTGGTGGCATGGATCACAGACTACCTGACTGGCAGACCTCAGTACGTGCAACTGGGGAACTGCAGGTCCGGCACTGTGACCAACCACCTGCACGTTAACACCACCAAGACCAGGGAGATGGTGGTGGACTTTAGGAGACCTTAGGAGAAATAGGACACACCAGAACCTGTTGTCATCACACTTACAAATACCTGGGGGTGCATCTAGATTATTAACTGGACTGGACTGCCAACATGGATGTTCTGTGCAGGAAAGGGCAGAGCTGTCTGTACTTTCTTAGAAGACTGGCGTCCTTCAACATATGCAAGAAGCTGCTACAGATCTTGTACCAGACTGTGGTAGGTAGTGACCTCCTGTATGCGGTAGTGTGCTGCGGAAGCAGCCTCAAGTAGGACGCCACACGTCTGGACAAACTGGTGAGGAATGCAGACAGCCTGACATCTGTGGCAGAGCAAAGGACACTGAGGAGGCTCCTTTCCATCATAGACAACCGGCATCATCCAATGCACAGCATCATCTCCCGACAGAAGAGTAGTTCAATGGCAGATTACTATCACTGTCCTGCACAACTTGTATTAACATTTTTAAAAACTCCAAAGAGTGCCTCACCAGCCATGAACATCAATGCACAGCACTGCTTACAATGCAGTTTTCTATTTTAATAAACTAATAGCAAAAACTGACACTGGCAGAACGGCAGAACAGCCCCCTCACCTAAGAGCCACGTGAGACAATGCACAATGTCAGGCGCAGTGCAAAATGTGTCCTGTTTGCTAATAGCCATGTAGAGTGGACCCTCGTTTATAACAGTTAATTGGCTCCAGATAAATGAATTTCCGTGATATAGGATTCAATGTTAATAAATTACATATTTTTGTAGATGGAACATTGAAAACCTGTTTGACTTTTTAAATATGTTTTTTAGCGTGATTTGAGCCGTGTAGACATGAAATAACACCCCTATAAGTCATCTTTAGACTCCTATTATTCATTGTTTGCAACACATTATGCTGCAGGGACTCGAGACGGCTGCTAGCTCGTGAGCTAACAAGCTAGTGAGCAAGCAACCTAACCAGTTAGCCTCGCAATTTTTTCTTCTAAACTTAAGAAACCAAAGATCACTTCGACACGAAATGGGAGGATAACGTTCATGTTGGACATTCCATGGCTGACTTCATGAGTTCATGCAGTGTTAAGGTAATGTAATGTAAGGTAATGTCTCATCAATGTTTTGTCATTCTGTGACCAGAATACTACATATCACTTGTATTTCAATATGTTTTGACTAATAATAGACCATAGTCTGCCACGAAACAGTGATGGTTTATTAATTAATTTCTGAAGGAATGTGATATGGGACAACTGTAATACACTTAAAACTAATGTTGTGTTCATTCTGAACTGGAGTTTGAAACAACTCCACCTGTGTCTATGATGTCATAAAGACAAAGGCGCAAAACATGAGCAGTAGTAATACTTGTGTAACTGATCATAGTTGTGTTGATTGATTTTTTTTCGTGATTTTGAACATTCTTGGGAAGCAGAGACACGTCCGAGATGCCTACTGCTCTAGAGTGGGATGACGTGAAGAAGATTGACCCGGCAACCGTCCATGAACATTACAAAGATGAAATCGACAGTGTCATCAACCTTCTCACTTCGGTAACCGTACATGAGTCTCATGTTTGATTTTGCAACCCAGCTCTTGTTTGCTCTTATTTCAGCAGCACAACTTGTACTTGCACAAAGCAGAGCACTGACTTTACACATGTTCACAGATGTTGTCAGCAGACATGCTTAAATCAACATCATCTGGACATCTCAGCTTATAGCAGCACTGGCAACACGCCAATGGCATGTTTAAGTGAAATATTTATGTCCACATGCTCATTTCCTTCTTTGGCCTGTATGTTGTGTATCATGTGTTGCAGTCTGAAGAGTGGGAGGTGCAGCATCAAGCTCAGGAAGACATTGTCCACATACTGCAAGTGTTTCAGGCCCTACTCAAGGTCTTCTAGCCTATTATTTGCCATATACAGTGCCTTGCAAACATGTTCGCTCCCCTCAGCATTTTATTACTTTTATAAATGAAATCATGGTCAATGTCATTTGGCTTTTTTGACAAAAATTTGAAAAATAATATATAAGGTAAGGTAAATGGCTGCATAAGTATTCACTCCTTTCAGGCCAAAAAAAAACAAAATTACACTGACCACAATTTCACTGATAATAACAATAATAAAAGGCTGAACGTATCTATGCTGATCCAGAGCATCCCAGTCATGCTTGGTATCCCTTCATTCAAAATGCCAATGTAGTAAAACTGCACATTTGGAGTGGCCTTTTATTGTGGCCAACCTAAGGCACACCCCCTAATAAGAGGAAGTTCTTTTTGGTAGGAAAAAAATGATGAAAAACACAGCCCTGTAGCATTCAAAATGCCAGTCAGGTAAAACTGCATATTTTGGACTTGCCTTTTATTGTGGCCAACCTAAGACACACCCCTAACTACAGAAATGCATATTTGGTATAAAAAAATATGTAAAACACAGTGCTGTAGCATCGTTATATCATTTATTACTGTCCAAAACATCTGTATCATGCTTACCTGTAGTGGTCTTGTTTGAAACATTTTGAAATAAAAATACATCTAAAATAATTTTAGTTCTCAACAAATGCCAATAATGTACTAAATTACAAAAATTACTCCATAAAACAGCACTAATGTAGCACAAAAAATTTGACTATTTTGGTTTCATTCTGAGCATGTCGGGGGGCTGATTATGTATCAGGTCAAAACTTAAATCGTTAATATCTCAAAAGCAAAACAGCACAAACATTCATTTTAACTGCACAAAGCAGCACTGACATAGCACTAAAAATGAGACTGTTTTGGTTTCATTCTGAGCATGTGGGGGGCTGGGTGACCTATAAAATAAATAAAATAAACTGTAGTATCTCAAAAACAAAAGCAGCACAAGTGTGAATTTGAATAAACTCCAACATTGTATTGTTTTTTACATTGGAAGCTTAGCTTAGCTTCAGTGTATTTAGAGATCGTTTCACTGTGTGAAAATACAGACAGCCGTCAGATAAGTTAGTTGCATACACAAGCATTTTCAGTAATTGTACAGCAGAGGGCGCTAAAGTCAAAGCAACTGTCCGACCCACAGACGGCTATTCTAAAATGGACTTGTATTTCTGCGTCTGGTCACAGACCTGTCATCGTGTATAAACCCCACCCCGATTTTTTGCTTCTTAACAGTGGAAAAAAAGTGCGGTTTATACACGGGGCTTTACGGTACTTATTTTCCCCCACTTAATCAATTTTACCCAGGAGTGCCTTTAAGTGCACCCGAGGGTCCATTCGTCATTTATAATTATTTTTGCATTGTGTTCTGCATGTAAAACTATTATTAGTATTATTTTGTATAAATGTATTTTTTGTTCATATTTTTGAGTGTAATTGGATTTCCATTGTTTCCTATGGGGAAAACGGTCCCAGCTTTTGTATGTGTCCTTTTTTTTTATTATTCTCACCAAAAGCCAAGGTACCTCTGTAAATGGCCACAGGCACTATTTGAGGAAACATGGCAAGCAGTCATTGGCACTAATTGTGTCATTGTTGGCAGTAAGCGTGTTGTCGTTCTCTTCCCTCAGATGAAGCATCATGAAGCTTTTCTTGCTGAACAACTAGTTGAAGAACAAGAGAAAAATGGTTGGTGCAATTGCTTTGACTTTCGTATTTTTCTCATAAGATACAGTTCACATTGTGTCTTCTGACATCTGTGATTTAGAAGCTAAACTTCTCGCCAAGGTGTCGAGACTGGAGGAAGAACTGGAGGTAAGTCTATCCGTTTTTGCACAAAAAACGCCAAAATACTTCAGATCTCTCTGTATGATATACTGTCTATTTTTTTTTCATCACTTGTGTCTCACAATTTTTTTAGGCTTATCTCTCTTTTTTTTTAACTTATTTGTCTATTCCTTTTGGTAATGAGTGGTTTGCATCTTCTCATGTAGCCACTGTACTTTTGTTCATGAAGCCTTCTTCACGCCTGTCCTGTGCAGGTTGTTACTGATGTCAGCAACATTTTTAGAGTCTTCTTTTCCAGCTCTGACAATGTTTCTGCCATCAACCTTTGATGTTTCCCTTGGTCCACCTGTTCCACGTCTGTTACTTTGTATACCAGTGGTTTCTTTCTTCTCCAGGACATTCCAAATGGTTGTACTGGCAATGACCAATGTTTGTGCAATGGTTCTGCTTGATTTCTCATCTTCGCTCTGATTAACAATTGCTTGTTTTTCACCCATAGACAGCTCTTTGGTTTTCATGTTGTTTTCACCTCTTTAGGGTCTACACAGGCAAAACCTATCCTACTCGATCTGAAACTGAGCGTAAATATTTGACGCTATGTATTGATTAAATAAGTAATGTAATAGGACACACCTGGGCAACAAAACGCACCTGTCAGCCACATGTTCCAATACTTTTGCTCACATGAAAAGGTGGGTGGCTTCAAAAAAAAAAAAGGTGTTGTTTTCTAAGTTGTGCATCCGATCCAAATGTAAATACCTGGAAGTAAAAACTTGGCCTCAGTGTTCCGTTCCAATACTTCTGGAGGTAACTGTATTGTCACCTGTGTTACAAATTGAGTGTAAACTGCTCAATGTGGGTAATATTTGCATGCTTTTATTGTGTGTTTTCTGTCTGCATGTGTCAGTATGCTGGCACCAGCCCAGAGAACCTCTTCCTGAGAAATGAGGTTCGGCAGCTTAAAGGCCAGCTGATGCGGAAGGAGGAGATGGCGAACCAGCTGAAGAAAGAAATGAAAAGAGAAAAGAAGACCACAGAGAATGTATGAAGGAGCACACGGGTCAATAGCAGCAGTGACGTGCAGTGAGGTTCATGGATGATGAAGCACTACATTCTTTTTGTCAGATTTACACATACAGGTAGTACTCGACTCATGAGTTTCAGTTTTTTTTCTTTCAGTTTATTGTCCAATCAGCAAGAATAAGGTCACACACTTCCATTAAAGACATTACACGGGCTGTAGGGAGCAGAGGTGGGAGAAAGACTGTGTCTTTTGCAAGTCGCAAGTAAGTCTCAAGTCTTTAATCTCAAGTAAAGACGTGCAAGTTCAAGTCAAGTCTCAAGGCAAGGCACGACAGGTCAAATCAAGTCGGAAGTCATAGGACTGCTTACAAGTCATAATAAGCACTGTTAAGTGTTTACCAAATGAAATACCATGAACTCGTAATTTGTAAATGCAAAATAAATTTGGCAGCATGTTGACACATCCTGTTTCTAACTAATACTGCTACTCTCCAGCAGTCTGGCAAATATGTAATGTCAAAAATGTAAGCCACACCCTTGTTTGTTCTTAAATTTACTGGACGTTAATAGATTCTATAGGGATAAATTGTGTGGGAAAATTTGTGGACTTGCTGGCAATGACATAATGATCACGTTAGTTGACTACTTTGAATGGGGACACATTTTACTTAATCCACTCACTGAAAATCTCAAGTATTCTGAAATCATCAGACTAAAGTCCGAGTCAAGTCACGAGTCACTGATGTCAAAATCCAAGCAGAGTTGCAAGTCTTTAATGATACTGTCAAGTCGATCCAAAGTCATCAAAACTGTAACTCTAGGACTCGTGACTCGTGTCCACCCCTCTGGTGTGGTTTTCGTTTGCCCTGGTGTCTGTACGAATCAGTTTTCAACTAAAATTATTGCTACAAATATCTTGTTTTTTGTACACTGTCTTTATCGTACGGCCAAACAGTATGCCTAACAAACTAGTAGAGTGCCTAAACAAAGGATCCGTTCGAGTTAGTCGGTTTCTGTGAAGAATGGCTGGTGATTCTTTTAGAGGTGGGACACTATAAACAGATTGTATGCATGTGATTTGTTTGTTCATACAACACACAGAACGATGAACAACTCTGTGTCAGATGGGCGTTCAAGCATACTGCGTATGTCTGAGTGTTAGAATCTGGTTCTTTAATTAAAAAAAAAAGGAAGTGCCAGAACTTTGATTAAAAAAAAAAAAGGTGAGAAACACCACTGAGTTGAAGAAATAACTCGGACTGAAGTACAAAGGCTGCGTCTGTTATGAAAGGATTGTAATGTAAAGGTTCCTTTGTTAATGCGGGTTGAAGGGGGAACTGTTGAAGGGAGACACTTTACAGATAGTGAGGCGGGCCAGTGTGTGTAATGGTGATTGTACCTGCTGCTGAAGTTTACAATATAGTTCAAGTGAGCAAGTATGCTGCTCTGCCGTGAAACAGCATCCACGTGGCTCTATCCCCTCCATCATGAAAGTGATGTTAATGTTCTTTCATCCAGTGCATTTGTCATTTCCATGCATTTTGCTTTGTTTCTGCATGTAAAACTAGAATTCTCATAAAATGTGTTTAGTGTTAATATGTTTAGGTGTCTGCAACAGATACATTGGATTTACATTATTTGGCATGGGAAAAATTGATTTGGTTTTGTATGTTTCGGTTTGCCTCCCCTGACCGCACGTCACTGAATAGCAGTCATTTAGTAACACAGTGTACAACCTGTCTGGTCAAACACGGTCCATCCATCTTCTCCTGTAGTTGTTTATGCGGGCAGAAGCAGCAGAGGATGACCTTAAGATGTTGAAAAGAGAGGTATGAGATGGGTGACGTGTATGTTTTTGAATGATGACGTGATGTTCTCTTTAAAGCAAACATGTCCTTGATCAGAACACGCAGCTCCAGCGGGATGTGGACTTTTATCACGGAGAGCTGGAACGCAAGGAGGCGGGTCCATCCAGAGACGAGAACGCCGAGACTCAGAGGAAGCTCAACTCTGCCAACCGCCAGCTCTCCCAGTGCCTGGACGAGCTGCAGGTCCTCCCACACCTACCAATGTCCCACTCACCTGAGTGGACCTTCACCTCCATATCTGCTCTGTACTCCATGTTTCTATTATTGACAAGATGTGTGTTGATTTTTAGCAAGCGGAGGAAGAAATTTCACAACTGAAAGCTGACAACCAGCACATGCAGAAATGTCTGATGGAGTCCACCAAGGAGATGGAGAAGATGAGCGACGAGTACAACCAGATGAAGATGGCCGTCCATGAGTGCGACTCCATGACAGACCAGCTCAGGAAAGAGAGGGATCATGCCGAGCTGCAGGTGAACGCCCCCCTCTAATTCGCGTTGTGTTTCCATGTTGGACACGTGTGTGCTTCACGCGCAGGTCAGAGAGCTGAGACAGAAGATTAAAGACATGACAGAAGAGGACGACCCAATCATGGCAGTGGTAGACGCCAAAGTGAACGAATGGAAGGTTGGCGTTAAACTGAACATCTCAATAACTTTCCTCTTTACTTGGAAATGTTTTTAGTACATCTGCAGTGCGTTTTGTTTCATCAACCAGGAAGCAATGAACCTTTAAAGAACTTTCCATCTAATTTAGAGATTACATTAGACCAAAGTGTCCAAAGTGCGGCCCACAACTGTTTTTTTATTGGCCTGCAGAATATTCTAAAAATATAATTTAACAAGAAAAACAGCAGAAATGGAAAAGTCAGCAGTAATTTTACAAGAATAAAGTCATAGTGTCAGAGAAAAAGTCAGAAAAGTCATATTCTAACATGAAAAATGTGTAATTTACGAGAATAACATTGGAATATTATAAGGAAAAATAGCATCATTTAAGTAGCATAGTTGAAATACTATACTTTTTTTTTAAGTCGTAACATTATGACAAACAAAACAAGATAAGATTGTCATTTTTGGAAAATTAGTTTGGAGAAAAATTTGTAATATTGTGGGAATAAAGTCATAATTAGGGGTGTTTTAAATAGTTGATTTGATTTGAAGGAGTCTGATTCGATCAATCCTGTCAAGTCCAATCATATGAAAATGTCATGTCATCAAGATTGTACCATTGTACTTACATGGGGGTGCCCACGGCTGCTGCTGAGCATATATTTTTACCCAGAAACTCTTTGGCTTTGTTATAAATAACCTATTTTGATTCAAACTCAGCCTCATTTGTGTCAATAAAGAATAGAAAATTACGGGTGTGTTAAACAGAAGACACTATCCGTACTCAAGATGGCTGTGCAGAGTGAAGCCCAGCGTCTTTTTCAAATGTGGCGAAAGTGCTCACAAGCGGCATCAAGAACGTAAACAAAGGTGAAGAAGGCACGGTGGAATACGAGCTAAGCTGACTTATACTGTGCATTTTCCTCTCTAATGTGCGGTCTTTAGTGATTAAAATGGACGAGTTACAACTCCACATCACCCACATTAAGAGACTTTTGGACTGCAACATTATCATTTTCACCAAGACATATAGCGGAGTACTGTACAACGCTATTGAGCTAACCAAACGCCACACAAAGAACAGCAGCTAAAACTGCTTTCTGTGTCAATAAATAAATAAAGGTGCTGTTGTTGCACACATACCATGTTTATTTTTTTCTGTGTTTCGGGCAAAATCTAACAAATCAGATTCAACTGTTAAAACCCTTAGTCGAAGACAGCCTTAGTCATAATATTATAAGAAAATTTATGAAGATTAAGAAGAAAGATGAAATACTTTAAATTAAAAAAAATGTAAAAAACAGCAAAAATGGGAAAAGACCGAAGGTAATATTAATAAAACTCTTTTGCACCAATATCACAAAGCTGAGATGCAGTTTTTGCATCCTTTCATTTTTCAGTATGTGGCCCTGACTGAAAAATGCTCGGACACCCCGGCATTAGACAGCCACCATGCTCAACCGTGATGTGTCAGATAACTGCTACAGACACCCATATTCAGGTGTGGAGTGTTTATGATGTGACATTCATTCGTAGAAAGTGCTGTTTGGAAAGGATGAGGAGATTTTGGTGTACCAGCAGATGATCCGTGACCTTGAGCAAAAGTTACGTCTGGCCCAGCTGGACTTGGACAGAGTCAACATTATTGCCTTACAGCAGGTGTGTTCTAAAGGAAGGAACAATGATTTCTCTTCATAGCGTAAAATTGTGTGTTTACATTGCACCATTAATAGCACTAAACACCTTGTAACCAAAAATCTTTATGTAGTCCTGATCATCACAATGTGCACCCTTGCAATTGTTTGGCTATCCTAAGTCAGGCCATATGTGATCCATGCAGTCTTTTCCTACTAGTCCTCTCCTATACATTAGATTAGATTAGATAGAATGTTATTGATCCCCTGGGCGTGCGCCCTCAGGGAAATTAAGGTTCCAGTGGCAACAGCACAGCACACAGTAAACAGGTTAAAAAAAAAAAAAAAAAGTATATCATAATAATCTAAAGCAGGGGTCGGCAACCTTCACAATCATAAGAGCCATTTTGCCTCCTATACCAAAAAACAAAGTGTCAGTATGCTGGCACATGCAAAACATAACACGTGGAACTTTTAAAAGTTTTAATAATCCTTAATTTTACTTGTTACAGCAACAGAATACAACAAACATAGACGTGCAGTGTGCATGTGTAATGGACGCCAACTAGCAGGGTTGTGATAGTAGCTTGGTTAAACCTCACTACCTGACGCATTAAGAAAAATGTGCAGCACAGTGAATTAACAACCTGTTGCTAGTAACTCGTTTGGTATCACTGCTTGTCTTAATGCTTTAATCAGTGGACTTAGGTGGTTGCCGGTTCGAGCCCGGCATGTGCAGGGATGACCACTGTTGCAGTTTGTACATGTGTAGGCGGACTTTGATAATAATGCCTGCTTTTCAGAAAATGCCAAGTAGTTGTTTTGAAAATGTCTCAATGTTTCTTGTTGCTAATTTCTCACGACATATGAAGCATGCAGGTAAGCCGGCGTCGTTAGCCAAGAGGACAAAGGGATATGTCCCTGCATAATTCAACTTTTTATTTTCTTCTGAGATGTTTCTTTTTTGGCATTCATGATTATCTTACCACGGGGGAAAACAGACATCTTGCTACTAGCTGACCACACGCAGGCAGGCAAACACCAGCTGTTCTGTTGGTGGTGTTGAGTTGTGTCGCTAATCACGCGGTTGGTGATCACTCTGCAGGTCGTGGAAGATCGCGATGATCAGATCAAGATCCTGAGAGAGCAAGTGGAGCAGTATACAAGGGAAATGGAGAAGCAAACCTTGTTCATGGAGAGTCTGAAATTGTCTAAAAAGCAAGTTGGAGGTGAGTGGGTCAAGGTTCTGAACAGAACAGAGACATTTCAAAAGGTAGATGTTACCAAAAAAAGGCACAGTGTTGAACCGTGTCAATCTTCAAATTGATTAAGCTATTAAGCTAAAATTGTGGAGTGCAGTCAGTAGATTTCAGAGTAAAACTTGTGCGGTTTTGTCCAAGTCCAAGTCCAGCAGACAAAAATGGAGGAGCTGGAGTCCAAGCTGGAAGCTTCGGAGACCCGAGCAACAGAAGCAGAGGAGGCTCTGAAACGAGCTGAAGCTCACGCTGAAGAAAAAGACAAGGAACTCATTGAGGCTTCAAAGCGCTTGAGAGAGTATGAGTCTGTAAGTGGACAAAAACACGCACGAGTTCTCTTCATTCACATCACATTCAGTGAAGGCAATGTCCTGGAAGTGTAACGTAACACACACAGTGTGACCGTGGTGTGATCAACAGGCCACTGGTGTTTGTCCTCCTCTGTGTCAAATTTATTTGCCATTTCCTTGGAAAGATGACTAGGCAAGACAAAATGAATCTTATGATACGAAACCACAACTCTTTGTGTATTCCAGGGAATTTATGGCCTGGAAGAAGCTGTTGGCGAGATTAAGGAGTGTAAAAATCAAATCAGAAGGAGAGATGCCGATTTGGAGACCATGACCAAAGAGATCAACCAAATGGACATGAGAATGAACGAGCTCATGGAGGAGAATGAGAATTTCAGAGACAGACTAGGTAATGTCTTGCATCACAGAAAGCATTTCAGATAACAACTAACAATCATCTGACTTTTCTTTCTTTGGCGTTCATTTAAAAGGATATGAACCCGGAGAAGTGGATCTGACAGAGTTCCGACGAGCCAAAGGACTCAAACAACGGCAGTACAAAGCAGAAAATCAAGTTCTGACTAAAGAGGTAAAAACAAAGTTTGACTTTTTTTTTTAATGTTTTATAAGATGTCTTCTCGCTCAGATTGAACGTCTTGAAGAGGAAAGATTGGAGATGAAGAAACAAGTCAGACTCCTGGCCAAGCAGAGAGGTGACTTACTTTGAGTTTTTGAGTACATTGTACAGTTTTTACCCCCAGTCTTGACCACCAGCTGTGTCTGCAGGACTGCCACAGTCCAACTTTATGAAGGATGATGTCACACACACTAAAAGGTGGCAAATTCCTAAACTGAGCAGCACTCACATGGATGAAGAGCTCAGAGCCAAGGTCGGCTCCTGACGATCACATCAACACTTTTAAAGACAGATGTTAAGTAAGCTAATGTTGTGTTTGCAGAATGAATGCCTAGAAAAAGAAGTGAAGATGCCAAAGAAAGAGATGGAACTCCAAAGGAACCAGTTACAGCTCAACTGTAAATACAACTACCATAAATCTTTTTCATTGCATATACCTTGTATAACGGAAGCCAGCTGGCGCTGCTGTGTTGAATTAAGTCGATAAACCTCATGCCCAGACACCTGAAGAGTAGTCCTGGACATTGAGTTGACAGCCTAGGCTTTTGGCTCGATGGATAGCGGTCTTGACTCTCATTCCGCGGACCATGGTTTGAGCCTGGGCGGAATGCAGGTCTGGCTCGATCAGGCCGGTTATATATGTACATCTGTACATTTATGCTTCATTTTGCTTCCTTCAGTCAGTATATCAAAGTTTGTTCACATACAAGTATGTGTTCTCTTCTTCTATCACTCAAAGTGGATCAGCTAGCCAAGGAAAAAAGAGATGTGGTGAGTGTACTCATAGATGTCCTCCAGGCTTTGAAGGCTAGAAACGACACAAATATACCCAGTCTGAAAAAACTGCACAATGTAAGTACCAAATCTGACTTGCTGAACCGTGATCTGCAATCATGATTTCACTTTGAGTGTCTTTCACTAGCACAATCTGAAGGTCTTCGTCATGGAGATGGTGATGGGCATCCAAGAGGAGCATGCTAAAATCCTTCAGGAGAAGATAAAAGCAGAGGAGGAGAGCAGGAGGGCAAAACGAAGAGCAGACAATCAGGAACAGAGGCTTCGAGAGATGAAGGAGGCTTGCAAAGGTTTGGAGGAGGTATGATAATCATCTGTGCATCTTCATGTGTGTCCCTCTTAAATCACACACAACACACCTGGTGAAGACTGTAATTCCCTCAAATGCAGAAATTAAAGGAGAAAGAAATGGCGGTGTGGTGGCCTGAACAGGGTGTTTTGTCCAAGGAGAAACAGAATAGCGAGCTACCGGCTGCTGGGAGAACAGAACATCTCCTTGAAGAACTGTTTGATCATAAAGGAGAACTGGACAGCCAGGGTTCCCTCACGTTGGTCCATAAGACCATCAAAGATCTTCAAGGGCGACTCAACCAAAAAGAGGATTTGCTCAAGAAGTACCAGAACCAGATGACTCGAGCAGGAAAGGTAGCGTGAAACTACAGTACCACACACTCTCAGGGACAATTTCCAGTACCCGGTCAGTCTGACTTTCATGTGTGCCTGGCCAACAACTTATGGCAGTGGTTCTCACTTTTTTCTTCTGTACAAATCACTGTATGAGTGGCGTCAATCAATACACTAACAGACATGCCAACCACTTTTTGAGAAGCATTGACTTATGGGTATTTTACATATTTATTTAAACAATTGCCGTTCATTGTGAAAGTGTATCAAAGAGCAGCCAATGAGTCGATGTCTCCACTAACCAACATTGTAAATGTCAGGATCAAGAAGAGATGATAAAGAGACACGCTGAGGAGATGAAGATGCTGTATAAGAAGTTGGACTCCAACAACAACATTGCTCTGGACCGCTTCAAACGTCAGGCAGCGGTACTGATAGATCTCTATGCTTCATTTTCAAAGCAATCTACTCTCTCAGCCAGCAAATGAATCTATTCTGTGTTCTTTGTTTCCTTTCCTCCTGTAGGAAGTGATGAAGAAGCCCAGCATCATCATGCCAACATCCCAACATCTGGACCGTGTGACTGAATTGGAGCAGACAGTGGCTGAACAGGACATATCACTCTCGTCCATCACCAGGAAGCTGAAGCTCACCACTGCAGAGTTGGAGCGACAGAAGATGACTGTGGACACACAGGCTAAGAAACATGCCAACGAGGTGTCGAGGTGGTTGTCACTCCAGGACACCTGGTACCTAAAAACAGCAGCATACTAAGAATGTGGTTTTGGTGCAGGCTGAAGAGATGTCATGCTGCAGAGGTGGAAGATCTGACCATTGAGACTAAAGACCAGAGGAGCCAGATATTGGAGATGAAAAAGGAGGTGGATTCCCTCTTAAATGAGCTGGAGAGCCAAAAGGAGGCCAATGTTTTATCCCCGAGCAACACCATGAAGAACTTGGTGGAACAACTGAAAGCGCAGCTGGTCCACAAGGAGAAACAAATCAAAGTGATCAATGTTATTTCTCTTTTCTGTGATTCTGGAGCATCTGTGCAGTTT
Organism: Dunckerocampus dactyliophorus; assembly: GCF_027744805.1. Classification (NCBI taxonomy): domain Eukaryota; kingdom Metazoa; phylum Chordata; class Actinopteri; order Syngnathiformes; family Syngnathidae; genus Dunckerocampus; species Dunckerocampus dactyliophorus. Next base: position 23,203,273 of record NC_072823.1, on the reverse strand, counting down.
ATTTCTACAGTTATAATTTACATAGATGCTTGTTTTCTCAGGCCCTCAGTAGAGTTCTGATAGACCTGCGGTCGAAAATGACATCTGCTGCAGAACAACAAGTTTTAGCAAATGCTTCACAGACTGAGGAGAGGCTCAACGTGCAGAGGATGGTTGACAAGTACACCAAAGACCTGAAGGTATCATTTGTCTATTATATACAGTGGTGTGTTTGCCCCCTTCCGGATTTGTTTTTTTTTGCCCACTCATTTTGTCCCACTCATCTTTGCAGAATTGTTGTAATTCAGCCACATTGGAGGGTTTTCCAGCACGAGCTGCCTTTTTAAGGTCATGCCGCAGCATCTCAATATGATACAGGTCAGGACTTTGACTAGGCCACTCAAGTCTCCATTTTGTTTTTTTCTTTTGAGGTGGACTTGTTGGTGTGTTTTGGATCGTTGTCCTGCTGCAGAACCCAAGTATGGCCTGCCATTCTCCTCTAGTATTTTTTGGTAGACAGCAGAATTCATGGTCCTATGTACCACAGCAAGTCTTCCAGGTTCTGAAGCAGCAAAACAGCCCCAGACCATCACACTACCACCACCATATTTTACTGCTGGTATGATGTTCTTTTTCTGAAATGCAGCGTTACTTTTACGCCAGATGTAGTGGGACACACACCTTCCAAAAAGTTCAACTTTTGTCTCATCAGACCACGGAGTATTTTCTAAAGGTCTTGGGATCATCAAGATGTTTTATGGCAAAATTGAGACAAGCCTTAGTGTTCTTTTTGTTCAGCAGTGGTTTTTGTCTTGGAACTCAGTGTCTTTCTTGTGGTGGAGTCATGAACACTGGCCTTAACTGAGGTCTGCAGTTTTTTGGATGTTGTTGTGGGGTTTTGTGACCTTGTGGATGAGTTGTCACTGCGCTCTTGGGGTAATTTTGGTTGGCCGGCCACTCCTGGGAAGGTTCACCACTGTTCCATGTTTTTGCCATTTGTGGATAATGGCTCTTACTGTGGTTCGCTGGAGTCCCAAAGCTTTAGAAATGGCTTTATAACCTTTTCCAGACTGAAAAGTTTCAATTAATCTCAGTTGAATTATGCTTTTAACAGGGGCCGCTCATTTTTTCACATAGGGCCATGTAGGTTTGGATTCTTTCTCCCTTCATAATGAAAGTTTCATTTAAAAAATGCATCTTGTGTTCAGTTGTGTTATAATTGACTAATATTTAAAAAAATTTTTGACGACCTGAAACATTTAAGTATGACAAACATGCAAAAAAATAAGAAATCAGGAAGGGGGCAAACACTTTTTCATACCACTGTATTATCATTTGTCTTTTATATATTACTGACCTGTTAAAAAACACATACTGATTAATATTACACAGCAGAATCACACATAATATGCTTGCACAATGATCATCTCCAAGAGTTGGAAGAAGATTTAGCTTAATTTACACCTTCATGCTTTTTCCTGCGAAAGGCTCAGGTGCAAGAGCTTAGCGATGAACTTGAAGCTGCAAAGGAGTCTGCCAGAAAAAGTGAGAACTCTCTCAAGAATCTGGTGGACAGCCTCAACAAGAAACTACAAAAAAGCCAGAACCATCAGAAGTCCCTCCAGGTTCAAAAGGAGGAGAAAGAACAAGAAATCCAAGAGCTGGAGAAGCAAATGAAGTGCCGTGGTGACTCCATTCAGGTTATTATAGCAACGGGGTGTAAAATCATTTGAGGGCATACATTTTAATTTTAAATATTCAACCAGTCACATGAATGTTTTCATTTGACAGAGCAAAGAGAAAGTTCTGCTCTGGGAGCAGGGTAAGAAATGGCGGTCCAAGTTGGAGAAAATGAAGAACACTCTGAGGGACAAGGAATGTGAAAATTACTCCCTGTCCAAACAACTCAGTACTATAAAAGACCTCAATGCCAGGTCAGTGTGGACAATACTGTGGACAGTTTTGCATCTAACATCTAGCTAAGTCTGCCAAAGGCCATTACTATCTTGCTGCACCAATGGATGTTTACCATAATTAGGACATTCAACACCACTGCTCAAATTATTATTGAACATTTTTGTATTTTTGTTTTGTGTTTGAGCATGTACGCAGGCTGGAGAAAGAGAAGAACGCACTGCAGAATAGGTCGAGGCCTCGAGGAGTGACGGCTGATCAGGTGGTGGGAGAGAGAAGAGATGAGCCGGCGAACGAGGTTGAGGGGCTGAAAGAAAAGAACACCACTCAGTTGCTCATCATAAAGTATGCAGCAGTCTTTTTCCCTACTTTGAGTTGAATCCTGGGTATCATACAGTACTCATCCTAATATTAGTCACACCAAAGTAATGCCTTTATGGACCTTACACCGTCACTAACAACTCCTACCAACGAGCTTCAGTTTTTGGGTAACGTTGCAGGCAACAGCAGACTGGCGAGAGCGCTGTGGAGGATTTTACCCAGAAGAACCAAACCCTTGAGGAGAGACTGCAATCCTTAGAGAAGCAGATATCCAGCAAGTTTCCAGCAAGACCACATGTAAGTAGAGATGGTCAATATTGGACACCGATACCATTATAGGCATCAGCTCTTCCCTCAAACTAATGTCAGATCATACCTCCTGCAATGAATGAACATATTATGCTTCTTTTGCTGTTATGATACTGGATGCATTTCACAAATAAGCACAGTTTGTGCAAAATAAGACAAATAAGAGAACCTTGGTGAGCATCATTAATTCGTTCCTGAAGATCCGACTGTAATCGAAATGGAATAAATGTTGAAATAATGTAAATCCAATTAATCCGTTCCAGAAAGCCACAAATGTTAGCACAAAACTGTTCCGCTTGCGTGGGCGGAGGACCACAGAATGCGGAGGCCAGGTGAGCGAATGACAGTTCTTTAATTGGCTGTCAGCGCGGAGGTAATCACACTAGTGAACAGAAAGCGCTGGGGTCCGCAGCTTGCAGTGCCCCAGGAAAAAGTCCTAAACACAAAACTTACAAAGGATAGGACAAGGGACAACAGGAACACCCCAGCTGTGGAGACGCCGAATCTTGAAGAGGTTGAGCAATTTGACGAGTGCGCTGAGTTGTCATGCAAGGAACCGGTGTCTCACAGCTGCCCCTACTCCGTGTTAAGTATGCTGAAGTCCCACAAAAGCTGACACCAAACCATCAGTAAACACATCCCTGTCCAGGCTGCTCAGTGAAATATGGCTACCGTCACAATGATGTTTGAACCAAGTAATGACAGAAAGGCTAGAAATGACAAAAAGAATAAAAAGCTAATGTTATTTCTAGGCATCGGAGAAGGATGCTGAGACACTATCGCAGAGAGACCAGGACCTGCAGAAAGAGAACCTCAAGCTGGCCTCCGAGAACTTGGAGCTCCGCCTCCAACTAGCACAGGCCAACATAGACTTGCCAAGAGTCTCGGTACACACTGGCATCCAAACACAGATATCATTCATTTGCAATATGTATTTAGACATTATTTAAGAGGAATTTAATATAACAGTTTTGCATTTCTTTCCTCAGAATAAAGTTACAAACCTGGAGGAAATGTGCAATGCCCTGAAAAATGAAAATGCTGGTCTCCAGAACAGACTTTCTCATACATACCAAGTATGTTCTTGCAGAACACTGTGAGCCAGTGATTAGAAAGGCTCTAAGCGCATTCAAGTCAATTTACATGCACACTGTTTATATTTTGTACATTTTTAGAACTACAAGTAGTGGCATTTGGAGCCTTGATTAGCAATTTATAAAATCAAACCCTAGTAATATTAAAGACCGAAATGAGGCCACAAAAAGCCTGGAGCTGGCACTTATAGCTTAGATCAGACTGTAATAATAAAAGGTTTTGTAATAATTTGTTGCTTGTGCAGGCCGAGATGTGGCATGTTCCAGATGATGCAGAGACAAAAATCAGGTATGAAAATTACACTTATGCTAGAAGTCTGATGTGGTCTTCAGAATTGCCTTCCTCAGTGTATATCTAACATTTGACAACAGTGACCTGACGAAAGAAAATCTGGAGCGGGAACAAAAACTAGAAGAGCAACACGGTGAGACGTCCGTCATGCCACACGCTGTATTAACGAAACTATGCCTATGTCACCTCAACATGGACTCACTGTTTTGACTTTTAGATTACAAGACGTTGGCCGCAGCAGAACCAGAGAAGAGCGAAGTTCTGAGTGTTGTTGATGAGACTGAAGATTATAAGTACACCGATTTGCAGGATTGAGAGGTGGTGCACTAACACTTTGATCCTTGTGGATTTTAACACATCTCGTCAAATCGACACTTCATGTTGTCAGACTCAGCACACCTTAGGGACATCACAGTAAAATGAATGTTCACTGCAGCAGTCATTGTTGGACTCCTCAAGGGCTTCTTACAGGTCCAAAGATGACAAGTTTATCTTCTCTGCTGCCGCTTGCTCACAATCACTTGAGTGTCTGAAGCATGCGCAGCACAATGTCTTTAAAATGTGCATAATTTCCGCAATAAAAGCCACCCTGATCTTGTTTTATGATTGTTAAGGTGAAGAACCAAAGCCCTAAAATCTGCAAAGCCTTCTCTGCTGGCATAAACATTATCAGAAGAACTGACTTACATTTACGCCTGTGAATATTCTCAGGGCCGCACGGTGGTCTAGTGGTTAGCATGTTGGCCAACACACTAACAGTCTGGAGATCGGGAAGACCTGGGTTCGATTCTCCCTCAGGCATTTCTGTGTGGATTTTGCATGTTTTCTCCGGGTACTCCGGTTTCCTCCCACATTCCAAAAACATGCATGTTAGGTTAATTGGAGACTCTAAATTGTCCATAGGTATGAATGTGAGTGTGAATGGTTGTTTGTCTATACGTGCCCTGCGATTGGCTGGCGACCAGTCCAGGGTGTACCCCGCCTGTCGCCCGAAGTCAGCTGGGATAGGCTCCAGCATGCCCCCGCGACCCTAAAGAGGAGAAGCGGTATAATGGATGGATGGATGAATATTCTCATTCATCCAGGTCATCTCAGGGCATTGAATCGATTGCAACTGGACTGTTAAGGTTGCCTTATGTTCATGCTCAAAGTGGGACATCTCTGAACAGAGGGGGAGGTCTGCAACACCACCTTTCTCCCACATACATGTACAAGGCTGTCCTTTCATGCCTTCCTAAAAGATTCAATCATTTAGCCTCTAACAAATAAACAAGACACAGCCACCTTGGATTCAGGTGTGTCCATGACCATCATTATATCTGAATGGAATGCTAACAAAGGTGATACCACCCAAACGACTATTGTTGGCAGGCAGTTCCCACTCCATTGTATCCTAATGACCGTCATTTGACACCAGAGTCCTCCGTTAGAGGGAGTTTCAATTCCCACCTCGGGGAGACCTTCGACCATGTTCTGAGGGAGGCAGCGGATATTGAGTCCAAGTGGGTCATGTTCTGTGCCTCCATTGTCGAGGAGGCGAATGGATCGGAGCTGTGGCCATAAGGTGGTCGGTGCCTGTCGTGGCGGCAATCCCAGAACCCGTTGATGAACATCAGCGATGACGGATGCCATCAAGCTGAACAAAGAGTTCTGTTTAGTTTTTTTGGGATATGGGACTCCGTTGGCAGCTGACGGGTACCGACAGACCAAGCGCTTTGTGGTTGCCGAGGCGAAAACTTGGACATGGGAGGAGTTTGGTGAAGCCATGGAGAACGACTTCGAAGAGATTCTGGACCAATACCATCCACTGTCTCAGGAGGGGGAAGCAGTACAATGTCAGCACTGTCTATGGTGGGGATGGTGT